>NW_028322233.1:12727272-13030303 GCF_059928025.1 Delphinapterus leucas | reverse complement strand
CTAACTGCTGGGCACCCCACGTTTTCTGACTGAGCCCAGTGATGCCAGGACACTCCTGTAAGGTTCCAATCCACATGGGGATGTGGGCCTTCTGCTCTGTGGTCCCAACGCTTTGGTTGCTCACAGTTTCGTGATGTTGGTTCTCTGGTGTTAGTTCACTCAGGCCTAGATCCCATAGCCTCTGTGCTCTGGGCCGACTGCTGGGAGGTTCCATCTCCTGGATTCCTCACCTTTTTTATACTTTGGGCCCTGTGTTGTGAGGCTCCTCCTGCCTGCCTCACTCCAAGCCCCTTGGTGATGTAGGTCCTCTTGTTTGAGGCCACATGTGCCGGTTGCCTCACCTTTTAGGTATGTGACCCCATTGGTGTGAGGACACTCGTGACTGGTTCCCATCCTCTTGTTGATGTGGGCCCTCTGGTGAGAGTCTGTCCCTGGCTTGATTCCTCGCACTTCTGGGAGGTGGGTCCTCTGCTGTGAGGTCACTCCTGCCTGGGTGGCACACGTCGCCTTGGCCACATGGGCCCTCTGGTTGCAGTTGGAGCATGCTGGGAGCCTCCTCCCATCGGTGATGAGGGCCCTCTGGCGTCAGGCCCTAACTGCTGGGCTCCCCACATTTTCTGATGTGTGCCCACTGGTGCGATGACACTCCTGCCAGGTTCCCATCCCCATGCGGATTTGGGCCTTCTGTTCTGAGGTGCCAACGGCTGGGTTGCTCACAGTGTCAGGATGTGGGCCCTCTGCTGTGAGTTCACTCCGGCATGCATCCCATACCCTCGGTGCTCTGGGCCACCTGCTTGGAGCTTCCAACTGCAGGATTCCTTACCTTTTTCCTTCTATGGGCCGTGTGTTGTGAGACACTTCCTGCCTGCCTCACTCTGAGCCCCTTGTTGATGTGGGTCTTCTGGTTTGAGGCCACATGTGGTGGGTTCCTCGCCTTTCAATGATGTGGCCCCACTGGAGTCAGAACACTCCTGTCTGGTTCACAACCCTTGGGGGTGTGGGCCCTCTGGTGAGAGTCTCATCCTGGTTGGGTTCCTCACAGTTTCGTAAGGTTGGCCCTCTGCCCTGAGGTCACTCCTGCCTGGCTGGCACACCCCACCTTGGTGACGTCAGCCCTCTGGCGGCAGTTGGAACATGCTGGGAGCCTACTCCTCTCGGTGATGAGGACATTCTGGTGTCAGGCCCTAACTGCTGGTTACCCACATTTTCTGATACGTGCTAAGTGGTGAGAGGACACTCCTGTCAGGTTCCCATCCCCATGCGGTTTTGGGCCTTCTGCTCTGTATTCACAGCGGCTGGGCTGCTCACAGTGTCAGGATGTGGCCCCTCTGCTGTGAGTTCAATCCGGCATGGATCCCATAGCCTCGGTGCTCTGGGACAATTGCTTGGAGCTTCCAAGGGCTGGATTCCTCCCATTTTTTATTCTATGGGCCCTGCGTTGTGAGGCTAGTCCTCCGAGCCCCTTGGAGATGTGGGTCCTCTGGTTTAGGTCCTCTGGTTTAGGCCACATGTTCTGGGTTCCTCACCTTTCTATGATTTGTCCACACTGGTGTGAGGCCACTCCTGCCTGAATCCCATTCCCTTGGTGATGTGGGCCTTCTGCTGAGAGTCTTATCCTGGCTGGGTACTTCCCCCTTCTGTGACGTAGACCCACTGCTCTAAGGTCACTCCTGCCTGGCTGGCGCACGTCACGTTGGCGACGTGGGCCCTCAGTTGGGAGTTGGTGCCTGCTGGGAGTCTCCTCCCCTCGGTCATGAGGGCCCTCTGGCGTCAGGCCCTAATTTCTGGGCTCCCATACTCTTCTGATGTGTGCCCTCTCGTGGGAGTACACTCCTGCCAGTTTCCCAACCCCATGGGAATGTGGTCCTTCTGCTCTGTGGTCCCAACCGCTGGGTTGTTCACAGTTTCATGATGAGGTCCCTCTGTTGTGAGTTCACACCGGCCGGGATCCCATAGCCTCGCTGCTCCTTGCCGCCTGCTGGGAGGTTCCAACTGCGGGATTCCTCAACTTTTTTATTTTATGGGCCCTCTGTTTGAGACACCTACTGCCTGCCTCACTCTGAGCCCCTTGTTGATGTGGGTCCTCTGGTTTAGGCCATATGTACTGGGATCCTCACTTTTCTATGATTTGGACATACTGGTGTGAGGCCACTCCTGCCTGGTTCTGATCCCCTTGGTGATGTGGGCCCTCTGGTGAGAGTCTTATCCTGGCTGGGTTCCTTCCCCTTCTGTGACGTAGGCCCTCTGCTGTGAGGTCACTCCTGCCTGGCTGACGCACGTCACCTTGGCGACGTGGGCCCTCAGTTGGGAGTTGGTGCCTGCTAGGAGTCTGCTCCCCTCGGTAATTAGGGCTGTCTGGCGTCAGGCCCTAACTCCTGGGCTCCCAAAATTTTCTGATGTGTGCCCTGTGGTGCGAGTACACTCCTGCCATGTTACCAACCCCATGGGAATGTGGGCCTTCTGTTCTGTGGTCCCAACACCTGTTTTGTTCACAGTTTCATGATGAGGGCCCTCTGTTGTGAGTTCACACTGGCTGGGATCCCATAGCCTCGCTGCTCCTTGCCGCATGCTAGGGGTTTCCAACTGCGGGATTCCTCGCATTTTTTATTCTATGGGTCCTCTCTTTTGAGGCTCCTCCTGCCTGCCTCACTCCCAGCCCCTTGGAGGTGTGGGTCCTCTGGTTTAGGCCACATGTGTTGGGTTCCTCACCTTTCTATGATTTGGCCACACTGGTGTGGGGCCCCTCCTGCCTGGATTGCTCCTGTTACCTTGGTGACGTCGGACCTCTGGTGGCAGTTGGAGCCTTCTTGTACCCTCCTCTCCAAGGTGATGAGGGCACTCTTGCATCAGGCTCTAACTGCTGGGCTCACCATGATTTCTGATGTGAGCCCAGTGATGCCAGGACACTCCTGTAAGGTTCCAATCCTCATGGGGACGTGGGCCTTCTGCTCTGTGGTCGCAAGGCCTGGGTTGCTCACAGTATCGTTATGTTGGCACTCCAGTGTTAGTTCACTCAGGCCTAGATCCCATAGCCTCTGTGCTCTGGGCCGCCTGCTGGGAGGTTCCAAGTGCTGGATTCCCCACCTTTCTTCTACTTTGGGCCCTGTGTTGTGAGGCTCCTCCTGCCTGCCTCACACCGAGCCCCTTGGTGATGTAGGTCTTCTGGTTTGAGACCACGTGTGCCGTTTGCCTCACATTTTAGGGATGTGGCCCTACTGGTGCGATGACACTCCTGCCAGGTTCCCATCCCCATGCAGATTTAGACCTTCTGTTCTGAGGTCCCAGCGGCTGGGTTGCTCACAGTGTCAGGATGTGCGCCCTCTGCTGTGAGTTCACTCCGGCATGGATCCCATTTCCTCGGTGCCCTGGGCCACCTGCTTGGAGCTTCCAACTGCTGGATTCCTCACCTTTTTTCTTCTATGGGCCCTGTGTTGTGAGACATCTCCTGCCTGACTCACTCCGAGCCCCTTTTTGATGTGGCTCTTCTGGTTTGAGGCCACATGTGCTGGGTTCCTCACTTTTCAATGGTGTGACCCCACTGGTCTCAGAACACTCCTGCCTGGTTCGCATCCCCTTGGTGATGTGGACCCTCTGGTGAGAGTCTGATCCTGGTTGGGTTCCTCACACTTCTGTAAGCTTGGCCCTCTGCCCTGAGGTCACTCCTGCCTGGCTGGCACACCCCGCCTTTGTGACGTCGGCCCTCTGGCTGCAGTTGGAGCGTGCTGGGAGCATTCGCCTCTTGGTGATGAGGACACTCTTGTGTCTGGCCCTAACTGCTGGGTAACCACATTTTCTGATACGTGCTAAGAGGTGAGAGGACACTCCTGCCAGGTTCCCATCCCCATGTGGTTTTGGGCCTTCTGCTCTGGGGTCACAACGGCTTGGTTGCTCACAGTGTCAGGATGTGAGCCCTCCGCTGTGAGTTCAATCCGGCATGGATCCCATAGCCTCGGTGCTCTGGGATAACTGCTTGGAGCTTCCAACTGCTGGATTCCTCACCTTTTTCTTCTATATGCACTGTGTTGGGAGAAACACCCACCCTGCCTCACTGCGAACCCCTTTTTGATCTGGGTCTTCTGGTTCGAGGCCACATGTGCTGGGTTCCTCACCTTTCAATGATGTGCCCCACTGGTCTCAGAACACTCCCACCTGGTTCCCATCCCCTTGGTGATGTGGGCCCTCTGGTGAGAGTCTGATGCTGGTTGGGTTCCTCACACTTTTGTGAGCTTGGCCCTCTGCTCTGAAGTCACTCCTGCCTAGCTGACACACACCGCCTTGGTGACGTCGGCCTTCTGGTGGCAGTTGGAATGTGCTGGGAACCTCCTCCCCTCGGTGATGAGGGCCATCTCGCGTCAGGCCCTAACTGCTGGGCACCCACATTTTCTGATACGTACTAAGTGGTGAGAGGACACTCCTGCCAGGCTCTCATCACCATGGGGATGTGGGACTTCTGCTCTGATGTCCAAAAGGCTGGGTTGCTCAGTTTCACGATGTGGGCCCTCTGTTGTGAGTTCACTGCCACCTGGATCCCAGAGACTGGGTGCTGTGGGCCAACTGCTGGGAGGTTGCAACTGCTGGATTCCTCACATTTTTTATTCTATGGGCCCTGCGTTGTGAGGCTAGTCCTGCCTGCCTCACTCCAAGCCCCTTGGAGATGTGGGTCCTCTGGTTTAGGCCACATGTTCTGGGTTCCTCACCTTTCTATGATTTGGCCACACTGGTGTGAGGCCACTCTTGCCTGGATCTCATTCCCTTGGTGATTTGGGCGCTCTGGAGAGAGTCTTATCCTGGCTGGGTACTTCACCCTTCTGTGACGTAGACCCTCTGTTGTGAAGTCATTCCTGCCTGGCCTGCGCACGTCACCTTGGCGACGTGGGCCCTCTGTTGGGAGTTGGTGCCTGCTGGGAGTCTCCTCCCCTCGGTCATGAGGGCCCTCTGGCGTCAGGCCCTAATTTCTGGGCTCCCATACTCTTCTGATGTGTGCCCTCTCGTGGGAGTACACTCCTGCCAGTTTCCCAACCCCATGGGAATGTGGTCCTTCTGCTCTGTGGTCCCAACTGCTGGGTTGTTCACAGTTTCGTGATGAGGTCCCTCTGTTGTGAGTTCACACTGGCCGGGATCCCATAGCCTCGCTGCTCCTTGCCGCCTGCTGGGAGGTTCCAACTGCGGGATTCCTCACCTTTTTTATTTTATGGGCCCTCTGTTTGAGACACCTACTGCCTGCCTCACTCTGAGCCCCTTGTTGATGTGGGTCCTCTGGTTTAGGCCATATGTACTGGGATCCTCACTTTTCTATGATTTGGACATACTGGTGTGAGGCCACTCCTGCCTGGTTCTGATCCCCTTGGTGATGTGGGCCCTCTGGTGAGAGTCTTATCCTGGCTGGGTTCCTTCCCCTTCTGTGACGTAGGCCCTCTGCTGTGAGGTCACTCCTGCCTGGCTGACGCACGTCACCTTGGCGACGTGGGCCCTCAGTTGGGAGTTGGTGCCTGCTAGGAGTCTGCTCCCCTCGGTAATTAGGGCTGTCTGGCGTCAGGCCCTAACTCCTGGGCTCCCAAAATTTTCTGATGTGTGCCCTGTGGTGCGAGTACACTCCTGCCATGTTACCAACCCCATGGGAATGTGGGCCTTCTGTTCTGTGGTCCCAACACCTGTTTTGTTCACAGTTTCATGATGAGGGCCCTCTGTTGTGAGTTCACACTGGCTGGGATCCCATAGCCTCGCTGCTCCTTGCCGCATGCTAGGGGTTTCCAACTGCGGGATTCCTCGCATTTTTTATTCTATGGGTCCTCTCTTTTGAGGCTCCTCCTGCCTGCCTCACTCCCAGCCCCTTGGAGGTGTGGGTCCTCTGGTTTAGGCCACATGTGTTGGGTTCCTCACCTTTCTATGATTTGGCCACACTGGTGTGGGGCCCCTCCTGCCTGGATTGCTCCTGTTACCTTGGTGACGTCGGACCTCTGGTGGCAGTTGGAGCCTTCTTGTACCCTCCTCTCCAAGGTGATGAGGGCACTCTTGCATCAGGCTCTAACTGCTGGGCTCACCATGATTTCTGATGTGAGCCCAGTGATGCCAGGACACTCCTGTAAGGTTCCAATCCTCATGGGGACGTGGGCCTTCTGCTCTGTGGTCGCAAGGCCTGGGTTGCTCACAGTATCGTTATGTTGGCACTCCAGTGTTAGTTCACTCAGGCCTAGATCCCATAGCCTCTGTGCTCTGGGCCGCCTGCTGGGAGGTTCCAAGTGCTGGATTCCCCACCTTTCTTCTACTTTGGGCCCTGTGTTGTGAGGCTCCTCCTGCCTGCCTCACACCGAGCCCCTTGGTGATGTAGGTCTTCTGGTTTGAGACCACGTGTGCCGTTTGCCTCACATTTTAGGGATGTGGCCCTACTGGTGCGATGACACTCCTGCCAGGTTCCCATCCCCATGCAGATTTAGACCTTCTGTTCTGAGGTCCCAGCGGCTGGGTTGCTCACAGTGTCAGGATGTGCGCCCTCTGCTGTGAGTTCACTCCGGCATGGATCCCATTGCCTCGGTGCCCTGGGCCACCTGCTTGGAGCTTCCAACTGCTGGATTCCTCACCTTTTTTCTTCTATGGGCCCTGTGTTGTGAGACACCTCCTGCCTGACTCACTCCGAGCCCCTTGTTGATGTGTGTCCTCTGGTTTAGGCCATATGTTCTGGGTTCCTCACTTTTCTATGATTTGGCCATACTGGTGTGAGGCCACTCCTGCCTGGTTCTGATCCCCTTGGTGATGTGGGCTCTCTGGTGAGAGTCTTATCCTGGCTGGGTTCCTCCCCCTTCTGTGACGTAGGCCCTCTGCTGTGAGGTCACTCCTGCCTGGCTGACGCATGTCACCTTGGCGACGTGGGCCTTCAGTTGGGAGTGCTGCCTGCTAGGAGTCTGCTCCCCTCGATAATTAGGGCCGTCTGGCGTCAGGCCCAAACTCCTGGGCTCCCAAAATTTTCTGATGTGTGCCCTGTGGTGCGAGTACACTCCTGCCAGCATACCAACCCCATGGGAATGTGGGCCTTCTGTTCTGTGGTCCCAACAGCTGTGTTGTTCACAGTTTCATGATGAGGCCCTCTGTTGTGAGTTCACACCGGCCGGGATCCCATAGCCTCGCTGCTCCTTGCCGCATGCTAGGAGGTTCCAACTGCAGGATTCCTCACCTTTTTTATTCTATGGACCTCTCTTTTGAAGCTCCTCCTGCCTGCCTCATTCCCAGCCCCTTGGAAATGTGGGTCCTCTTGTTTAGGCCAAATGTTCTGCGTTCCTCACCTTTTTATGATTTGGCCACACTGGTGTGAGGCCACTCCTGCCTGGTTTGCTCCCGTTGCCTTGGTGACGTCGGACCTCTGGTGGCAGTTGGAGCCTTCTTGTACCCTCCTCTCCAAGGTGATGAGGGCCCTCTTGCGTCAGGCCCTAACTGCTGGGTACCCACATTTTCTGATACGTGCTAAGTGGTGAGAGGACACTCCTGCCATGTTCCCATCCCCATGCGGTTCTGGGCCTACTGCTCGGGGGTCAAAACGGCTGGGTTGCTCACAGTGTCAGGATGTGGGCCGTCTTCTGTGAGTTCACTCCAGCATGGATACCATAGCCTCGGTGCTCTGGGATAACTGCTTGGAACTTCCAACGGCTGGATTCCTCATCTTTTTTCTTCTATGTGCACTGTGTTGTGAGACACCTCTTCCCTGCCTCCTTCCGAGCCCCTTTTTGATTTGGGTCTTCTGGTTCGAGGCCACATGTGCTCTGTTCCTCACCTTTAAATGATGTGGCCCCACTGGCCTCAGAAGACTCCTGCCTGCTTCCCATCCCCTTGGTGATGTGGGCCCTCTGGTGAGAGTCTGATCCTGGTTGGGTTCCTCACACTTCCGTGAGCTTGGCCGTCTGCTCTGAGGTCACTCCTGCCTGGTTGGCACACCTCGCCTTGGCGACGTAGGCCCTCTGGTGGCAGTTGGAGCGCGCTGGGAACCTCCTAACCTCGGTGATGAGGGCCCTGTCGGGTCAGGCCCTAACTGCTGAGTTCCCACATTTTCTGATATGTACTAAGTGGTGCGAGGGCACTCCTGCCAGGTTCCCATCCCCATGGGGATGTGGCGCTTCTGCTCTGATGTCCAAAAGGCTGGGTTGCTCAAAGCTTCATGATGTGGGCCGTCTGCTGTGAGTTCACTGCGGCCTGGATCGCATAGACTGGGTGCTCTGGGCCACCTGCTGGTATGTTTCAACTGCTGGATTCCTCACATTTTTTATACTTGGGCCCTGCGTTGTGAGGCTAGTCCTGCCTGCCTCACTCTGAGCCCCTTGGAGATGTGGGTCCTCTGGTTTAGGCCACGTGTTCTGGGTTCCTCACCTTTCTATGATTTGGCCACACTGGTGTGAGGCCACTCCTGTCTGGATCCGATCCCCTTGGTGATGTGGGCCCTCTGGTGAGAGTCTTATCCTGGCTGGGCACCTCACCCTTCTGTGACGTAAGCTCTCTACTATGATGTCACTCCTGCCTGGCTGGCGCACGTCACCTTGGCGATGTGGGCCCTCAGTTGGGAGTTGGTGCCTGTTGGGAGTCTCCTCCCCTCGGTAATGAGGGCCCTCTGGCGTCAGGCCCTAACTCCTGGGCTCCCATACATTTCTGATGTGTGCCCTCTGGTGGGAGTACACTCCTTCCAGGTTCCCAACCCCACGTGAATGTGGGCCTTCTGCTCTGTGGTCCCAACCGCTGGGTTGTTCACAGTTTCATGATGAAAGCCCTCTGTTGTGAGTTCACACCGCCTGGGATCCCATAGCCTCGCTGCTCCTTGCCAACTGCTGGGAGGTTCCTATTTCGGGATTCCTCACCTTTTTTATTTTATGGACCGTCTGTTGTGAGTCTCCTCCTGCATGCCTCACTCCCAGCCCCTTCGTGATGTGTGTCCCCTTGTTTGAGGCCACATGTCCTGGATTCCACACCTTTCGATGATGTGGCCCCACTGGTGTGAGGGCACTCCTGCCTGGTTCACATCCACTTGGTGATACGGGCCCTCTGGTGAGAGTCTGATCCTGGTTGGGTTCGTCACACTTCTGTGAGGTGGGCCCTCTGCTCTGAGGCCAATCCTGCCTTTGTGGCACACCCCGCCTTGGCGACATCGGCCGTCTGGTGGCAGTTGGATCCTGCTGGGAGACTCCTACCCTTGGTGATGAGGGCGCTCTGGCGTCAGGCCCTAACTGCTGACCTCCCCACATTTTCTGATGTGTGCCCATGTGTTCGATGACACTCCTGCCAGGTTCCCATCCCCATGGGGATGTGGGCCTTTTGCTCTGAGGTCCCAACGGCTGGGTTGCTCACAGTATCTTGATGTGGGCCCTCTGCTGTGAGTTCACTGCAGCCTAGATCCCATAGACTCGGTGCCCTGGGCCGCCTGCTGGGAGGTTCCAATTACTGGATTCCTCACCTTTTTTATTCTATGGGCCCTGTGTTGTGAGGCTACTCCTACCTGCCTCACTCCGAGCCCCTTGGAGATGTGGGTCCTCTGGTTTGAGGCCACATGTGCTGGGTTCCTCACCTTTCTATGATGTGGCCACACTGGTGTTAGGACACTCCTGCATGGTTCCGATCCCCTTGGTGCTGTGGGCCCTCTGGTGACCGTCTTATCCTGGCTGGGTTCCTCACCTTTCTGTGAGGTAGGCCCTCTGCTGTGAGGTCACTCCTGCCTGGCTGGCACACGTCACCTTGGCGACGTGGGCCCTCAGTTGTGTGTTGGTGCCTGCTGGGAGTCTCCTTCCCTCGGTAATGAGGGCCCTGTGGCGTCAGACCCTAACTCCTGGGCTCTCAAAATTTTCTGATGTGCGCCCTGTGGTGCCAGTACACTCCTGCCAGGTTCCCAACCCCATGGGAATGTGGGCCTTCTGCTCTGAGGTCCCAACGTCTGGGTTTCTCACAGTTTCATGATGAGGACCCTCTGGTGTGAGTTCACCCAGCCTGGATCCCATAGCCTCGCTATTCCTGGCCGCCTGCTGGGAGGTTCCAACTGCGGGATTCCTCACCGTCTTTATTCTATGGGCCCTCTGTTTTGAGGCTCCTCCTGCCTGCCTCACTCCCAGCCCCTTGTTGATGTGTGTCCTCTGATTAGAGGCCACGTGTGCTGGGTCCCTCACCTTACGATGATGTGGCCCCACTGGTGTGAGGATACTTGTGCCTGGTTCCCCTCCCCTTGGAGATATGGGCCCTCTGGTGAGAGTCTGATCCTGGCTGGGTTCCTCACACTTCTGTGAGGTTGGCCCTCTGCTGTGAGGTAACTCCTGCCTGGCTTCCCATTTCCTTGGTGACGTCGGCCCTCTGGTGGCAGTTGGAACCTATTGGGAGCCTCCTCCCCTCGGTGATGAGGGCCCTCTGGCGTCAGGCCGTAACTGCTGGGCTCCCCACGTTTTCTGATGTGAGCCCAGTGATAACAGAACACTCCTATAAGGTTCCCATCCCCATGGGGATGTGGGCCTTCTGCTCTGTGGTTCCAACGCCTGGGTTGCTCACAGTTTCATGACATAGGCTCTCTGGTGTTAGTTCGCTCAGGCCAGGATCCCATAGCCTCTGTGCTCTGGGCAGCCTGCTGGAAGATTCCAACTGCTGGATACCTCACCTTTTTTATTCTTTAGGCCCTGTGTTGTGAGGCTCCCCCTGCCTGCCTCACTCCCAGTCCCTTTGTCATGTGGGTCCCGTAGTTTGAGGCCACATGTGCCGCTTTCCTCACCTTTTAGTGATGTGGACCCACTGGTGTGAGGACACTCCTGCCTGGTTCCCATCCCCTTGGTGATGTGGGCCGTCTGGTGAGAGTCTTATCCTGTCTGGTTTTGTCACCTTTCTGTGAGTTGGTCCCTCTGCTCTGAGGTCACACCTGCCTGGCTTGCTCCCGTTGCCTTGGTGACGTCGGCCCTCTGGTGGCAGTTGGAGCTTGCTGGGAGCCTCCTCCCCTCGGCGATGAGGGCTCTGTGGCATCAGTCAATAATTGCTGGGCTCCCCATATTTTCTGATTATGCCCACTGGTGCGATGACACTCCTGCCGGGTTCCAATCCCCATGTGGATGTGCGCCTTCTGCTGTGAGGTCCCAACGTTTGGGTTGCTCACAGTTTAATGATGAGGGCCCTCTGGTGTGAGTTCATTCCGGACTGGATCCCATAGCCTCGCTGCTCCTGGCTGCCTGCTGGGAGGTTCCAACTGCGGGATTCCTCACCTTTTTTATTCTATGGGCCCTCTGTTTTGAGGCTCCTCCTGCCTGCCTCACTCCCAGCCCCTTGGTGATGTGTGTCCTCTGGTTTGAGGCCACATGTGCTCTGTTCCTCAACTTTCGATGATGTGGTCCCACTGGTGTGAGGACACTCCTGCCTGGTGCCCATCCCCTTGGTGATGTGGGCCCTCTGGTGAGAGTCTGATCGTGGCTGGGTACCTCACCCTTCTGTGAGGTGTGCCCTCTGACATGAGGTCACTCCTGCCTTGCTGGCACACGTCGCCTTGGTGACATGGGCCCTCTGTTGGCCATTGGAGTGTGCTGGGAGCCTCCTCCCCTCTTTATGAGGGCCCTGGATAAAACGCATATGCCCTTCTTGGCCAAATGCATCATTGTTGACGTACTGCCTCTTTTCCTATGCTTTAAATGCAATTACTGTCTACCTCCTGAAATCGGTTTCCTGCAATTCTGCCCCACTTTCAAGTCTGCTTCGCAGCCTTACTTCAATATATTTTTGGAAGATAGCTGTCATTGATAACTGCAGGTTTGTGAATGACAGTGCCCCTGAGCTCTTTTTTTCAACTAGCTTTCTTTTGAGCTGGCTGCAAAACTGCAGGATTGCTTCAGGCCCTAACCTTGTTCCGGCATGGCACGCTGAGCCTTTGGTTCATTCCTCTTCCTGGTGGGAAATGAGAGTTAAATTTGCCCGTGCAGACAGCTACAGCTACTCTCTCATTTGTTCTCCCTATTCCTGTTCATGTTCCACAGAAATTGCAAACTTTGCCAAACAGGAGGTTAAAGGCACTGACTCTTCAAGTGGGGAGAGTGTTAGAAAAGCGTCTGGAATGGTGAACCTGAGTACCAGGGGACGAAAACTGAGATGCAATTAAAAACGTTTCCCGATCACATGTTGGACCATATTCTGGGTTCCCCATGCATGTTTTAGCTGAAGAAAGAATCCCTTAAACCTGGAGAGTTTGGACCTATGGAATGGTTACCATGCAGTAAGCCTTCAAAGGGTGTGCATTTGCTCACCGAACCTCACCAATCCTATCAGCTCCAAGTGTCCAGCCTTATGTCTCACCCAGGTCTGGGTGTAGATGTGGTAAATCCAGGTTGCATCACAAACCCTGAATGAATTATTTAAGAATTGCTCTCTATTTCACTGTCATTGTGTTTGTTTTTGAAATTTATTTTGATAATGGGATATAGCTGATTTTCACTGCTGCGTTTATGCCGCTGTACACATGCTTGATTCTCTTACGGAGACATATAAATACATAGGTTTTAAGATACTTACTAGTCAGCTATATTCCTAGGCGTTGAATATGCGTTGTTGAGTCCATTTCATTCAGCAAGGAGTAGGTCTTGTCTATTATATATTTGGCTTATGGAACGGTATCTGTGCTAATTTCAATCTCTGGTTTTATGCAGCACCCCAACTCACCTTTCCCCTTAAGCAAGGATAAGTTGGTTTTCTAAATTTGAGTCCCTCTTCTGTTTTATAAATATGTTCATGTGTAGCCAAGTTTACATTCCGTGTATTAGTGATAACTTCTGATGTTTCTTTTTCTGTGTGATTTATTTCACGTAGAATCATCATACCTGTATCCACTCATTATGCTGCTACGGGCCTGATGACATAGATTTCATTGCTGAGTGATATTCCATTGTACATAGGTACCACTACTTGTTTACCCATTTTTCGATTTCTGGGATATTTATCTTGTACCGTAGGCGAGGATCTTGTAAACAGAGCCGTCCCAAACTTTGGGGGGGCTGTGTGTTTTTGATTTTAATTTCCCTAAGCTATAGGACCATAAGTGGAAGTGCTCTAGGCTCTATTTCTTTGTCTTTTAGAAGTTTCAGGAAACACCATACACTTATCTAGAGTGGCTGTTGGCAATTTACATCCTGCCCACCAGCATAACAAGTCTCCCTGTTCTCCATGGCCTGTCCTGCCTTTCTGGATTTTACACTTTTCTCAGATGGCCCTTTGACTGGTGGGAAGTGAGACTTCGTTGTACTGCAGATTTCCTTAGCACGCTTGCTTGGTTGGCCATAAAGGGCATATGCGTTTTTTCCTGAATATATTCAGGAAAAAACGCATACGCCCTTTTTCGCCAAGTGCATCATTCTTGACGTTCTGCCTCTTTTCCTATGCTTTAAATGGAATTCCAGTCTACCTCCTGAAATCGGTTTCCTGCAATTCTGCCCTGCTTTCAAGTCCTCTTCGCAGCCTTACTTCAATATATTTTTGGACGAAATCTGTCATTTATAACTCTGCAGTTTTGTGAATTACAGTGCCCCTGAGCTCCTTTCTTCAACTCGCTTTCTTGTGAGCTGGCCGCAAAACCTTAGGATTGCTTCAGTCCCTAATCTGGTTCCCGCATGGCACGCTGAGCCTTTGGTTAATTCCTCTTCCTAGTGGGAAATGAGAGTTAAATTTGCCCGTGCAGACACCTACAGCTAGTCTCTCATTGGTTCTCCCTATTCCTGTTCGTCTTCCGCAGAAATTGCAAAATGAGCTAAACAGGAGTTTAAAGGCACTGACTCTCCAAGTGGGGAGAGTGTTAGTAAAGCGTCTGGAATGGTGAACCCGAGTACCAGGGGACGAAAACTGAGATGCATTTAAAAACGTTTCCCGATCACTCCATGGACCATACTCTGGGTTCCCCATGCATGTTTAGCTGAAGGAAGAATCCCTTAAACCTTGAGAGTTGGGACCCATGGAATGGGTACCATGCAGTGTTACTTCAAAGGGTCTGCATTTGCTCACCGAACCTCACCAAACGTATCATCCCCAAGTGCCCCGCCTTCTGTCTCAACCAGCTCTGGATGTAGATGTGGTAAATCCAGGTTGCATCACAAGCCCTGAATGAATTATTTAAGAACTGCTCTCTATGTCACTGTCATTGTGTTTTGTTTTCGAAATTTATTTTGATAATTGGATTTAGCTGATTTTCACTGCTGCGTTTATGTCGCTGTACACATGCTTGATTCTCTTATGGAGACATATAAATCCGTAGGTTTTAAGACTCTTACTAGTCAGGTATATTCCTAGGTGCTGAATATGGGGTGTTGGGTCCATTTCGTTGACCAAGGAGTAGGTTTTGTCTATTATATATTTGGCTTATGGAACCGTATCTGTGCTAATTTCAATCTCTGGTTTTATGCGGCACCCCAACTCACCTTTCCCCTTAAGCAAGCATAAGTTGGTTTTTTAAATTTGAGAACCCGTTCTGTTTTGTAATTCAGTTCATGCGTAGCCAAGTTTACAATCCATGTATTAGTGATATCTTATGTCTTTTCCTTTTTGTATTATGTGACTTCGTATGATCATATGTAACTCCTCTGGAGTTGTTACAAATGGCCATATTTCATTGATTTCCAGGCTGAGTAATATTCCACTCTACATAAGTACCACATCTCAATCCATTTTTTCCCTCCAGAGACATTCAAGTTATATCCTAGTCGAGGTTCTTTTACACAGAGAGGCGGTAAATATTGGGGTGACTGTGTCCTCTCGATTTTTGTTTTTCCCAGGATATACGTCCATGAGTGCAAGTGCCCTGTGCTCTGTAGCTCATTTTTTAGATGCTTTAGTAAACACAATACACTTCTCCAGAGTGACCGTTGGCAACATACATTTCCACTATAAGCCTCACAGGTCTCCCTTTTCTCCTTGCCCTGTCCTGCATTTCTGGTGTTTACACTTTATGAGGACGGCTCTTCTGACTGATGCGAAGTGATATCTTTTGTAGTATTGATTTCCAGTGCCGACCTGTTTGGTTGGCTAAAAATATGTGTGCCCTTTTCTTGAATGTACACAGAAAGTGACGCATACAACCTTTGTGGCCAAGTGCAATGTTGGCAATGTTCAGCCCCTTTTCTTGTGCTTAATGGTGAGTCCTTTCTACCTCTTCCAATCCCTTTCCTGCCATTCTCCATTGCTTACAAGTCCTTTTCTCTGACTTTCCTCAAGACATTGTTCAGTGATAGATATTTTCAACTCTGCAGTTTCGTGAATTTTAGTGTCCCTGAGTTCCATTTTTCAACTTGTGTTTATGGGAACTGGCCACAAAGCAGCGGGATTTCCTCAAGCCCTATTCTGTTTCCATGGGCAGCCCTTGCGTTTGGTCAATTCGTCTTCCTGATTGGAAATTAGAGTGACTTGTGCCTGTCCGAACACCTAGGACTTGTCTCTCATTGTTCCTCCTCCTTCCGCTTCATCCTCTGGAGAAATTCCAAACTGTACACAACAGGGTGTTGACAGTGCTGAAATCTCCAAGTGGGGAGACTGTTAGTAAAGACGCTGGAGGGGTGAACCCGAGTACCAGGAGATGAGGAGATGAGATGCCTTTTCCTAACTCTTCCCGATCAGACGGTATACCATCCTCTGGGTGTGACAGGCATGTTTTAGCTGTAGGAAGTGTCCCATTCATGTGAGGAGAACACCAGGGCTTTTTCAAAATCAGTGTCTCTCCGCAACCCAAACTGGGGAATTTTTTAAGCTACGGCTACACGTATGTTCATTAAGGGCCTTGGGAAGTAGGCAGAGTCCAAACCTTAGATGATTGAAGTCTTCCTGGTCAGAAGCACTCACCAACGGCTTCCCTTAGGTTCCATTTTAACTGTCATTGATAGATGATGTCAATAAAAATATCTATTCTTTTTCAGATTATTTCCCCTTATAGGTTATTGCAAGATACTGAGTGTAGTTTCCTGTGCTATACAGTAGTTCCTTGTTGATGATCGATTTTATACATAGCAGTGTGTATGTGTTAATCCCAAACTGTTAATTTATCCCTCCTCCCAACTTTCCCCTTTGGTAATAATAAATTATAAGATTTTATACTTCTCAGAAATGGGGGAGCTGAAAGAGAGGTATCATTTTCAATGGAAAAGCATTTAAAACAAGATTGAAGATTTAACCAAGATTATTAGGTGTACATCCTTGGAAAGAAATCACTTCGTTTCTCTAATATTGACCTGACAAATAAGACAAAACTTTTCACTGAACTTGCTTATAATAAAGTGATGGAAATATCAAATGGAAGTGTTAGAAACATCTTATTTTACCAGAACCTTATACACTGTTCTATGTTAATTACAGTTTGGCTCACACATCTGTTCATTGAAGTTACAAGGTTCTCAATTTCTATTACTGATCCTCCAGAGTGGACCCCAACAAGTGTCCCCCTGCCCAGGGTCATTGGAGGCAACAGATCGAGACTGAGTTTGGTTCAGAAGCAAAGGAAACTTTATATTTTGATCAGAGAATGGAGAGGTGAGAACATGTGCTACCCTGTGGGCTGTGGGCTGGGCTGCTGTGTAGAGATCCTGTCAAAGTCAGTGGGAGGGAGGGGGCGGAGCTCTTGAGGGCCCGGTTGGCTGCAGCTCAGGCTCTATATCACGGAGTCTGCACTGGGCCCCAAGAGCTGATGTGTCGACCCAGCCATTCTGCACTAGAAAATCTGGTCTGAAGTGCCAGGTGTGGAACCTCTGTATGCGCGACCCTAGGAGCACATTAAATTAGGCAAAGCACAAAGGATAAAAAAGTTTAGACTTTATTTTATTGCCCAGATTCTATTTTTATCTCCCAGGGATTTTTAAGGGGCTTTGCCTGGGACAAACCCTGCTTCTGCCTTTTCTCCCCTTCCTCATTCTTGGAGTGCTGAGTGTGCAGACCCTTCTTTTGTAACTGCTGAGTGCTGAGTTAGGAGCCCTCATACCCGTGGGCGAGGGTCAGAACTTCTCCCCAGCAGCCTCCAGGTGACGTTGATTGTCCCCAGGCCTGCTGCCTCCCTGCTCATCTGCCTGAGCACCAATATTGGAAGTGTTATAGATTCTAATGACCTTTAAGGGTCCAGGAAGGAGAGGTGCAGTGATGCTGTGAAGTCCAGTCTCACACCGCTCCCCATTTATTCTGCCACCTTAGGCTGACCGTTTCTGCCAGCCTAGATGCTCTGACCAGTAGTCTGCGCTTTCTTCAATTAGGCCCCTGAATTAACGTAAAAACAGCACCAGGTGTCAGGACCCTGCCCGCTCAACTCCCAGACAGTCCAGGGTCAGTGGTGATGAAGGACCATGATGGCCACAGAGTCAACAGCCTTTTGAAGTAAATAGGAGTCCAGCCGGTCTTATTGGCCACCATCATCACGGTGTCTGTTGGCTTTTCTATGGTGACAGCGTGATATACGGTTCCCCCGCCAAGATTATTAGCTCCCCTCTGGGTGCAATAAGTCCTGCAAGCAGTAGTCTACTCTTTTGGGACACACTGTTGTTGTTTTATGAGAGAAACTCCAGGTCATGTGATGGTCACACGAGTTGTCATGTTGCCCTGTTGCCCCCGGTTATCTCTCTGGAGGTTGGAGGTGGAGGGCCTCCTTACTCGAGGTCAATGTGCCCACGGAGGAAATCCTGCAACTTCAGGACATGGTTGGGGGTTAGGAACACCACGTGGGGTCCTTTTCCCTTAGGCGGGAGGTGGCCTTTTGGGCTGCTGATTTCCAGGTTTTTAGATACCGCCAGTATCTTGGCCAGATGTAGCGGTGGGCCAAGCCCCTTGGTGACCGTAGTTTATCCTACCTGGATGGCATTCTTGCATTGTTCCATTTCAAGTGGTCCCAGTTTTTGCACTAATACTCCAATGGCGATTCACCTTTCACCAGGAATGTAAAGGTCAAAGGGTTTAGCTAAATTAGGGAGCTCCAGGGCAAGGGTCTAATTGACTGCTCTTTCCATTCTTGAAAGGCCACTTCTGGATTCTATTCAAAAGGATCATCATCTTTTCCTTTCAGTGTTTCATATAGAGGCCCAGCTAGTAGACTGTAGTTAGGGATCCAGAAGCAGCAAACCCTGGCCTCCCCAGGAACCCGTAAGCTGTCTTCTAGTTTTAGAAATGGGTAAGGCTGTAAATTGTTTCTTCCCTTTCCTGGGATGGGCTTCTCCGACCTTCTGTGAGAATGAAGCCCAGGCAGGTCACCGTAGTCTGTGATATTTGAGCTTTTTCTTGGACAACTTGTATCCTTTATTGGCTTGGTAGTTCAGAGGTCTCCTTAGTAGGGCTGGCGATCAGAATGTCGTCTGCATATTGAAGGAGTGTTTCCTTTTCCAGAGGTAGAACTTTTAGGTCTTTAGCTGAGCTTTCCCCAAAGATGGTGTGGGAATTTTTGAACCCTTGGGGCAAGACGGCCCGGAAGTATTGTTTTAGTTGTATGTTGAGTCCTGCCACTCACAAGCCAAAATTTTTTGTGACTCTCGGACTAATGGAATACAAAAGAAGGCATCATTGAAGACTAATACAGAATACCAAGTCCTGGTGGTTGGTAGAATGAGCAGCAGAGTGTAGGATTTAGGAACTACTGGAGGTATATCCTCGGTGGCTTCACTGACTGTCCTGACATCCTTTACCAGGACTCCAGCAGCCCATGGGGCTCTCGAGGTCAGGTCCCTCCCAGGATACAGAGCTACCCTTGCAGATACCGTGGCAAGGCTTGGCACACAGGAACCGTGCACATAGCCCACATTGCAGAGCACTCCCAGCTCACCTGTTGCTCAGATGTGACACAGAGCACCTCAGAGCAGGACTTGAACTAACAAACAGCAGCTCCGACAGGTCTGTGACCCTGGGCATCACTCTGTGTGGCCTCCCTCCACCTGGTCTTCCAGAGCCTTACACTGCACCCGGGGCACCAGGCCTCTGTCTCCACCCACCACCCACCCCTTCTCTCCCTGACTCCTGGGTTCCTCTCATTAGGAGAGGGTTTTCTTGAAGTTGTCTCCCACTCATGGGCCAGATAAAATGATTAGAAAACAAGCCAGAGCTACAGTCCCTTGTCTATCCTGACTCTCAAGAGCCCACACCTGTTCCTTGGACCTGGCCGATTCAGCAATTTCCATTTTCTGCAACTGTGAGACCCTGAGGGGTGATGATTGGCTGACCTGGGCAGCCTGACCATGCCGGCCAGCCCTCCCCAGGTGTGCTTGGGTTGAGATAAATATAAACACCACTCCAGGCAGCAAGAGCCCCTGCAGCTGTGCCTGACGCCATTTTCTCTGCCCTGTCAACAGTCTCGGGGCTGGGCTCGTGGGAGGGAGGGAGACCCCACGGCTTTGTGTGTGGCCCAGTGTGAGTGGGGCTCTGCTGGACTTTCTGCAGCAGTTGCCAAGATGCCACCTGCTAAAGAAGAGGATGTGTCACCCATACCTGCCGCTGGAATTTCTTCCTGGGCAGAGGTGAGGAAGGAAGAAAGCAGTGGGGGCCAGGACAGGATGGGTATCTCAGGCAGGGAAATGGAAAGCTTCCAGAAGAGCACCCAGGGCCAGGGTCATCCTGTCTGGCCTGCAGGCACCAAGTCGGCCGGCATGCTGTCGCTCGTGTGGCTCCATGGCCCTTCCTCTAGGCTTTCAAGTCCTTGTACATATTCAGGTGTTTTACCTGGGAAGGGTGGGAACATTTCAGCAGCAGCTGGCCTGGGCCTCGGCCCACGTTTACTCACAGATGCCTCGGCATGGTCCCCCAGCTTTGCAATGAGGGCGCTTGTTGTGTGGGGCCTGCTGGCTGAATGGGAGATGATTCCCCACCACTGACCAACTTCAGAATTGTTTACAACTGGAGCAAGTGCCCTGATACGGTTTTCCTCTGTGTAACTGATGGGTTCTGTTTTTCTTTTTTTCGTTTTTAGTTCAAGGTAGATTTTATTCCTCTTTTCTGTATTTACAGATATATGCATGGAAATAATTTATTCATATAAATACATGTATGTGAAGGGAAGAATATTTTTTCTGTTTTACTTTTTTTAGTTTTATTTTTTTAATATTGAATTTTATTTTAATTTTTATACAGCAGGTTCTTATTGGTTATCTGTTTTATCCATACAAATGTATACATGCCAATCCCAATCTCTCAACTCCTCCCACCACCACCCCCCCAACAGCTTTCCCCCCTTGGTGTCCATACGTTTGTTGTCTACATCTGTTGCTCTATTTCTGTCTTGCAAAACGGTTCATCTGTACAATTTCTCTAGGTTCCACATGTATGCATTAATATACAAGATTTGTTTTTCTCTTTCTGACTTACTTCACTCTGTATGACAGCCTCTAGATCCATGAACGTCTCTACAAATGACCCAATTTCATTCCATTTTATGGCTTAGTAAGATTCCATTTTATATATGTACCACATCTTTATGCATTCGTCTGTCTGTGGGCATTTAGGTTGCTTCCATTACCTGGATATTGTAAATAGTGATATAATGAACATTGCGGTGAATGTCTCTTTTTGATTTATGGTTTTGTCTGGGTATAGGCCCAGTAGTGGGATTGCTGTATCATATGGTAATTCTATTTTTAGTTTTATAAGAAACTCCATAATGTTCTCCACAGTGACTGTATCAATTTACATTCCCAACAAGAGTGGAAGAGGGTTCCTTATCTCCACACCCTTTCCAGCATTTGTTGTTTGTAGATTTTCTGATGATGCCCATTCTAAAGGTGTGAGGTGATACACCATGGATGAGTCTATTTCGTTGAGCAAGGAGTAGGTCTTGTCTATTACATATTTGGCTTATGGAAAGGTATCTGTGCTAATTTCAATCTCTGGTTTTATGCAGCACCCCAACTCACCTTTCCCCTTAAGCAAGGATAAGTTGGTTTTCTAAATTTGAGTCCCTGTTCTGTTTTATAAATGTGTTCATGTGTAGCCAAGTTTACATTCTGTGTATCAGTGATAACTTCTGAAGTTTCTTTTTCTGTGTGACTTATTTCACGTAGAATCATCGTACCTGTATCCACTCATTATGCTGCTATGGGCCTGATGACATAGATTTCATTGCTGAGTGATATTCCATTGTACGTAGGTACCACTACATGTTTATCCATTTTTCGATTTCTGGGATATTTATCTTGTACCGTAGACGAGGTTCTTGTAAACAGAGCCGTCTGAAACTTTGGGGTGGCTGTGTGTTTTTGATTTTAATTTCCCTAAGCTATAGGACCATAAGTGGAAGTGCCGTAGGCTCCGTTGCTTGGTTTTTAGGTGTTTCAGGAAACACCATACACTTCTCCAGAGTGGCTGTTGGCAATTTACATCCCAGCCATCAGCATAACAAGGCTCCCTCTTCTCCATGGCCTGTGCTGCATTTCTGGATTTTACACTTTTTTCAGATGGCCCTTTTGACCCGGGGGCAGTGAGGCTTCATTGTAGTGCAGATTTCTTTAACATGCTTGCTTGGTTGGCCCAAAAGGGCGTATGCGTTTTTTCCTGAATATATTCAGGAAAAAACGCATACGCCCTTTTCGTCCAAGTGCATCATTGTCGATGTTCTGCCTCTTTTCCTATGCTTTAAATGCAATTCCAGTCTACCCCCTGAAATCGTTTTCCTGCAATTCTGCCCCGCTTTCAAATCCTATTCGCAGCCTTCCTTCAATATATTTTTGGATGATAGCTGTCATTTATAACTCTGCAGGTTTGTGAATTACAGTGCCCCTGAGCTCCTTTCTTCAACTCGCTTTCTTGTGAGCTGGACTTAAACCCGCAGGATTGCTTAAGGCCCTAATCTGTTTCCGGGACGGCATACTAAGCGTTTGGTTAATTCCTCTTCCTGGTGGGAAATGAGCATTAAATTTGCCCGTGCAGACACCTACAGCTAGTCTCTCATTGGTTCTCCCTATTCCTGTTCATCTTGCGCAGAAATTGCAAACTGTGCCAAAGAGGAGGTTAAAGGCACTGACTCTCCAAGTGGGGAGAATGTTAGTAAAGGGTCTGGAATTTTGAACCCGGGTAAAAGGGGACGAAAACTGAGATGCATTTGAAAACGTTTCCCGGTCACACGGTGCACCATACTGTGGGTTTCCCATGCATGTTTTAGCTGAAGGAAGAATCGCTTAAACGGGGAGAGTTGGGACCCATGGAATGGATACCATGCAGTATGACTTCAAATGGTCTGCATTTGCTCATCGAACCTCACCAATGCTATCAGCCCGAAGTGTCCAACCTTATGTCTCACTCAGCTCTGGGTGTAGATGACGTAAATCCAGGTTGCATCACAAGCCCTGAATGAATTATTTAAGAATTGCTCTCTATTTCACTGTCATTGTTTTTTGTTTTTCTAATTCATTTTGATTATGAGATTTATCAGGTTTTCTCTGCTGCATTCATGCAGCTGTACACACGATTGATTCTCTTATGGAGACATATAAATCCATGGGTTTGAAGATTCTTACTAGTCAGGTGTATTCTTAGGCACTGAATCTGGGGTGTTTAGTCCATTTCGTTGAGAAAGGATTAGGTCTTGACTATTACATATTTGGCCTATGGAAAGGTACATGTGCTAATTTCTATCTCTGATTTTATGCAGCAGCCCAACTCACCTTTCCCCTTAAGCAAGCATAAGTTGGTTTTCTAAATTTGAGGACCTGTTCTGTATTGTAATTCAGTTCGGGTGTAGCCAAGATTACATTCCGTGTATTAGTGATATCTTATGATGTTTCATTTTCTGTGTGACTTATTTCACTTAGAATCATCGTACCTGAATCCACTCATTATGCCGAGACGGGCCTGATGACATAGATTTCATTGGAGAGTGATACTCAATTGTACGTATGTACCACAACTTCTTTATCCATTTTTTGCTTTCTGTGATATTTAACTTGTACCGTAGACGAGGTTTTTGTAAACAGAGCCGTCTGAAACTTTGGGGTGGCTGTGCGTTTCTGATTTTAATTTCCCTAAGCTATAGGACCATAAGTGGAAGTGCCGTAGGCTCCATTGCTTTGTTTTATAGGTGTTTGAGGAAACACCATACACTTCTCCAGAGTGGCTGTTTGTAATTTACATCCCGCCCCTCAGCATAACAAGGCTCTCTGTTCTCCATGGCCTGTGCTGCCTTTCTGGATTTTACACTTTTCTCCGATGGCCCTTTTGAATGGGGGGCAGTGAGACTTCACTGTAGTGCAGATTCCTTTAACATGTTTGCTTGGTTGGCCAAAAAGTGCGTATGCGTTTTTTCCTGAATATATTCAGGAAAAAACGCATACGCCCGTTTTGGCCAAGTGCATCATTGTTGACGTTCTGACTCTTTTCCTATGTTTTAAATGCAATTCCAGTCTACCCCCTGAAATCGTTTTCCTGCAATTCTGCCCCGCTTTCAAGTCCTCTTCGCAGCCTTCCTTCAATACCTTTTTGGACGATAGCTGTCATTTATAACTCTGCAGGTTTGTGAATTACAGTGCCCCTGAGCTCCTTTCTTCAAATGGCTTTCTTGTGAGCTGGCCGCAAACCCGCAGGATTGCTTCAGGCCCTAATATGGTTCCGGCACGGCATGCTGAGCCTTTGGTTAATTCCTCTTCCTGGTGGGAAATGAGTGTTAAATTTGCCCGTGCAGACACCTACAGCTAGTCTCTCATTGGTTCTCCCTATTCCTGTTCATCTTGCGCAGAAATTGCAAACTGTGCCAAACAGGAGGTTAATGGCACTGACTCTGCAACTGGGGAGAGTGTTAGTAAAGGGTCTGGAATGGTGAACCCGAGTAAAAGGGTACGAAAAGTGAGATGCATTTGAAAACGTTTCCCAGTCACACGGTGCACCATACTGTGGGTTTCCCATGCATGTTTTAGCTGAAGGTAGAATCGCTTAAACCTGGAGAGTTGGGACCCATGGAATTGGTACCGTGCAGTATGACTTCAAGGGGTCTGCATTTGCTCATCGAACCTCACAAATGCTATCAGCCCGAAGTGTCCACCTTATGTCTCACTCAGCTCTGCTTGTAGATGTGGTAAATCCAGGTTGCATCACAAGCCCTGAATGAATTATTTAAGAATTGCTCTCTATTTCACTTTCATTGTGTTTTGTTTTTGTAATTTATTTTGATAATGGGATATATCGCATTTTCTCTGCTGCATTTATGCCACTGTACACACGCTTGATTCTCTTACGGAGACATATAAATCCATGGGTTTGAAGATCCTTACTAGTCAGGTATATTCCTAGGCGTTGAATATGTGGTGTTGAGTCCATCTCGTTGAGCAAGGAGTAGGTTTGGACTATTACGTATTTGGCTTATGGAACGGTATCTGTGCTATTTTCAAGCTCTGGTTTTATGAAGCACCCCAGCTCACCTTTCCCCTTAAGCAAGCATAAGTTGGTTTTCTAAATTTGAGTCCCTGTTCTGTTTTGTAATTCAGTTGATGTGTAGCCAAGTTTACATTCCGTGTATTAGTGATATCTTATGATGTTTCTTTCTCTGTGTCACTAATTTCACTTAGAATCATCAGGCCTAAATCCACTCATTATGCTGCGATGGGCTTGATGACATAGATTTCATTGTTGAGTGATATTCCATTGCACGTAAGTACCACAACTTCTTTATCCATTTTTCGCTTTCTGGGATATTTAACTTGTACCGTAGACGAGGATCTTGTAAGCAGAGGCTTCTGAAATTTTGGGGTGGCTGTGTGTTTTTGATTTTAATTTCCCTAAGCAATAGGACCATCAGTGGAAGTGCCGTAGGCTCCGTTGCTTTGTTTTTTAGGTGTTTGAGGAAACACCATACACTTATCCAGAGTGGCTGTTGGCAATTTTCATCCTGCCCATCAGCATAACAAGTCTCCCTATTCTCCATGGCCTGTGCTGCCTTTCTGGATTTTACACGTTTTTCAGATGGCCCTTTTGACCAGGGGGCAGTGAGACTTCATTGTAGTGCAGATTTCTTTAACATGCTTGCTTGGTTGTCGAAAAAGTGCGTATGCGTTTTTCCCTGAATATATTCATGAAAAAAGGCATACGCACTTTTTGGCCAAGTGCATCATTGTCGACGTTCTGCCTCTTTTCCTATGCTTTAAATGCAATTGCAGTCTACCCCCTGAAATCATTTTCCTGCAATTCTGCCCCGCTTTCAAGTCCTCTTCGCAGCCTTCCTTCAATATATAGTTGGAGGATAGCTGTCATTTATAACTCTGCAGGTTAGTGAATTACAGTGCCCCTGAGCTCCTTTCTTCAACTCGCTTTCTTGTGAGCTGGCCACAAACCCGCAGGATTGCTTCAGGCCCTAATCTGGTTCCGGCACGGCATGCTGAGCCTTTGGTTAATTCCTCTTCCTGGTGGGAAAGGAGCGTTAAATTTGCCCATGCAGACACCTACAGCTAGCCTCTCATTGGTTCTCCCTATTCCTGTTCATCTTGCGCAGAAATTGCAAACTGTGCCGAGCAGGTTGTTAAAGACACTGACTCTCCAAGTGGGGAGAGTGTTAGTAAAGGGTCTGGAATGATGAACCCGAGTAAAAGGGGACGAAAACTGAGATGCATTTGAAAACGTTTCCTGGTCACACGGTGCACCATACTGTGGGTTTCCTATGCATGTTTTAGCTGAAGGAAGCATCCCTTAAACTTGGAGATTTTGGAACCATGGAATCGGTACCATATAGTATGACTTCAAAGGGTTTGCATTTGCTCACCGAACCTCACCAGTCCTATCAGCCCCAAGTGTCCAGCCTTATGCTTCACCCAGCTCTGGGTGTAGATGTGGTAAATCCAGGTTGCATCACAAGCCCTGAATGAATTATTTAAGAATTGCTCTCTATTTTACTGTCATTGTGTTTTGTTTTTGAAATTTATTTTGATAATGGGATTTAGCTGATTTTCACTGCTGCGTTTATGTCACTGAATACACGCTTGATTCTCTTATGGAGACATATAATTCCATAGGTATTAAGACTCTTACTCGTCCGGTATATTCCTAGGCACTGAATATGGGGTGTTGAGTCCATTTCGTTGACCAGGGAGTAGGTTTTTTCTATTACATATTTGGCTTATTGAAGGGCACCTGTGCTAATTTCAATCTCTGGTTTTATGCAGCAACCCAACACTCCTTGATCCTTAAGCAAGCATAAGTTGGCTTTCTAAATTTGAGACCCCGTTCTCTTTTTTAATTCAGTTCATTTGTAGCCACGTTTACATTCCATGTATTAGTAATATCGTATGTCTTTTTCTTTTTGAATTATGTGACTTCGAAAGATCATACGTAACTCCTCTGGGGTTGTTACAACTGGCCATGTTTCATTGATTTTCAGGCTGAGTAATATTCCACTCTACATAAGTGCCACATCTCTGTCCATTTTTTCCCTCCAGAGACATATAAATTATATCCTAGTCGAGGATATTTTAAACAGAGAGGCGGTAAACATTGGGGTGCCTGTGTCCTCCCGATTTTTGTTTTTCCCAAGATATATGTCCATGAGTGCAAGTGCCCTGTGCTCTGTAGCTCATTTTTTGGATGCTTTAGTAAACACAATACACTTCTCCAGAGTGACCATTGGCAATATACATTTCCACTATTAGCCTCACAGGGCTCCCTTTTCTCCTTGCCCTGTCCTGCATTTCTGGTGTTTACACTTTATGAGGAAGGCTCTTCTGACTGATGCGAAGTGATATGTTTTGTAGTATTGATTTCCAGTGCCGACCTGTTTGGTTGGCTAAAAAAGTGTATGCCCTTTTCTTGAATATATACAGAAAAAGACGCATACACCCTTTTTGGCCAACTGCAATGTTGGCAATGTTCAGCCCCTTTTCTTGTGCTTAATGGTGAGTCCTTTCTACCTCATCCAATCCCTTTCCTGCCATTCTCCGTTGCTTACGAGTCCTTTTCTCTGACTTTCCTCAAGACATTTTTCAGTGATAGATATTTTCAACTCTGCAGTTTCGTGAATTTTAGTGTCCCTGAGTTCCATTTTTCAACTTGTGTTTATGGGAACTGGCCACAAAGCAGCGGGATTTCCTCAAGGCCTATTCTGTTTCCATGGGCAACCCTAGCCTTTGGTCAATTCGTCTTCCTGATTGGAAATTAGAGTGACTTGTGCCTGTCCGAACACCTAGGACTTGTCTCTCATTGTTCCTCCGCATTCTGCTTCATCTTCTGGACAAATTCCAAACTGTATGCAACAGGATGTTGACAGTGCTGACATCTCCAAGTGGGGAGACTGTTCGTAAAGACGCTGGAGGGGTGAACCCGAGCACCAGGAGATGAGGAGATGAGATGCCTTTTCCAAACTCTTCCCGATCAGACGGTATACCATCCTCTGGGTGTGACAGGCATGTTTTAGCTGTAGGAAATGTCCCATTCATGTGAGGAGAACACCAGGGCTTTTGCAAAATCAGTGTCTCTCCACAACACAAACTGTGGAATTTTTTAAGCTACAGCTACACATATGTTCATTAAGGGCCTTGGGAAGTAGGCAGAGTCCAAACTTTAGATGATTGAAGTCTTCCTGGTCAGAAGCACTCACCACCGTCTTCCCTTAGGTTCCATTTTAACTGTCATTAATAGATGATGTCAATAAAAATATCTATTCTTTTTCAGATTATTTCCCCTTATAGGTTATTGCAAAATATTGAGTGTAGTTCCCTGTGCTATACAGTAGTTCCTTGTTGATGATCGATTTTATACAAAGCAGTGTGTATGTGTTAATCCCAAACTGTTAATTTATCCCTCCTCCCACCTTTCCCCTTTGGTAATAATAAATTATAATATATATTTATTATATTTTTATATATTTATATTATTTATTTATATATATTTATATATTTATATTATATATATATTATATTTTATATAATAAAATATAAATTATAATAATAAATAATAATAAACTTCTCAGAAATGGGGGAGCTGTAAGAGAGGTATCATTTTCAATGGAAAAGCATTTAAAACAAGATTGAAGCTTTAACCAAGATTATTAGATGTACATCCTTGGAAAGAAATCACTTCCTTTCTCTAATATTGACCTGACAAATAAGACAAACCTTTTCACTGAACTTGCTTATAATAAAGTGATGGAAATATCAAATGGAAGTGTTAGAAACATCTTATTTTACCAGAGCCTTATACACTGTTCTATGTTAATTACAGTTTGGCTCACACATCTGTTCATTGAAGTTACAATGTTCTCAATTTCTGTTACTGATCCTCCAGAGTGGACCCCAACAAGTGTCCCTCTGCCCAGTGTCATTGGAGCCAACAGATTGAGACTGAGTTTGGTTCAGAAGCAAAGGAAACTTTATATTTTGATCAGAGAATGGAGAGGTGAGAGCATGTGCTACCCTGTGGGCTGTGGGCTGGGCTGCTGTGTAGAGATCCTGTCAGAGTCAGTGGGAGGGAGGGGGTGGAGCTCTCGAGGGCCCGGTTGGCTGCAGCTCAGGCTCTATATCACGGAGTCTGCACTGTGCCCCAGGAGCTGAGGTGTCGACCCAGCCATTCTGCACTAGGAAATCTGGTCTGAAGTGCCAGCTGTTGAACCTCTGTATGCGGGACCCTAGGAGCACGTGAAATTAGACAAAGCACAAAGGATAAAAAAGGTTAGACTTTATTTTATTGCCCAGATTCTATTTTTATCTCCCAGGGATTTTTAAGGGGCTTTGCCTGGGACAAACCCCTCTTCTGCATTTTGTCCCCTTCCTCATTCTTAGAGTGCTGAGGGTGCAGACCCTTCATCTGTAACTGCTGAGTGCTGAGTTAGGAGCCCTCATACCCGTGGGCGAGGGTCAGAACTTCTCCCCAGCAGCCTCCAGGTGATGTTGATTGTCCCCAGGGCTGCTGCCTCCCTGCTCGTCCGCCTGAGCACAAGTATTGTTAGTGTTATAGATTCTAATGACCGTTAAGGGTCCAGGAAGGAGATGTGCAGTGACGCTGTGAGGTCCAGTTTCACCCCGCCCCACATTTGTTCGGCCACCTTAGGCTGACCGTTTCTGCCAGCCTAGATGCTCTGACCAGTAGTCTGTGCTTTCTTCAGTTAGGCCCCTGAATTAACGTAAAAACAGCACCAGGTGTCAGGACCCTGACTGCCCAACTCCCAGACAGTCCAGGGTCAGTGGTGATGAAGGACCATGATGGTCACTGAGTCAACAGCCTTTTGAAGTAAACAGGAGTCCAGCCGGTCTTATTGGCCACCATCATCACAGTGTCTGTAGGCTTTTCTATAGTGACAGCGTGATATACGGTTCCCCCGCCAAGATTATTACCTCCCCTCTGGGTGCAGTAAGTCCTGCAAGCAGTAGTCTACTCTTTTGGGACACACTCTTGTTGTTTTATGAGAGAAACTCCAGGTCAAGTGATGGTCACACGAGTCGTCATGGTGCCCCTTTGCCCCAGTTATCTCTCTGGAGGTTGGAGTTGGAGGACCTCCTCACTCAAGGTCAGTGTGCCCACGGAGCAAACCCTGCAACTTCAGGGCATGGTTGGGGGTTAGGATCACCACGTGGGGTCCTTTTCCCTTAGGAGGGAGGTGGCCTTTTGGGCTGCTGATTTCCAGGTTTTCAGATACTGTCAGTATCTTGGCTAGATGTGGCAGTCGGCCAAGCCCCTTGGTGACCGTAGTTTATCCTACCTGGATGGCATTCTTGCATTGTTCCATTTCAAGTGGTCCCAGGTTTTGCACTAATACTCCAATGGTGATTCACTGTTCACCAGGAAAGTAAAGGTCAAAGGGTTTAACTAAATTAGGGAGTTCCAGGGCAAGGGTCTGAATTGACTGCTCTTTCCATTCTTGAAAGGCCACTTCTGGATTCTATTCAAAAGGATCATCATCTTTTTCTTTCAGTGTTTCATATAGAGGCCCAGCTAGTAGACTGTAGTTAGGGATCCAGAAGCAGCAAACCCTGGCCTCCCCAGGAACCCGTAAGCTGTCTTCTAGTTTTAGAAATGGGTAAGGCTGTAAATTGTTTCTTCCCTTTCCTGGGATGGGCTTCTCCGACCTTCTGTGAGAATGAAGCCCAGGCAGGTCACCGTAGTCTGTGATATTTGAGCTTTTTCTTGGACAACTTGTATCCTTTATTGGCTTGGTAGTTCAGAGGTCTCCTTAGTAGGGCTGGCGATCAGAATGTCGTCTGCATATTGAAGGAGTGTTTCCTTTTCCAGAGGTAGAACTTTTAGGTCTTTAGCTGAGCTTTCCCCAAAGATGGTGTGGGAATTTTTGAACTCTTGGGGCAACACGGCCCGGAAGTATTGTTTTAGTTGTATGTTGAGTCCTGCCACTCACAAGGCAAAATTTCTTGTGAGTCTGGGACTAGTAGAATACAAAAGAAGGCATCATTGAAGACTAATACAGAATACCATGTCCTACTGGTTGGTAGAATGAGCAGCAGGCTGTAGGATTTAGGAACTACTGGAGGTATATCCTCGGTGGCTTCACTGACTGTCCTGACATACTTTACCAGAATTCCAGCAGCCCATGGGGCTCTCGAGGTCAGGCCAATCCCAGGATATGGAGCTCACCTGGGCAGGTACCCCACCCCCACCCCAGCCCACGGGGCTCTCGTGTTCAGGCCCCTCCCAGGATATGGGGTTCCCTGGCCAGGTTCCCCTGCAGCCCATGGGGCTCTCGTGGTCAGGCCCTTCCCAGGATACAGAGCTACCCTTGCAGATACCGTGGCAGGGCTGGGCACACAGGAACCGTGCACATTGCCCTCATTTCAGAGCACTCCCAGCTCACCTGTCACTCAGATCTGACACAGAGCACCTCAGAGCAGGACTTGAACTAACAAACAGCAGCTCCGACAGGTCTGTGACCCTGGGCATCACTCTGTGTGGCCTCCCCCCACCTGGACTTCCAGAGATTTCCACTGCACCCGGGGCACCAGGCCTCTGTCTCCACCCACCACCCACCCCTGCTCTCCCTGACTCCTGGGTTCCTCTCATTAGGAGAGGGTTTTCTTGAAGTTGTCTCCCACTCATGGGCCAGATAATATAATTAGAAAACAAGCCAGAGCTGCAGCCCCTTGTCTATCCTGACTCTCAGGAGCCCACACCTGTTCCTTGGACCTGGCCGATTCAGCAAGTTCCATTTTCTGCAACTGTGAGCCCCTGAGGGATGATTATTGGCTGGCCTGGGAAGCCTGACCGTGCCCCCCATCCCTCCCCTGGTGTGCCTGGGTTGGGATCAATATAAACACTGCACCAGGCAGCAAGAGCCCCTGCAGCTGTGCCTGACGCCATTTGCTCTGCCCTGTCAGCAGTCTCGGGGCTGGACTGGTGGGAGGGAGTGAGAGGCCACGGCTTTGTGGGTGGCCCAGTGTGAGTGGGGCTCTGCTGGACTTTCTGCAGCAGTTGCCAAGATGCCACCTGCTAAAGAAGAGAATGTGTCACCGATACCTGCTGCTGGAATTTCTCCCTGGACAGAGGTGAGTGAGGGAGAAATCAGTGGGGGCCGGGACAGCAGGGGTATCTCAGGCAGGGAAATGGAAAGCTTCCAGAAGAGCACCCAGGGCCAGGACCATCCTGGCTGGCCTGCAGGCACCAAGTCGGCTGGCATGCTGTCGCTCATGTGGCTCCATGGCCCTTCCTCTAGGCTTTCAAGTCCTTGTACATATTCAGGTGTTTTACCTGGGAAGGGTGGGAACATTTCAGCAGCAGGTGGCCTGGGGCTCGGCCCACGTTTACTCACAGATGCCTCGGCAAGGTCCCCCAGCTTTGCAATGAGGACGCTTGTTGCGTGGGGCCTGCTGGCTGAACGGGAGATGATTCCCCACCACTGACCAACTTCAGGATTGTTTACAACTGGAGCAAGTGCCCTGATACGGTTTTCCTCTGTGTAACTGGTGGGTTCTGATTTTTTTTCTTTTTTTCGTTTTTGGTTCAAGGTAGATTTTATTCCTCTTTTTTTCTATTTACAGATATAAGCATGGAAATAATTTATTCATATAAATACATGTATGTGAAGGGAAGAATATTTTTTCTGTTTTACTTTTTGTAATTTTGAATTTTATTTTATTTTTTTATACAGCAGGTTCTTTTTGGTTATCTATTTTATACATATAAATGTATACATGCCAACCCCAATCTCTCAACTCCTTCCTCCACCACCCCCCAACAGCTTTCCCCCCTTGGTGTCCATACGTTTGTTGTCTACATCTGTTGCTGTATTTCTGCCTTGCAAAACGGCTCGTCTGTTAAATTTTTCTAGGTTCCACATATATGCATTAATATACAAGATTTGTTTTTCTCTTTCTGACTTACTTCACTCTGTATGACAGTCTCTAGATCCATGAACGTCTCTACAAATGACCCAATTTCATTCCTTTTTATGGCTTAGTAATATTCCATTTTATATATGTACCACATCTTTATGCATTCGTCTGTCTGTGGGCATTTAGGTTGCTTCCATTACCTGGATATTGTAAATAGTGATGCAATGAACATTGCAGTGAATGTCTCTTTTTGATTTATGGTTTGTCTGGGTATAGGCCCAGTAGTGGGATTGCTGTATCATATGGTAATTCTATTCTTAGTTTTATAAGAAACTCCATAATGTTCTCCACAGTGACTGTATCAATTTACATTCCCAACAAGAGTGGAAGAGGGTTCCTTATCTCCACACCCTTTCCAGCATTTGTTGTTTGTAGATTTTCTGATGATGCCCATTCTAACAGGTGTTAGGTGATACACCATGGATGAGTCTATTTCGGTGAGCAAAGAGTAGGCTTTGTCTATTACATATTTGGCTTATGGAATGGTATGTGTGCTAATTTCAATCTCTGGTTTTATACAGCACCCCAACTCAACTTTCCCCTTAAGCAAGCATAAGTTTTTATCTAAATGTGAGACTCTGTTCGGTTTTGTAATTCAGTTTATGTGTAGCCAAATTTACACTCCCTCTATTAGTGATATCTTATGATAATTATCTTTCTCTGTGTGACATATTTCTCTTAGAATCGTCATACTTAAATCCACTCAATTTGCTGCTACAGGCCTGATGACATTGATTTCATTGCTGAGTGATATTCCGTTGTACGTAAGTAGCACAACTCCTTTATACATTTTTTTCTTTCTGGGATATTTAATTTGTACTGGACTCGAGGTTCTTGTAAACACAGCAGCCCTAAATTTTGTGTTGGCTGTGTCTTGTTGATTTTAATTTTCCTAAGCTATAGGGCCAAAAGTGGAAGTGCCCTAGGCTCTGTAGCTTTTTTTTGCAGATGTTTCAGGATACACCATAAACATCTCCAGAGTGTCTCTTGGCAATTTACATCCCACCCATCAACATAACAAGGCTCGCTGTTCTCCATGGCCTGTCCTGTGTTTCTGGGTTTTACACTTTTTTCTGATGGCCCTTTTGACTGGGGGGCAGTGAGACTTCATTGTACTGCAGATTTCTTTAACATGCTTGCTTGGTTGGCCAAAAAGTGCGTAGGCGTTTTATCCTGAATATATTCAGGTAAAAACGCATACGCCCTTTTTGGCCAAGTGCATCATTGTCAAAGTTTTGCCTCTTCTCCTATGCTTTAAATGCAATTCCAGTCTACCCCCTGAAATCGTTTTCCTGCAATTCTGCCCCGCTTTCAAGTCCTCTTCTCAGCCTTCCTTCAATATATTTTTGGACGATAGCTGTCAATAATAACTCTGCAGGTTTGTGAATTACAGTGCCCCTGAGCTCCATTCTTCAAATCGCTTTCTTGTGAGCTGGCCGCAAACCCGCAGGATTGCTTCAGGCCCTAATCTGGTTCCGGAACAGCATGCTGAGCCTTTGGTTAAATCCTCTTCCTGGTGGGAAATGAGCGTTAAATTTACCCTTGCAGACACCTACAGCTAGTATCTCATTGGTTTTCCCTATTCCTGTTCATCTTACACAGAAATTACAAACTGTGCCAAACAGGAGGTTAAAGGCACTGACTCTCCAAGTGGGGAGAGTGTTAGTAAAGGGTCTGGAATTGTGAACCCGAGTAAAATGGGACGAAAACTGAGATGCATTTCAAAACGTTTCCCGGTCACACGGTGCACCATACTGTGGGTTTCCCATGCATGTTTTACCTGAAGGAAGAATTGATTAAACCTGGAGAGTTGGGACCCATGGAATGGGTACCATGCAGTATGACTTCAAAGGGTCTGCATTTGCTCATCGAACCTCACCAATGCTATCAGCCCGAAGTGTCCAACCTTATGTCACACTCAGCTCTGGGTGTAGATGAGGTAAATCCAGGTTGCATCACAAGCCCTGAATGAATTATTTAAGAATTGCTCTCTATTTCACTGTCATTGTGTTTTGTTTTTGTAATTCATTTTGATAATGGGATTTATCGGATTTTCTCAGCTGCCTTCATACAGCTGTACGCACGCTTGATTCTCTTATGGAGACATATAAATCCATCGGTTTGAAGATTCTTACTAGTCAGGTGTATTCCTAGGCGTCGAATATAGGGTGTTTAGTCCATCACGTTGAGCAAGGGGTAGGTCTTGACTATTACATATGTGACTTATGAAATGGTATCTGTGCTAATTTCTATCTCTGGTTTTATGCAGCACCCCAATTCACCTTTCCCCTTAAGCAAACATAAGTTGGTTTTCTAAATTTGAGACCCTGTTCTGTTTTGTAATTCAGTTCAGGTGTAGCCAAGATTACATTCCGTGTATTAGAGATATCTTATGATGTTTCATTTTCAGTGTGACTTATTTCACTTAGAATCATCGTACCTGAATCCACTCATTATGCCACGACGGGCCTGATGACATAGATGTCATTGGTGAGTGATATTCCATTGTACGTACGTACTACAACTTCTTTATCCATTTTTCGCTTTATGGGATATTTAACTTGTACCGTAGACGAGGTTCTTGTAAACAGAGCCGTCTGAAACATTGGGGTGGCTGTGTGTTTTGGATTTTAATTTCGCTAAACTATAGGACCATAAGTGGAAATGCCGTAGGCTCCGTTGCTTTGTTTTTTAGGTGTTTCAGGAAACACCATACACTTCTCCAGAGTGGCTCTTGGCAATTTACATCCCGCACTTCAGCATAACAAGGCTCCCTGTTCTCCATGGCCTCTGCTGCCTTTCTGGATTTTACACTTTTTTCCGATGGCCCTTTTGACCGGGGGGCAGTGAGACTTCATTGTAGTGCAGATTTCTTTAACATGCTTCCTTGGTTGGCCAAAAAGGGCGTATGCGTTTTTTCCTGAATATATTCAGGAAAAAACGCATACGCCCTTTTTGGCCAAGTGCATCATTGTCGACGTTCTGCCTCGTTTCCTACGCTTTAAATGCAATCCAGTCTACTCCCTGGAATCGGTTTCCTGAAATTCTGCCCCGCTTTCAAGTCCTCTTCGCAGCCTTCCTTCAATATATTTTTGGACGATAGCTGTCCTTTATAACTCTGCAGTGTGTGAAGTACAGTGCCACTGAACTCCTTTCTTGAAATCGCTTTCTTGTGAGGTGGCCGCAAACCCGCAGGATTGCTTCAGGCCCTAATCTGGTTCCGGCACGGCATGCTGAGCCTTTGGCTAATTCCTCTTCCTGGTTGGAAATGAGCATTAAATTTGCCCGTGCAGACACCTACAGCTAGTCTCTAATTGGTTCTCCCTATTCCTGTTCATCTTGCGCAGAAATTGCAAACTGTGCCAAACAGGAGGTTAAAGGCACTGACTCTCCAAGTGGGGAGAGTTTTAGTAAAGGGTCTGGAATTGTGAACCCGAGTAAAAGGGGACAGAAACTGAGATGCATTTGAAAACGTTTCCCGGTCACACGGTGCACCATACTGTGGGTTTCCCATGCATGTTTTACCTGAAGGAAGAATCGCTTAAACCTGGAGAGTTGGGACCCATGGAATGGGTACCATGCAGTATGACTTCAAATGGTCTGCATTTGCTCATCGAACCACACCAATGCTATCAGCCCGAAGTGTCCAACCTTATGTCTCACTCAGCTCTGGGTGTAGATGAGGTAAATCCAGGTTGCATCACAAGCCCTGAATGAATTATTTAAGCATTGCTCTCTATTTCACTGTCATTGGGTTTTGTTTTGTAATTCATTTTGATAATGGGATTTATCGGATTTTCTCTGCTGCCTTCATGCAGCTGTACACACGCTTGATTCTCTTATGGAGACATATAAATCCATGGGTTTGAAGATTCTTACTAGGGAGGTGTATTCCTAGTCGTTGAAAATATGGTGTTTAGCCCATTTCGTTGAGCAAGGGGTAGGTATTGACTATTATATATTTGACTTATGGAATGGTATCTGTGCTAATTTCTATCTCTGGTTTTATGCAGCACCCCAACTCACCTTTCCCCTTAAGCAAACATAAGTTGGTTTTCTAAATTTGAGACCCTGTTCTGTTTTGTAATTCAGTTCATGTGTAGCCAAGATTACATTCCGTGTATTAGTGATATCTTATGATGTTTCATTTTCTGTGTGACTTATTTCACTTAGCATCATCGTACCTGAATCCACTCATTATGCCACGACGGGCCTGATGACATAGATTTCATTGGTGAGTGATATTCCATTGTACGTACGTACCACAATTTCTTTATCCATTTTTCGCTTTGTGGGATATTTAACTTGTACCGTAGACGAGGTTCTTGTAAACAGAGCCGTCTGAAAGTTTGGGGTGGCTGTGTGTTTTTGATTTTAATTTCCCTAAGCTATAGGACCATAAGTGGAAGTGCCGTAGGCTCCGTTGGTTTGTTTTTTAGGTGTTTCAGGAAACACCATACACTTCTCCAGAGTGGCTGTTGGCAATTTACATCTCACCCATCAGAATAACAAGGCTCCCTGTTCTCCATGGCCTGTGCTGCATTTCTGGATTTTACACTTTTTTCAGATGGCCCTTTTGCCCGGGGGGCAGTGAGACTTCATTGTAGTGCAGATTTCTTTAACATGCTTGCTTGGTTGGCCAAAAAGTGCGTATGCGTGTTTTCCTGAATATATTGAGGAAAACACGCATACGCCCTTTTTGGCCAAGTGCATCATTGTCGACGTTCTGCCTCTTTTCCTATGCTTTAAATGCAATTCCAGTCTACCCCCTGAAATCGTTTTCCTGCAATTCTGGCCCGCTTTCAAGTCCTCTTCTCAGCCTTCCTTCAATATATTTTTGGACGATAGCTGTCATTTATAACTCTGCAGGTTTGTGAATTACAGTGCCCCTGAGATCCTTTCTTCAAATCGCTTTCTTGTGAGCTGACCGCAAACCCACAGGATTGCTTCAGGCCCTAATCTGGTTCTGGCACGAAATGCTGAGCGTTTGGTTAATTCCTCTTCCTGGTGGGAAATGAGCATTAAATTTGCCCGTGCAGACACCTACAGCTAGTCTCTCATTGGTTCTCCCTAGTCCTGTTCATCTTGTGCAGAATTTGCGAACTGTGCCAAACAGCAGGTTAAAGGCACTGACTCTCCAAGTGGGGAGAGTGTTATTAAAGGGTCTGGAATTGTGAACCCGAGTAAAAGGGGACGAAAACTGAGACGCATTTGAAAACGTTTCCTGGTCACACGGTGCACCATACTGTGGGTTTCCCATGCATATTTTAGCTGAAGGAAGAATCGCTTAAACCTGGAGAGTTGGGACCCATGGAATGGGTACCAGGCAGTACGACTTCAAATGGTCTGCATTTGCTCATCGAACCTCACCAATGCTATCAGCCCGAAGTGTCCAACCTTATGTCTCACTCAGCTCTGGGTGTAGATGAGGTAAATTCAGGTTGCATCACAAGCCCTGAATGAATTATTTAAGAATTGCTGTCTATTTCACTGTCATTGTGTTTTGTTTTTGTAATTCATTTTGATAATGGGATTTATCGGATTTTCTCTGCTGCCTTCATGCAGCTGTACACACGCTTGATTCTCTTATGGAGACATATAAATCCATGGGTTTGAAAATTCTTTCTAGTCAGGTGTATTCCTAGGCGTTGAATATAGGGTGTTTATCCCATTTCGTTGAGCAAGGGGTAGGTCTTGACTATTACATATTTGACGTATGGAATGGTATCTGTGCTAATTTCTATCTCTGGTTTTATGCAGCACCCCAACTCACCTTTCCCCTTAAGCAAACATAAGTTGGTTTTCTAAATTTGAGACCCTGTTCTGTTTTGTAATTCAGTTCATGTGTAGCCAAGATTACATTCGGTGTATTAGTGATACCTTATGATGTTTCATTTTCTGTGTGACTTATTTCACTTAGAATCATCGTACCTGAATCCACTCATTATGCCACGACTTGCCACATGACATAGATTTCATTGGTGAGTGATAATCCATTGTACGTACGTACCACAACTTCTTTATCCATTTTTCGCTTTCTGGGATATTTAACTTGTACCGTAGATGAGGTTCTTGTAATCAGAGCCGTCTGAAACTTTGGGGTGGCTGTGTGTTTTTGATTTTAATTTCCCTAAGCTATAGGACCGTAAGTGGAAGTGCCGTAAGCTCCGTTGCTTTGTTTTTTAGGTGTTTCAGGAAACACCATACACTTCTCCAGAGTGGCTCTTGGCAATTTACATCCCACCCATCAGCATAACAAGGCTCCCTGTTCTCCATGGCCTGTGCTGCATTTCTGGATTTTACACTTTTTTCAAATGACCCTTTTGACCGGGGGGCAGTGAGACTTCATTGTAGTGCAGATTTCTTTAACATGCTTGCTTGGTTGGCCAAAAAGTGCGTATGCATTTTTTCCTGAATATATTCATGAAAAAACGCATACACCCTTTTTGGCCAAGTTCATCATTGTCGACGTTCTGCCTCTTTTCCTATGCTTTAAATGCAATTCCAGTCTACCCCCTGAAATAGTTTTCTTGCAATTCTGCCCCGCTTTCAAGTCCTCTTCGCAGCCTTCCTTCAATATATTTTTGGACGATAGCTGTCATTTATAACTCTGCATGTTTGTGAATTACATTGCCCCTGAGCTCCTTTCTTCAAATCGCTTTCTTGTGAGCTGGCCGCAAACCCGCAGGATTGTTTCAGGCCCTAATCTGGTTCCGGCACGGCATGCTGAGCCTTTGGCTAATTCCTCTTCCTGGTTGGAAATGAGCATTAAATTTGCCCGTGCAGACACCTACAGCTAGTCTCTAATTGGTTCTCCCTATTCCTGTTCATCTTGCGCAGAAATTGCAAACTGTGCCAAACAGGAGGTTAAAGGCACTGACTCTCCAAGTGGGGAGAGTTTTAGTAAAGGGTCTGGAATTGTGAACCCGAGTAAAAGGGGACAGAAACTGAGATGCATTTGAAAACGTTTCCCGGTCACACGGTGCACCATACTGTGGGTTTCCCATGCATGTTTTACCTGAAGGAAGAATCGCTTAAACCTGGAGAGTTGGGACCCATGGAATGGGTACCATGCAGTATGACTTCAAATGGTCTGCATTTGCTCATCGAACCACACCAATGCTATCAGCCCGAAGTGTCCAACCTTATGTCTCACTCAGCTCTGGGTGTAGATGAGGTAAATCCAGGTTGCATCACAAGCCCTGAATGAATTATTTAAGCATTGCTCTCTATTTCACTGTCATTGGGTTTTGTTTTTTAATTCATTTTGATAATGGGATTTATCGGATTTTCTTTGCTGCCTTCATGCAGCTGTACACACGCTTGATTCTCTTATGGAGACATATAAATCCATGGGTTTGAAGATTCTTACTAGGGAGGTGTATTCCTAGTCGTTGAAAATATGATGTTTAGCCCATTTCGTTGAGCAAGGGGTAGGTCTTGACTATTATATATTTGACTTATGGAATGGTATCTGTGCTAATTTCTATCTCTGGTTTTATGCAGCACCCCAACTCACCTTTCCCCTTAAGCAAACATAAGTTGGTTTTCTAAATTTGAGACCCTGTTCTGTTTTGTAATTCAGTTCATGTGTAGCCAAGATTACATTCGGTGTATTAGTGATATCTTATGATGTTTCATTTTCTGTGTGACTTATTTCACTTAGGATCATCGTACCTGAATCCACTCATTATGCCACGACGGGCCTGATGACATAGATTTCATTGGTGAGTGATATTCCATTGTACGTACGTACCACAATTTCTTTATCCATTTTTCGCTTTGTGGGATATTTAACTTGTACCGTAGACGAGGTTCTTGTAAACAGAGCCGTCTGAAAGTTTGGGGTGGCTGTGTGTTTTTGATTTTAATTTCCCTAAGCTATAGGACCATAAGTGGAAGTGCCGTAGGCTCCGTTGGTTTGTTTTTTAGGTGTTTCAGGAATCACCATACACTTCTCCAGAGTGGCTGTTGGAAATTTACATCCCACCCATCAGCATAACAAGGCTCCCTGTTCTCCATGGCCTGTGCTGCATTTCTGGATTTTACACTTTTTTCAGATGGCCCTTTTGACCAGGGGGCAGTGAGACTTCATTGTAGTGCAGATTTCTTTAACATGCTTGCTTGGTTGGCCAAAAAGTGCGTATGCGTTTTTTCTTGAATATATTCAGGAAAAAACGCATACGCCCTTTTTGGCCAAGTGCATCATTGTCGACGTTCTGCCTCTTTTCCTATGCTTAAATGCAATTCCAGTCTACCCCCTGAAATCGTTTTCCTGCAATTCTGCCCCGCTTTCAAGTCCTCTTCGCAGCCTTCCTTCAATATATTTTTGGACGATAGCTGTCATTTATAACTGTGCAGGTTTGTGAATTACATTGTCCCTGAGCTCCTGTCTTCAAATCGCTTTCTTGTGAGCTGGCCGCAAACCCGCAGGATTGCTTCAGGCACTAATCTGGTTCCGGCACGGCATGCTGAGCCTTTGTCTAATTCCACTTCCTGGTTGGATATGAGCATTAAATTTGCCCGTGCAGACACCTACAGCTAGTCTCTAATTGGTTCTCCTATTCCTGTTCATCTTGCGCAGAAATTGCGAACTGTGCCAAACAGGAGGTTAAAGGCACTGACGCTCCAAGTGGGGAGAGTTTTAGTAAAGGGTCTGGAATGGTGAACCCGAGTAAAAGGGGCCGAAAACTGAGATGCATTTGAAAACGTTTCCCGGTCACACGGTGCACCATACTGTGGGTTTCCCATGCATGTTTTACCTGAAGGAAGAATCGCTTAAACCTGGAGAGTTGGGACCCATGGAATGGGTACCATGCAGTATGACTTCAAATGGTCTGCATTTGCTCATCGAACCACACCAATGCTATCAGCCCGAAGTGTCCAACCTTATGTCTCACTCAGCTCTGGGAGTAGATGAGGTAAATCCAGGTTGCATCACAAGCCTTGAATGAATTATTTAAGCATTGCTCTCTATTTCACTGTCATTTTGTTTTGTTTTTTAATTCATTTTGATAATGGGATTTATCGGATTTTCTCTGCTGACTTCATGCAGCTGTACACACGCTTGATTCTCTTATGGAGACATATAAATCCATGGGTTTGAAGATTCTTACTAGTGAGGTGTATTCCTAGGCGTTGAAAATATGGTGTTTAGCCCATTTCGTTGAGCAAGGGGTAGGTCTTGATTATTATATATTTGATTTATGGAATGGTATCTGTGCTAATTTCTATCTCTGGTTTTATGCAGCACCCCAACTCACCTTTCCCCTTAAGCAAACATAAGTTGGTTTTCTAAATTTGAGACCCTGTTCTGTTTTGTAATTCAGTTCATGTGTAGCCAAGATTACATTCCGTGTATTAGTGATATCTTATGATGTTTCATTTTCTGTGTGACTTATTTCACTTAGCATCATCGTACCTGAATCCACTCATTATGCCACGACGGGCCTGATGACATAGATTTCATTGGTGAGTGATATTACATTGTACGTACGTACCACAATTTCTTTATCCATTTTTCGCTTTGTGGGATATTTAACTTGTACCGTAGACGAGGTTCTTGTAAACAGAGCCGTCTGAAAGTTTGGGGTGGCTGTGTGTTTTTGATTTTAATTTCCCTAAGCTCTAGGACCATAAGTGGAAGTGCTGTAGGCTCCGTTGGTTTGTTTTTTAGGTGTTTCAGGAAACACCATACACTTCTCCAGAGTGGCTGTTGGCAATTTACATCTCACCCATCAGAATAACAAGGCTCCCTGTTCTCCATGGCCTGTGCTGCATTTCTGGATTTTACACTTTTTTCAGATGGCCCTTTTGACCGGGGGGCAGTGAGACTTCATTGTAGTGCAGATTTCTTTAACATGCTTGCTTGGTTGGCCAAAAAGTGCGTATGCGTGTTTTCCTGAATATATTGAGGAAAACACGCATACGCCCTTTTTGGCCAAGTGCATCATTGTCGACGTTCTGCCTCTTTTCCTATGCTTTAAATGCAATTCCAGTCTACCCCCTGAAATCGTTTTCCTGCAATTCTGCCCCGCTTTCAAGTCCTCTTCTCAGCCTTCCTTCAATATATTTTTGGACGATAGCTGTCATTTATAACTCTGCAGGTTTGTGAATTACAGTGCCCCTGAGATCCTTTCTTCAAATCGCTTTCTTGTGAGCTGACCGCAAACCCACAGGATTGCTTCAGGCCCTAATCTGGTTCTGGCACGAAATGCTGAGCGTTTGGTTAATTCCTCTTCCTGGTGGGAAATGAGCGTTAAATTTGCCCGTGCAGACACCTACAGCTAGTCTCTCATTGGTTCTCCCTAGTCCTGTTCATCTTGTGCAGAATTTGCGAACTGTGCCAAACAGCAGGTTAAAGGCACTGACTCTCCAAGTGGGGAGAGTGTTATTAAAGGGTCTGGAATTGTGAACCCGAGTAAAAGGGGACGAAAACTGAGACGCATTTGAAAACGTTTCCTGGTCACACGGTGCACCATACTGTGGGTTTCCCATGCATATTTTAGCTGAAGGAAGAATCGCTTAAACCTGGAGAGTTGGGACCCATGGAATGGGTACCAGGCAGTACGACTTCAAATGGTCTGCATTTGCTCATGGAACCTCACAAATGCTATCAGCCCGAAGTGTCCAACCTTATGTCTCACTCAGCTCTGGGTGTAGATGAGGTAAATTCAGGTTGCATCACAAGCCCTGAATGAATTATTTAAGAATTGCTGTCTATTTCACTGTCATTGTGTTTTGTTTTTTAATTCATTTTGATAATGGGATTTATCGGATTTTCTCTGATGCCTTCATGCAGCTGTACACACGCTTGATTCTCTTATGGAGACATATAAATCCATGGGTTTGAAAATTCTTTCTAGTCAGGTGTATTCCTAGGCGTTGAATATAGGGTGTTTATCCCATTTCGTTGAGCAAGGGGTAGGTCTTGACTATTACATATTTGACGTATGGAATGGTATCTGTGCTAATTTCTATCTCTGGTTTTATGCAGCACCCCAACTCACCTTTCCCCTTAAGCAAACAGAAGTTGGTTTTCTAAATTTGAGACCCTGTTCTGTTTTGTAATTCAGTTCATGTGTAGCCAAGATTACATTCGGTGTATTAGTGATACCTTATGATGTTTCATTTTCTGTGTGACTTATTTCACTTAGAATCATCGTACCTGATTCAACTCATTATGCCATGACGGGCCTGATGACATAGATTTCATTGGTGAGTGATATTCCATTGTACGTACTACAACTTCTTTATCCATTTTTCGATTTCTGGGATATTTAACTTGTACCGTAGACGAGGTTCTTGTAAACAGAGCCGTCTGAAATTTTGGGGTGGCTGTGTGTTTTTGATTTTAATTTCCCTAAGCTATAGGACCATAAGTGTAAGTGCCGTAGGCTCTATTGCTTTGTTTTTTAGGTGTTTCAGGAAACACCATACACTTCTCCAGAGTGGCTCTTGGCAATTTACATCCCACCCATCAGCATAACAAGGCTCCCTGTTCTCCATGGCCTGTGCTGCCTCTCTGGATTTTACACTTTTTTCTGATGGCCCTTTTGACTGGGGGGCAGTGAGACTTCATTGTACTGCAGATTTCTTTAACATGCTTGCTTGGTTGGCCAAAAAGTGCGTAGGCGTTTTATCCTGAATATATTCAGGTAAAAACGCATACGCCCTTTTTGGCCAAGTGCATCATTGTCAAAGTTTTGCCTCTTCTCCTATGCTTTAAATGCAATTCCAGTCTACCCCCTGAAATCGTTTTCCTGCAATTCTGCCCCGCTTTCAAGTCCTCTTCTCAGCCTTCCTTCAATATATTTTTGGATGATAGCTGTCAATAATAACTCTGCAGGTTTGTGAATTACAGTGCCCCTGAGCTCCATTCTTCAAATCACTTTCTTGTGAGCTGGCCGCAAACCCGCAGGATTGCTTCAGGCCCTAATCTGGTTCCGGAACAGCATGCTGAGCCTTTGGTTAAATCCTCTTCCTGGTGCGAAATGAGTGTTAAATTTACCCTTGCAGACACCTACAGCTAGTATCTCATTGGTTTTCCCTATTCCTGTTCATCTTGCACAGAAATTGCAAACTGTGCCAAACAGGAGGTTAAAGGCACTGACTCTCCAAGTGGGGAGAGTGTTAGTAAAGGGTCTGGAATTGTGAACCCGAGTAAAATGGGACAAAAACTGAGATGCATTTCAAAACGTTTCCCGGTCACACGGTGCACCATACTGTGGGTTTCCCATGCATGTTTTAGCTGAAGGAAGAATTGATTAAACCTGGAGAGTTGGGACCCATGGAATGGGTACCATGCAGTATGACTTCAAAGGGTCAGCATTTGCTCATCGAACCTCACCAATGCTATCAGCCCGAAGTGTCCAACCTTATGTCACACTCAGCTCTGGGTGAAGATGAGGTAAATCCAGGTTGCATCACAAGCCCTGAATGAATTATTTAAGAATTGCTCTCTATTTCACTGTCATTGTGTTTTGTTTTTGTAATTCATTTTTATAATGGGATTTATCGGATTTTCTCAGCTGCCTTCATACAGCTGTACGCATGCTTGATTCTCTTATGGAGACATATAAATCCATCGGTTTGAAGATACTTACTAGTCAGGTGTATTCCTAGGCGTCGAATATAGGGTGTTTAGTCCATCACGTTGAGCAAGGGGTAGGTCTTGACTATTACATATGTGACTTATTAAATGGTATCTGTGCTAATTTCTATCTCTGGTTTTATGCAGCACCCCAATTCACCTTTCCCCTTAAGCAAACATAAGTTGGTTTTCTAAATTTGAGACCCTGTTCTGTTTTGTAATTCAGTTCAGGTGTAGCCAAGAATACATTCCGTGTATTAGAGATATCTTATGATGTTTCATTTTCTGTGTGACTTATTTCACTTAGAATCATCGTACCTGAATCCACTCATTATGCCACGACGGGCCTGATGACATAAATGTCATTGGTGAGTGATATTCCATTGTACGTACGTACTACAACTTCTTTATCCATTTTTCGCTTTCTGGGATATTTAACTTGTACCGTAGACGAGGTTCTTGTAAACAGAGCCGTCTGAAACTTTGGGGTGGCTGTGTGTTTTTGATTTTAATTTCGCTAAACTATAGGACCATAAGTGGAAATGCCATAGGCTCCGTTGCTTTGTTTTTTAGGTGTTTCAGGAAACACCATACACTTCTCCAGAGTGGCTCTTGGCAATTTACATCCCGCACTTCAGGATAACAAGGCTCCCTGTTCTCCATGGCCTCTGCTGCCTTTCTGGATTTTACACTTTTTTCCGATGGCCCTTTTGACCGGGGGGCAGTGAGACTTCATTGTAGTGCAGATTTCTTTAACATGCTTCCTTGGTTGGCCAAAAAGGGCGTATGCGTTTTTTCCTGAATATATTCAGGAAAAAACGCATACGCCCTTTTTGGCCAAGTGCATCATTGTCGACGTTCTGCCTCGTTTCCTATGCTTTAAATGCAATCCAGTCTACTCCCTGGAATCATTTTCCTGAAATTCTGCCCCTCTTTCAAGTCCTCTTCGCAGCCTTCCTTCAATATATTTTTGGACGATAGCTGTCCTTTATAACTCTGCAGTGTGTGAAGTACAGGGCCACTGAACTCCTTTCTTGAAATCGCTTTCTTGTGAGGTGGCCGCAAACCCGCAGGATTGCTTCAGGCCCTAATCTGGTTCCGGAACGGCATCCTGAGCCTTTGGTTAATTCCTCTTCCTGGTGGGAAATGAGCGTTAAATTTTCCCGTGCAGACACCTGCAGCTAGTCTCTCATTGGTTCTCCCTATTCCTGTTCATCTTGCGCAGAAATTGCAAACTGTGCCAAACAGGAGGTTAAAGGCACTGACTCTCCAAGTGGGGAGAGTATTAGTAAAGGGTCTGGAATTGTGAACCCGAGTAAAAGGGTACAAAAACTGAGATGCATTTGAAAACGTTTCCCGGTCACACGGTGCACCATATTGTGGGATTCCCATGCATGTTTTAGCTGAAGGAAGAATCGCTTAAACCTGGAGAGTTGGGACCCATGGAATGGGTACCATGCAGTATGACTTCAAAGGGTCTGCATTTGCTCATCGAACCTCACCACTGCTATCAGCCTGAAGTGTCCAACCTTATGTCTCAATTAGCTCTGGTTGTAGATGTGGTTAATCCTGGTTGCATCACAAGCCCTGCATGAATTATTTAAGAATTGCTCTCTATTTCACTGTCATTGTGCTTTGTTTTGTAATTAATTTTCATAATGGGATTTATCGGATTTTCTCTGCTGCCTTCATGCAGCTGTACACACGCTTCATTCCCTTATGGAGATATATAAATCCATGGGTTTGAAGATTCTTACTAGTCAGGTTTATTGCTAGGCGTTGAATATAGGGTGCTTAGTCCATCTCGTTGAGGAAGGTGTAGGTCTTGACTATTACATATTTGACGTATGGAATGGTATCTGTGCTAATTTCTATCTCTGGTTTTATGCAGCACCCCAACTCACCTTTCCCCTTAAGTAAACATAAGTTGGTTTTCTAAATTTGAGACACTGTTCTGTTTTGTAATTCAGTTCATGTGTAGCCAAGATTACATTCCGTGTATTAGTGATATCTTATGATGTTTCATTTTCTGTGTGACTTATTTCACTTAGAATCATCGTACCTGAATCCACTCATTATGCTGCGATGGGCCTGATGACATAGATTTCATTGGTGAGTGATATTCCATTGTACGTACGTATGACAACTTCTTTATCCATTTTTTGCTTTCTGCGATATTTAACTTGTACCGTAGACGACGTTCTTGTAAACAGAGCCATCGGAAACATTGGGGTTGCTGTGTGTTTCTGATTTTAAATTCCATAAGCTATAGGACCATAAGTGGAAGTGCCGTAGGCTCCGTTGCTTTGTTTTTTAGGTGTTTGAGGAAACACCATACACTTATCCAGAGTGGCTCTTGGCAATTTACATCCAGCCCATCAGCGTAACAAGGCTCCCTGTTCTCCATGGCCTGTGCTGCCTTTCTGGATTTTACACTTTTTTCAGATGACCTTTTTGACCGGGGGGCACTGAGACGTCATTGTAGTGCAGATTTCTTTAACATGCTTGCTTGGTTGGCCAAAAAGGGCGTATGCGTTTTTTCCTGAATATATTCAGGAAAAAACGCATACGCCCTTTTTGGCCAAGTGCATCATTGTCGACTTTCTGCCTCTTCTCCTATGCTTTAAATGCAATTCCAGTCTACCCCTGAAATCGTTTTCCTGCAATTCTGCCCCGCTTTCAGGTCCTCTTCGCAGGCTTCCTTCAATATATTTTTGGACGATAGCTGTCATTTATAACTCTGCAGGTTTGTGAATTACAGTGCCCCTGAGCTCCTTTCTTCAAATCGCTTTCTTGTGAGCTGGCCGCAAACCCACAGGATTGCTTCAGTCCCTAATCTGGTTCCAGCACGGCATGCTGAGCCTTTGGTTAATTCCTCTTCTTGGTGGGAAATGAACGTTAAATTTGCCCGTGCAGACACCTGCAGCTAGTCTCTCATTGGTTCTCCCTATTCCTGTTCATCTTGCGCAGAAATTTCAAAGTGTGCCAAACAGGAGGTTAAAGGCCCTTACTCTCCAAGTGGGGAGAGTGTTAGTAAACGGTCTGGAATGGTGAACCCGAGTAAAAGGGGATGAAATCTGAGATGCATTTGAAAACGTTTCCCGGTCACACGGTGCACCATACTGTGGGTTTCCCATGCATGTTTTAGCTGAAGGTAGAATCGCTTAAACCTGGAGAGTTGGGACCCATGGAATGGGTACCATGCAGTATGACTTCAAATGGTCTGCATTTGCTCATCGAACTTCACCAATGCTATCAGCCCGAAGTGTCCAACCTTATGTCTCACTCAGCTCTGAGTGTAGATGAGGTAAATCCAGGTTGCATCACAAGCCCTGAATGAATTATTTAAGAATTGATCTCTATTTCACTGTCATGTGTTTAGTTTTTTTAATTCATTTTGATAATGGTATTTATCGGATTTTCTCTGCTGCCTTCATGCAGCTGTACACACGCTTGATTCTCTTATGGAGACATATAAATCCACGGGTTTGAAGATTCTTACTAGTCAGGTGTATTCCTATTCGTTGAATATAGGGTGTTTAGCCCATTTCGTTGAGCAAGGGGTAGGTCTTGACTATTACATATTTGACTTATGGAATGGTATCTGTGCTAATTTCTATCTCTGGTTTTATGCAGCACCCCAACTCACCTTTCCCCTTAAGCAAACATAAGTTGGTTTTCTAAATTTGAGACCCTGTTCTGTTTTGTAATTCAGTTCATGTGTAGCCAAGATTGCATTCCGTGTATTAGTGATATCTTATGATGTTTCATTTTCTGTGTGACTTATTTCACTTAAAATCATCGTACCTGAATCCACTCATTATGCCACGACGGGCCTGATGACATAGATTTCATTGGTGAGTGATATTCCATTGTACGTACGTACCACAATTTCTTTATCCATTTTTAGCTTTCTGGGATATTTAACTTGTACCGTAGACGAGGTTCTTGTAAACAGAGCCGTCTGAAACTTTGGGGTGGCTGTGTGTTTTTGATTTTAATTTCGCTAAGCTATAGGACCATAAGTGGAAGTGCCGTAGGCTCTGTTGCTTTGTTTTTCAGGTGTTCCAGGAAACACCATACACTTCTCCAGAGTGGCTGTTGGCAATTTACATCCTGCCCATCAGCATTACAAGGCTCCCTGTTCTCCATGGCCTGTGCTGCCTTTCTGGATTTTACACTTTTTTCAGATGGCCCTTTTGACCGGGGCGCAGTGAGACTTCATTGTCGTCCAGATTTCTTTAACATGCTTGCTTGGATGGCCAAAAAGGGCGTATGCGTTTTTTCCTGAATATATTCAGGAAAAAACGCATACGCCCTTTTTGGCCAAGTGCATCATTGTCGACGTTCTGCCTCTTTTCCTATGCTTTAAATGCATTTCCCGTCTACCCCCTGAAATCGTTTTCCTGCAATTCTGCCACGCATACAAGTTCTCTTCGCAGCCTTCCTTCAATATATTTTTGGACGATAGCTGTCATTTATAACTCTGCAGGTTTGTGAGTTACAGTGCCCCTGAGCTACTTTCTTCAACTCGCTATCTTGTGAGCTGGCCGCAAACCCGCAGGATTGCTTCAGGCCCTAATCTGGTTCCAGCATGGTATGCTGAGCCTTAGGTTAATTCCTCTTCCTGGTGGGAAATGAGCGTTAAATTTGCCCGTGCAGACACCTACAGCTAGTCTCTCATTGATTCTCCCTATTCCTGTACATCTTGCGCGGAAATTGCAAACTGTGCCAAAGAGGAGGTTAAAGGCACTGACTCTCCAAGTGGGGAGTGTGTTAGTAAAGGGTCTGGAATGGTGAACCCGAGTAAAAGGGGACGAAAACTGAGATGCATTTGAAAACGTTTGCCGGTCACACGGTGCACCATGCTGTGGGTTTCCCACGAATGATTTAGCTGACGGAAGAATCCCTTAAACCTGGAGAGTTGGGACCCATGGAATGGGTACCATGCAGTATGACTTCAAAGGGTCTGCCTTTGCTCATCGAACCTCAACAATGCTATCAGCACAAAGTGTCCAACCTTATGTCTCACTCAGCTCTGGGTGTAGATGTGGTAAATCCAGGTTGCATCACAAGCCCTGAATGAATTATTTAAGAATTGCTCTCTATTTCACTGTCCTTGTGTTTTGTTTTTGTAATTCATTTTGATAATGGGATTTATCGGATTTTCTCTGCTGCCTTCATGCAGCTGTACACACGCTTGATTCTCTTATGGAGACATATAAATCCATGGTTTTGAAGATTCTTGCTAGTCAGGTGTATTCCTAGGCGTTGAATATAGGGTGTTTAGCCCATTTCGTTGAGCAAGGTGTAGGTCTTGACGATTACATATTTAGCGTATGGAATGGTATCTGTGCTAATTTCTATCTCTGGTTTTATGCAGCACCCCAACTCACCTTTCCCCTTAAGCAAACATAAGTTGGTTTTCTAAACTTGAGACCCTGTTCTGTTTTGTAATTCAGTTCATGTGTAGCCAAGATTACATTCCGTGTATTAGTGATATCTTATGATGTTTCATTTTCTGTGTGACTTATTTCACTTAGGATCATCGTACCTGAATCCACTCATTATGCCACGACGGGCCTGATGACATAGATTTCATTGGTGAGTGATATTCCATTGTACGTTCGTACCACAATTTCTTTATCCATTTTTCGCTTTCTGGGATATTTAACTTGTACCGTAGAAGAGGTTCTTGTAAACAGAGCCGACTGAAATTTTGGGGTGGCTGTGTGTTTTTGATTTTAATTTCCCTAAGCTATAGGACCATAAGTGGAAGTGCCGTAGGCTCTATTGCTTTGTTTTTTAGGTGTTTCAGGAAACACCATACACTTCTCCAGAGTGGCTCTTGGCAATTTACATCCCACCCATCAGCATAACAAGGCTCCCTGTTCTCCATGGCCTGTGCTGCCTCTCTGGATTTTACACTTTTTTCTGATGGCCCTTTTGACTGGGGGGCAGTGAGACTTCATTGTACTGCAGATTTCTTTAACATGCTTGCTTGGTTGGCCAAAAAGTGCGTAGGCGTTTTATCCTGAATATATTCAGGTAAAAACGCATACGCCCTTTTTGGCCAAGTGCATCATTGTCAAAGTTTTGCCTCTTCTCCTATGCTTTAAATGCAATTCCAGTCTACCCCCTGAAATCGTTTTCCTGCAATTCTGCCCCGCTTTCAAGTCCTCTTCGATATATTTTTGGACGATAGCTGTCAATAATAACTCTGCAGGTTTGTGAATTACAGTGCCGCTGAGCTCCATTCTTCAAATCGCTTTCTTGTGAGCTGGCCGCAAACCTGCAGGATTGCTTCAGGCCCTAATCTGGTTCCGGAACAGCATGCTGAGCCTTTGGTTAAATCCTCTTCCTGGTGGGAAATGAGCCTTAAATTTACCCTTGCAGACACCTACAGCTAGTATCTCATTGGTTTTCCCTATTCCTGTTCATCTTGCACAGAAATTGCAAACTGTGCCAAACAGGAGGTTAAAGGCACTGACTCTCCAAGTGGGGAGAGTGTTAGTAAAGGGTCTGGAATTGTGAACCCGAGTAAAATGGGACGAAAACTGAGATGCATTTCAAAACGTTTCCCGGTCACACGGTGCACCATACTGTCGGTTTCCCATGCATGTTTTAGCTGAAGGAAGAATTGATTAACCCTGGAGAGTTGGGACCCATGGAATGGGTACCATGCAGTATGACTTCAAAGGGTCTGCATTTGCTCATCGAACCTCACCAATGCTATCAGCCCGAAGTGTCCAACCTTATGTCACACTCAGCTCTGGGTGTAGATGAGGTAAATCCAGGTTGCATCACAAGCCCTGAATGAATTATTTAAGAATTGCTCTCTATTTCACTGTCATTGTGTTTTGTTTCGTAATTCATTTTGATAATGGGATTTATCAGATTTTCTCAGCTGCCTTCATACAGCTGTACGCACGCTTTATTCTCTTATGGAGACATATAAATCCATGGGTTTGAAGATTCTTACTAGTCAGGTGTATTCCTAGGCGTCGAATATAGGGTGTTTAGTCCATCACGTTGAGAAAGGGGTAGGTCTTGACTATTACATATGTGACTTATGAAATGGTATCTGTGCTAATTTCTATCTCTGGTTTTATGCAGCACCCCAATTCACCTTTCCCCTTAAGCAAACATAAGTTGGTTTTCTAAATTTGAGACCCTGTTCTGTTTTGTAATTCAGTTCAGGTGTAGCCAAGATTACATTCCGTGTATTAGAGATATCTTATGATGTTTCATTTTCTGTGTGACTTATTTCACTTAGAATCATCGTACCTGAATCCACTCATTATGCCACGACGGGCCTGATGACATAAATGTCATTGGTGAGTGATATTCCATTGTACGTACGTACTACAACTTCTTTATCCATTTTTCGCTTTCTGGGATATTTAACTTGTACCGTAGACGAGGTTCTTGTAAACAGAGCCGTCTGAAACTTTGGGGTGGCTGTGTGTTTTTGATTTTAATTTCGCTAAACTATAGGACCATAAGTGGAAATGCCGTAGGCTCCGTTGCTTTGTTTTTTAGGTGTTTCAGGAAACACCATACACTTCTCCAGAGTGGCTCTTGGCAATTTACATCCCGCACTTCAGCATAACAAGGCTCCCTGTTCTCCATGGCCTCTGCTGCCTTTCTGGATTTTACACTTTTTTCCGATGGCCCTTTTGACCGGGGGGCAGTGAGACTTCATTGTAGTGCAGATTTCTTTAACATGCTTCCTTGGTTGGCCAAAAAGGGCGTATGCGTTTTTTCCTGAATATATTCAGGAAAAAACGCATACGCCCTTTTTGGCCAAGTGCATCATTGTCGACGTTCTGCCTCGTTTCCTATGCTTTAAATGCAATCCAGTATACTCCCTGGAATCGTTTTCCTGAAATTCTGCCCCTCTTTCAAGTCCTCTTCGCAGCCTTCCTTCAATATATTTTTGGACGATAGCTGTCCTTTATAACTCTGCAGTGTGTGAAGTACAGTGCCACTGAACTCCTTTCTTGAAATCGCTTTCTTGTGAGCTGGCCGCAAACCCGCAGGATTGCTTCAGGCCCTAATCTGGTTCCGGCACGGCATGCTGAGCCTTTGGTTAATTCCTCTTCCTGGTGGGAAATGAGCGTTAAATTTTCCCGTACAGACACCTGCAGCTAGTCTCTCATTGGTTCTCCCTATTCCTGTTCATCTTGCGCAGAAATTGCAAACTGTGCCAAACAGGAGGTTAAAGGCACTGACTCTCCAAGTGGGGAGAGTATTAGTAAAGGGTCTGGAATTGTGAACCCGAGTAAAAGGGTACAAAAACTGAGATGCATTTGAAAACGTTTGCCAGTCACACGGTGCACCATACTGTGAGTTTCCCATGCATGTTTTAGCTGAAGGAAGTATCCCTTAAACCTGGAGAGTTGGGAACCATTGAATGGGTACCATGCAGTATGACTTCAAAGGGTCTGCATTTGCTCATCGAACCTCACCAATGCTATCAGCCTGAAGTGCCCAACCTTATGTCTCACTCAGCTCTGGGTGTAGATGTGGTAAATCCAGGTTGCATCACAAGCCCTGAATGAATTATTTAAGAATTGCTCTCTATTTCACTGTCCTTGTGTTTTGTTTTGGTAATTCATTTTGATAATGGGATTTATCGGATTTTCTCTGCTGCATTCATTCCGCTGTACACACGCTTCATTCTCTTACGGAGACATATAAATCCATGGGTTTGATGATTCTTACTAGTCAGATGTATTCCTAGGTGTTGAATACGGGGTGCTTAGTCCATTTCGTTGAGCAAGGGGTAGGTGTTGACTATAACATATTTGGCTTATGGAAAGGTATCTGTGCAAATTTCTATCTCTGGTTTGATGCAGCACCCCAACTCACCTTTCCCCTTAAGCAAGCATAAGTTGATTTTCTAAATTTGAGACCCTGTTCTGTTTTGTAATTCAGTTCATGTGTAGCCAAGTTTACATTCAGTGTATTAGTGATATCTTATGATGTTTCATTTTCTGTGTGACTTATTTCACTTAGAATCATCGTACCTGAATCAACGCATTATGCCACGACGGGCCTGATGGCTTAGATTTCATTGCTGAGTGATATTCCATTGTACGTACGTACCACAACTTCTTTATCCATTTTTCGCTTTCTGGGATATTTAACTTGTACTGTAGATGAGGTTCTTGTAATCAGAGCCGTCTGAAACTTTGGGGTGGCTGTGTGTTTTTGATTTTAATTTCCCTAAGCTATAGGACCATAAGTGGAATTGCCGTAGGCTCCGTTGCTTTCTTTTTTAGGTGTTTCAGGAAACACCATACACTTCTCCAGAGTGGCTCTTGGCAATTTACATCCCACCCATCAGCATAACAAGGCTCCCTGTTCTCCATGGCCTGTGCTGCCTTTCTGGATTTTACACTTTTTTCAGATGGCCCTTTTCACCGTGGGGCGGTGAGACTTCATTGTAGTGCAGATTTCTTTAACATGCTTGCTTGGTTGGCCAAAAAGGGCATATGCGTTTTTTCCTGAATATATTCAGGGAGAAACGCATACGCACTTTTTGGCCAAGTGCATCATTGTCGACGTTCTGCCTCTTTTCCTATGCTTTAAATGCAATTCCAGTCTACCCCCTGAAATCGTTTTCCTGCAATTCTGCCCCGCTTTCAAGTCCTCTTCGCAGCCTTCCTTCAATATATTTTTGGACGATAGCTGTCATTTATAACTCTGCAGGTTTGTGAATTACATTGCCCGTGAGGTCCTTTCTTCAAATCGCTTTCTTGTGAGCTGGCCGCAAACCCGCAGGATTGATTCAGGCCCTAATCTCGTTCCGGCACGGCATGCTGAGCGTTTGGTTAATTCCTATTCCTGGTTGGAAATGAGGGTTAAATTTGCCCGTGCAGACACCTACAGCTAGTCTCTCATTGGTTCTCCCTATTCCTGTTCATCTTGCGCAGAAATTGCAAACTCTGCCAAACAGCAGGTTAAAGGCACTGACTCTCCAAGTGGGGAGAGTGTTAGTAAAGGGTCTGGAATGGTGAACCCGAGTAAAAGGGGACCAAAACTGAGATGCATTTGAAAACTTTCCCGGTCACACGTTGCACCATACTGTGGGTTTCCCATGCATGTTTTACCTGAAGGAAGAATCGCTTAAACCTGGAGAGTTGGGACCCATGGAATGGGTACCATGCAGTATGACTTCAAATGGTCTGCATTTGCTCATCGAACCACACCAATGCTATCAGCCCGAACTGTCCAACCTTATGTCTCACTCAGCTCTGGGTGTAGATGAGGTAAATCCAGGTTGCATCACAAGCCCTGAATGAATTATTTAAGAATTGCTCTCTATTTCACTGTCATTGTGTTTTGTTTTTGTAATTCATTTTGATAATAGGATTTATCGGATTTTCCCTGCTGCCTTCATGCAGCTGTACACACGCTTGATTCTCTTATGGAGACATATAAATCCATGGGTTTGAAGATTCTTACTAGTCAGGTGTATTCCTAGGCGTTAAATATAGGGTGTTTAGCCCATTTCGTTGAGCAAGGGGTAGGTCTTGACTATTACATATTTAACGTATGGAATGGTATCTGTGCTAATTTCTATATCTGGTTTTATGCAGCACCCCAACTCACCTTTCCCCTTAAGCAAACATAAGTTGGTTTTCTAAATTTGAGACCCTGTTCTGTTTTGTAATTCAATTCATATGTAGCCAAGATTACATTCGGTGTATTAGTGATATCTTATGATGTTTCATTTTCTGTGTGACTTATTTCACTTAGAATCATCGTACCTGAATCCACTCATTATGCCACGACGGGCCAGATGACATAGACTTCATTGGTGAGTGATATTCCATTGTACGTACGTACCACAACTTCTTTATCCATTTTTCGCTTTCTGGGATATTTAACTTGAACCGTAGACGAGGTTCTTGTGAAGAGAGCCGTCTGAAACTTTGGGGTGGCTGTGTGTTTCTGATTTTAATTTCCATATGCTATAGGACCATAAGTGGAAATGCCGTAGGCTCCGTTGCTTTGTTTTTTAGGTGTTTCAGGAAACACCATACACTTCTCCAGAGTGGCTGTTGGCAATTTACATCCCACCCATCAGCATAACAAGGCTCCCTGTTCTCCATGGCCTGTGCTGCATTTCTGGATTTTACACATTTTTCAGATGGCCCTTTTGACCAGGGGACAGTGAGACTTCATTGTAGTGCAGATTTCTTTAACATGCTTGCTTGGTTGGCCCAAAAGGGCGTATGCGTTTTTTCCTGAATATATTCAGGAAAAACCGCATACGCCCTTTTTGGCTAAGTGCATCATTGTCGACGTTCTGCCTCTTTTCCTGTGCTTTAAATGCATTTCCAGTCTACCCCCTGAAATCGTTTTCCTGCAATTCTGCCCCACTTAGAAGTCGTCTTCGCAGCCTTCCTTCAATATATTTTTGGACGATAGCTGTCATTTATAACTCTGCATGTTTGTGAGTTACAGTGCCCCTGAGCTCCTTTCTTCAACTCGCTATCTTGTGAGCTGGCCGCAAACCCGCATGTTGCTTCAGGCCCTAATCTGGTTCCGGCCCGGCATGCTGAGCCTTTGGTTAATTCCTCTTCCTGGTGGGAAATGAGCGTTAAATTTGCCCGTGCAGACACCTACAGCTAGTCTCTCATTGGTTCTCCCTATTCCTGTACATCTTGCGCAGAAATTGCAAACTGTGCCAAACAGGAGGTTAAAGGCACTGACTCTCCAAGAGGGGAGAGTGTTAGTAAAGGGTCTGGAATGGTGAAGCCGAGTAAAAGGGGACGAAAACTGAGATGCATTTGAAAACGTTTCCCGGTCACACGGTGCACCATACTGTGGGTTTCCCATGCATGTTTTAGCTGAAGGAAGAATCCCTTAAACCTGGAGAGTTGGGACCCATGGAATGGGTACCATGCAGTATGACTCCAAAGGGTCTGCATTTGCTCATCGAACCTCATCAATGCTATCAGCCCGAAGTGCCCAACCTTATGTCTCACTCAGCTCTGGGTGTAGATGTTGTAAATCCAGGTTGCATCACAAGCCCTGAATGAATTATTTAAGAATTGCTCTCTATTTCACTGTCCTTGAGTTTTGTTTTTGTAATTCATTTTGATAATGAGATTTATCGGATTTTCTCTGCTACATTCATGCCACTGTACACAGGCTTCATTCTCTTACGGAGACATATAAATCCATGGGTTTGATGATTCTTACTAGTCAGATGTATTCCTAGGTGTTGAATACGGGGTGCTTAGTCCATTTCGTTGAGCAAGGGGTAGGTGTTGACTATAACATATTTGGCTTATGGAAAGGTATCTGTGCTAATTTCTATCTCTGGTTTTATGCAGGCCCCCAACTCACCTTTCCCCTTAAGCAAACATAAGTTGGTTTTCTAAATTTGAGACCCTGTTCTGTTTTGTAATTCAGTTCATGTGTAGCCAAGATTACATTCCGTGTATTAGTGACATCTTATGATGTTTCATTTTCTGTGTGATTTATTTCACTTAGAATCATCGTACCTGAATCCACTCATTATGCCACGACGGGCCAGATGACATAGATTTCATTGGTGAGTGATATTCCATTGTACGTACGTACCACAACTTCTTTATCCATTTTTCGCTTTCTGGGATATTTAACTTGTACCGTAGACGAGGTTCTTGTAAACAGAGCCGTCTGAAACTTTGGGGTGGCTGTGTGTTTTTGATTTTAATTACCCTAAGCTATAGGACCATAAGTGGAAGTGCCGTAGGCTCCGTTGCTTTGTTTTTTAGGTGTTTCAGGAAACACCATACAATTCTCCAGAGTGGCTGTTGGCAATTTACATCCCACCCATCAGCATAACAAGGCTCCCTGTTCTCCATGGCTTGTGCTGCATTTCTGGATTTTACACTTTTTTCAGATGGCCCTTTTGACCGGGGGGCAGTGAGACTTCATTGTAGTGCAGATTTCTTTAACATGCTTGCTTGGTTGGCCAAAAAGGGCGTATGCGTTTTTTCCTGAATATATTCAGGAAAAAACTCATACGCCCTTTTTGGCCAAGTGCATCATTGTCGACGTTCTGCCTCTTTTCCTATGCTTTAAATGCAATTCCTGTCTACCCCCTGAAATCGTTTTCCTGCAATTCTGCCCCGCTTTCAAGTCCTCTTCGCAGCCTACCTTCAATATATTTTTGGACGATAGCTGTCATTTATAACTCTGCAGGTTTGTGAATTACAGTGCCCCTGAGCTCCTTTCTTCAAATCGCTTTCTTGTGAGCTGGCCGCAAACCCGCAGGATTGCTTCAGGCCCTAATCTGTTTCCGGCACGGCATGCTGAGCCTTTGTTTAATTCCTCTTCCTGGTGGGAAATGAGCGTTAAATTTGCCCGTGCAGACACCTACAGCTAGTCTCTCATTGGTTTTCCCTATTCCTGTTCATCTTGCGCAGAAATTGCGAACTGTGCCAAACAGCAGGTTAAGGACACTGACTCTCCAAGTGGGGAGAGTGTTAGTAAAGCGTCTGGAATTGTGATCCCGAGTAAAAGGGGACGAAAACTGAGATGCATTTGAAAACGTTTCCCGGTCACACGGTGCACCATATTGTGGGTTTCCGATGCATGTTTTAGCTGAAGGAAGAATCGCTTAAACCTGTAGAGTTGGGACCCACGGAATGGGTACCATGCAGTATGACTTCAGATGGTCTGCATTTGCTCATCGAACCTCACCAATGTTATCAGCCCGAAGTGTACAACCTTATGTCTCACACAGCTCTGGGAGTAGATGAGGTAAATCCAGGTTGCATCACAAGCCCTGAATGAATTATTTAAGAATTGCTCTCTATTTCACTGTCATTGTGTTTTGGTTTTGTAATTCATTTTGATAATAGGATTTATCGGATTTTCTCTGCTGCCTTCATGCAGCTGTACACACGCTTGATTCTCTTATGGAGACATATAAATCCATGGGTTTGAAGATTCTTACTAGTCTGGTGTATTCCTAGGCATTGAATAGAGGGTGTTTAGCCCATTTCGTTCAGCAAGGGGTAGGTCTTGACTATTACGTATGTGATGTATGAAATGGTATCTGTGCTAATTTCTATCTCTGGTTTTATGCAGCAGCCCAACCCACCTTTCCCCTTAAGCAAACATAAGTTGGTTTTCAAAATTTGAGACCCTGTTCTGTTTTGTAATTCAGTTCATGTGTAGCCAAGATTACATTCCGTGTATTAGTGATATGATGTTTCATTTTCTGTGTGACTTATTTCACTTAGAATCATTGTACCTGAATCCACTCATTATGCCACGACGGGCCTGATGATATAGATTTCATTGGTGAGTGATATTCCATTGTACATACGTACCACAATTTCTTTATCCATTTTTCGCTTTCTGGGATATTTAACTTGTACCGTAAACGAGGTTCTTGTGAAGAGAGCCGTCTGAAACATTGGGGTGGCTGTGTGTTTTTGATTTTAATTTCCCTAAGTTATAGGACCATAAGTGGAAGTGCCGTAGGCTCCGTTGCTTTGTTTTTCAGGTGTTTCAGGAAACACCATACACTTCTCCAGAGTGTCTCTTGGCAATTTACATCCCACCCATCAGCATAACAAGGCTCCCTGTTCTCCATGGCCTGTGCTGCCTTTCTGGATTTTACACTTTTTTCAGATGGCCCTTTTGACCGGGGGGCAGTGAGACTTCATTGTAGTGCAGATTTCTTTAACACGCTTGCTTGGTTGGCCAGAGAGTGCGTATGCGTTTTTTCCTGAATATATTCCGGAAAAAACGCATACGCCCTTTTTGGCCAAGTACATCATTGTCGACGTTCTGCCTCTTTTCCTATGCTATAAATGCAATTCCAGTCTGCACCCTGAAATCGTTTTCCTGCAATTCTGCCCCGCTTTCAAGTCCTCTTCGCAGCCTTCCTTCAATATATTTTTGGACGATAGCTGTCATTTATAACTCTGCAGGTTTGTGAATTACAGTGCCCCTGAGCTCCTTTCTTCAAATCGCTTTCTTGTGAGCTGGCCGCAAACCCACAGGATTGCTTCAGGCCCTAATCTGGTTCCGGCACGGCATGCTGAGCCTTTGGTTAATTACTCTTCCTGGTGGGAAATGAGCATTAAATTTGCCCGTGCAGACACCTACAGCTAGTCTCTCATTGGTTCTCCCTATTCCTGTTCATCTTGCGCAGAAATTGCAAACTGTCCCAAACAGGAGGTTAAAGGCACTGACTCTCCAAGTGGGGAGAGTGTTAGTAAAGGGTCTGGAATTGTGAACCCGAGTAAAAGGGGCAAAAACTGAGATGCATTTGAAAACGTTTCCCGGTCACACGGTGCACCATACTGTGGGTTTCCCATGCATGTTTTAGCTGAAGGAAGAATCGCTTAAACCTGGAGAGTTGGGACCCATGGAATGGGTACCATGCAGTATGACTTCAAATGGTCTGCATTTGCTCATCGAACCTCACCAATGCTATCAGCCCGAAGTGTTCAACCTTATGTCTCACTCAGCTCTGGGTTTAGATGAGGTAAATCCAGGTTTCATCACAAGCCCTGAATGAATTATTTAAGAATTGCTCTCTATTTCACTGCCATTGTGTTTTGTTTTTGAAATTCATTTTGATAATAGGATTTATCGGATTTTCTCTGCTGCCTTCATGCAGCTGTACACACGCTTGATTCTCTTATGGAGACATATAAATCCATGGGTTTGAAGATTCTTACTAGTCAGGTGTATTCCTAGGCGTTGAATATAGGGTGTTTAGCCCATTTCATTGAGAAAGGGGTAGGTGTGGAGTATTACATATTTAACTTATGGAATGGGATCTGTGCTAATATCTATCTCTGGTTTTATGCAGCACCGCAACTCACCTTTCCCCTTAAGCAAACATAAGTTGGTTTTCTAAGTTTGAGACCCTGTTCTGTTTTGTAATTCAGTTCATGTGTAGCCAAGATTACATTCGGTGTATTAGTGATATCATATGATGTTTCATTTTCTGTGTGACTTATTTCACTTAGAATCATCGTACCTGAATCCACTCATTATGCCACGATGGGCCAGATGACATAGATTTCATTGGTGAGTTATATTCCATTGTACGTACGTACCACAACTTCTTTATCCATTTTTTGCTTTCTGGGATATTTAACTTGTACCGTAGACGAGGTTCTTGTAAACAGATCCGTCTGAAACTTTGGGGTGGCTGTGTGTTTTTGATTTTAATTTCCCTAAGCTATAGGACCATAAGTGGAAGTGCCATAGGCTGTGTTGCTTTGTTTCCTACGTGTTTCAGGAAACACCATACACTTCTCCAGTGTGGCTGTTTGCAATTTACATCCTGCCCATCAGCATAACAAGGCTCCATGTTCTGCATGGCCTGTCCTGCCTTTCTGGATTTTACACTTTTTGTAGATGACCCTGTTGACTGGGGGGCAGTGAGACTTCCCTTGTAGTGCAGATTTCCTTTACATGCTTGCTTAGTTGGCCAAAAAGGGCGTATGCCTTTTTTCCTGAATATATTCAGGAAAAAACGCATATGCACTTTTTGGCCAACTGCATCATTGTCGACGTTCTGCCTCTTTTCCTATGCTTTAAATGCAATTCCCGTGTACCCCCTGAAATCGTTTTCCTGCAATTCTGCCTCGCTTACAACTTCTCTTTGCATCCTTCCTTCAATATATTTTTGGACGATAGCTGTCATTTATAACTCTGCAGGTTTGTGAGTTACAGTGCCCCTGAGCTCCTTTCTTCAACTCGCTATCTGGTGAGCTGGTCGAAAACCCGCAAGATTGCTTCAGACCCTAATCTGGTTCGGGCAGGGCATGCTGAGCCTTTGGTTAATTCCTCTTCCTGGTGGGAAATGAGCGTTAAATTTGCCTGTGCAGACACCTACAGCTAGTCTCTCATTGGTTCTCCCTATTCCTGTTCATCTTGCGCAGAAATTGCAAACTGTGCCAAACAGGAGGTTAAAGGCACTGACTCTCCAAGTGGGGAGAGTGTTAGTAAAGGGTCTGGAATGGTGAACCCGAGTAAAAGGGGACGAAAACTGAGATGAATTTGAAAACGTTTGCCGGTCACATGGTGCACCATACTGTGGGTTCCCCATGCATGTTTTAGCTGAAGGAAGAATCCTTTAAACCTGGAGAGTTGAGACCCATGGAATGGGTACCATGCAGTATGACTTCAAAGGGTCTGCATTTGCTCATCGAACCTCACCAATGCTATCAGCCTGAAGTGCCCAACCTTTTGTCTCACTCAGCTCTGGGTGTACATGTGGTAAATCCAGGTTGCATCACAAGCCCTGAATGAATTATTTAAGAATTGCTCTCTATTTCACTGTCCTTGTGTTTTGTTTTTGTAATTCATTTGATAATGGGATTTATCGGATTTTCTCTGCTGCATTCATGCCGCTGTATACACACTTGATTTCCTTATGGAGACATATAAATCCATGGGTTTGAAGATTCTTACTAGTCAGGTATATTCCCAGGCGTTGAATATGGGGTGTTGAGTCCATTTCGTTGAGCAAGTAGTAGGTCTTGTCTATTACATATTTGGCTTATGGAATGGTATCTGTGTTAATTTCAATCTCTGGTACTATGCAGCACGCCAACTCATCTTTCCCCATAAGCAAGCATAAGTTGTTTTTCTAAATTTAAGGCCCTGTTCTGTTTTGTAATTCAGTTCATGTGTAGCCAAGTTTACATTCCGTGTATTAGTGATATCTTATGATGTTTCTTTTTCTGTGTGACTTATTTCACTTAGAATCATCGTACCTGAATCCACTCATTATGCCGCTACGGGCCTGATGACATAGATTTGATTGCTGAGTGATATTACATTGTACGTACATACCACAACTTCTTTATCCATTTTTCGCTTTCTGGGATATTTAACTTGTACCGTAGACGAGGTTCTTGTAAACAGAGCCGTCCCAAACATTGGGGTGGATATGTGTTTTAGATTTTAATGTCCCTAAGCTACAGGACTATAAGTGGAAGTGCCATAGGCTGTGTTGCTTTGTTTCCTACAAGTTTCAGTAAACACCATACACTTCTCCAGAGTGGCTGTTGGCAATTTACATCCCGCCCGTCAGCATAACAAGGCTCCCTGTTCTCCATGGCCTGTCCTGTATTTCTGGATTTTACACTTTTTTCAGATGGCCCTGTTGACCGGGGGGCAGTGAGACTTCCCTTGTAGTGCAGATTTTTTTTCACGCTTGCTTGGTTGGCCAAAAATGGTATATGCGTTTTCTCCTGAATATATTCAGGAAAAAACGCATATGCCCTTTTTCGCCAAGTGCATCATTGTCGACATTCTGCCTCTTTTCCTATGCTTTAAGTGCAATTCCAGTCTACCCCCTGAAATCGTTTTCCTGAAATTCTGCCCCTCTTTCAAGTCATCTTCGCAGACTTACTTCAGTATATTTTTGGACGATAGCTGTCATTCATAACCCTGCACGTTTCTGAATTACAGTGCCCCTGAGCTCCTTTCTTCAACTCGTTTTCTTGTGAGCTGGCAGCAAAACCGCAGGATTGCTTTAGGCCCTAAGCTCTTTCCAGCAGGGGACGCTGAGCATTTGGTTAATTGCTCTTCATGGTGGGAAATGATCGTTACATTTGCCAGTGCAGACACCTACAGCTAGTCTCTCATTGATTCTCCCTATTCCTGTTCATCTTGCGCAGAAATTGCAAACTGTGCGAAACAGGAGGTTAAAGGCACTGTCTCTCCAAGTGGGGAGAGTGTTAGTAAAGGGTCTGGAATGGTGAACCCGAGTACCAGGGGACGAAAACTGAGATGCATTTGAAAACGTTTCCCAATCACACGGTGGACCATACTCTGGGTTTCCCATGCATGTTTTAGCTGAAGGAAAAATCGCTTAAACCTGGACAGTTGGGACCCATGGAATGGGTACCATGCAGTATGACTACGAAGTGTATGCATTTGCTCACCGAACCTCACCAATGCTATCAGCCCGAAGTGTCCAGGCTTATGTCTCACGCAGCTCTGGGTTTAGATGTGGTAAATCCAGGTTGCATCACAAGCTCTGAATGAATTATTTAAGAATTGCTCTCTATTTCACTGTCATTGTGTTTTGTATTTGAAAATTATTTTTATAATGGGATTTATCGGATTTTCACTGCTGCGTTTATGCTGCTGTACACACGCTTGATTCTCTTAAGGAGACATATTAATCCATGGGTTTTAAGTTTCTTACTAGTCAGGTATATTCCTAGGCGTTGAATATGGGGTGTTGAGTCCATTTCGTTGAGCAAGGAGTAGGTCTTGTCTGTTACATATTTGGATTATGGAATGGTATCTGTGCTAATTTCTATCTCTGGTTTTATGCAGCACCCCAACTCACCTTTCCCCATAAGCAAGCATAAGTTGGTTTTCTATATTTAAGTACCTGTTCTGTTTTGTAATTCAGTTCATGTGTAGCCAAGGTTTCATTCCGTGTATTAGTGATATCTTACGATGTTTCTTTTTCTGTGTGACTTATTTCTCGTAGAATCCTCGTACCTGAATCCACTCATTATGCCGCAACGGGTCTGATGACATAGATTTCATTGCTGAGTGATATTCCATTGTACGTACGTACCACAACTTCTTTATCCATTTTTCGCTTTCTCGGATATTTACCTCGTACCTTAGATGAGGTTCTACTAAACAGAGCCGTCCCAAACTTTGGGGTGGCTGTGTTGTTTTGATTTTAATGTCCCTAAGCTATAGGACCATAAGTGGAAATGCCATAGGCTGTGTTGCTTTGTTTCCTTCGTGTTTCAGGAAACACCATACACTTCTCCAGAGTGGCTGTTGGCAATTTTCATCCCGCCCATCAGCATAACAAGACTCCCTGTTCTCCATGGCCTAGCCTGTCTTTCTGGATTTTACACTTTTTTCAGATGGCCCTGTTGACCGGGGGACAGTGAGACTTCCCTTGTAGTGGAGATTTCCTTTACACGCTTGCTTGGTTGGCCAAGTAGGGCGTATGCTTTTTTCCTGAATATATTCAGGAAAAAACGCATACGACCTTTTTGGCCAAGTGCATCATTGTCGACATTCTGCCTCTTTTCCTATGGTTTAAGTGCAATTCCAGTCTACCCCCTGAAATCGTATTCCTGAAATTCTGCCCCTATTTCAAGTCCTCTTCGCAGACTAACTTCAATTTATTTTTGGACGATAGCTGTCATTCATAACTCTGCAGGTTTGTGAATTACAGTGCCCCTGAGCTCATTTCTTCAACTCGTTTTCTTGTGAGCTGGCAGCAAAACCGCAGGATTGCTTTAGGCCCTAATCTCTGGCAGGGCACGCTGAGCCATTGGTTAATTCCTCTTCCTGGTGGGAAATGGACGTTACATTTGCCCGTGCAGACACCTACAGCTAGTCTCTCATTGGTTCTCCCTATTCCTGTTCACCTTGCGCAGAAATTGCAAACTGTGCCAAACAGGAGCTTAAAGGCACTGACTCTCCAAGTGGGGAGAGGGTTAGTAAAGCGTCTGGAATGGTGAACCCGAGTACCAGGGGACGAAAACTGAGATGCATTTTAAAACGTTTCCCAATCACACGGTGGACCATACTCTGGGTTTCCCATGCATGTTTTAGCTGAAGGAAGAATCCCTTAAACCTGGAGAGTTGAGACCCATGGAAAGGGTTCCATGCAGTATGACTTCAAAGGGTCTGCATTTGCTCACTGAACCTCACCAATGCTATCAGCCCGAAGTGTCCAGCCTTATGTCTCACCCAGCTCTGTGTGTAGATGTGGTAAATCCAGGTTGCATCACAAGCCCTGAAAGAATTATTTAAGAATTGCTCTCTATTTCACGGTCATTGTGTTTTGTATTTGAAAATTATTTTGATAATGGGATTTATCGGGTTTTCACTGCTACCTTTATGCCGCTGTACACACGCATGTTTCTCTTATGGAGACATATAAATCCGTGGGTTTTAAGATTCTTACTAGTCAGGTATATTCCTAGGCCTTGAATATGGGGTGTTGAGTCCATTTCGTTGAGCAAGGAGTAGGTCTGGTCTATTACTTATTTGGTTTATGGAACGGTATCTGTGCTAATTTCAATCTCTGGTTTTATGCAGCACCCCAACTCACCTTTCCCCTTAAGCAAGCATAAGTTGGTTTTCTAAATTTGAGACCCTGTTCTGTTTTGTAATTCAGTTCATGTGTAGCCAAGTTTACATTCCGTGTATTAGTGATATCTTATGATGTTTCTTTTTCTGTGTGACTTATTTCACGTAGAATCATCGTACCTGAATACTCTCATTATGCCGCTATGGGCCTGATGACATAGATATAATTGCTGAGTGATATTCCATTGTACGTATGTACCAGAACTTCTTTATCCATTTTTCACTTTCTGGGATATTTAACTCGTACCGTAGATGAGGTTCTTGTAAACAGAGCCGTCCCAAACTTTGGGGTGGCTGTGTGTTTTTGATTTTAATTTCCCAAAGCTATAGGACCATAAGTGGAAGTGCCATAGGCTGTGTTGCTTTGTTTCCTACGTGTTTCAGGAAACACCATACACTTCTCCAGAGTGGCTGTTGGCAATTTACATCCTGTAAATCAATATTATAAGGCTCCCTGTTCTCCATGGCCTGTCCTGTCTTTCTGGATTTTACACTTTTTTCAGATGGCCCTTTTGACTGGGGCGCAGTGAGACTTCATTGTAGTGCAGATTTCCTGTACACGCTTGCTTGGTTGGCCAAAAAGTGCGTATGCGTTTTTTCCTGAATATATTAAGGAAAAAACGCTTACGCCCATTTTGGCCAAGTGCATCATTGTCAACATTCTGTCTCTTTTCCTGTGCTTTAAGTGCAATTCCAGTCTACCCCCTGAAATCGTTTTCCTGGAATTCTGCCCCGCTTTCTAGTCCTCTTCGCAGACTTACTTCAATATATTTTTGGACGATAGCTGTCATTCATAACTCTGCAGGTTTGTGAATTACAGTGCCCCTGAGCTCCTTTCTTCAACTCGCATTCTTCTGAGCTGGCTGCAAAACCGCAGGATTGCTTCAGTCCCTAATCTGTTTCCGGCAGGGCACGCTGAGCCTTTGATTGATTCCTCTTCCTGGTGGGCAGTGAGGGATACATTTGCCCGTACAGACTCCTACAGCTAGTCTCTCATTGGTTCTCCCTATTCCTGTTCATCTTGCGCAGAAATTGCAAACTGTGCCAAACAGGAGGTTAAAGGCACTGACTCTCCGAGTGGGGAGAGTGTTAGTGAAGGGTCTGGAATGGTGAACCCGAGTCCCAGGGGACAAAAACTGAGATGCATTTGAAAACATTTCCCAATCACCCAATGTACCATAGTCTGGGTTTCCCATGCGTGATTTAGCTGAAGGAAGAATTTCTTAAACCTAGAGAGTTGGGACCCTTGGAATGGGTACCAAGCAGTATGACTTCAAAGGGTCTGCATTTGCTAACCGAACCTCACCAATGCTATCAGCCAGAAGTGTCAAAACTTATGTCTCACCGAGCTCTGGGTGTAGATGTGGTAAATCCAGGTTGCATCACAAGCTCAGAATGAATTATTTAAGAATTGCTCTCTATTTCACTGTCATTGTGTTTTGTTTTTGAAATTTTTTTTATAACGGGATTTATCGGATTTTCATTGCTGCGTTTAGGTCGCTGTACACACGCTTGATTCTCTTACGGAGACATATAAATCTATGGGTTTTAACATTCTTACTAATCACGTATATTCCTAAGGGTAGAATATGTGGTGTTGAGCCCATTTCGTTGAGCAAGAAGTAGGTCTAGTCTCTTACATGTTTGGCTTAAGGAACGGTATCTGTGCTAATTAAAATCTCTGGTTTTATGCAGCACCACAACTCACCTTTCCACATAAGGAAGCATAAGTTGGTTTTCTAAATTTGAGACCCTGTTCTGTTTTGTAGTTCAGTTCATCTGTAGCCAAGTTTACATTCCGTGTATTAGTGATACCTTATGATGTTTCTTTTTCTGTGAGACTTATTTCACGTAGAATCATCGTACCTGAATCCACTCATTATGCCGCTACGGGCCTGATGACATAGATTTCATTGCTGAGTGATATTACATTGTACGTACGTACCACAACTTCTTAATCCATTTTTCGCTTTCTGGGATATTTAACTTGTACAGTAGATGAGGTTTTTGTAAACAGAGCCATCCCAAATTTTGGGGTGGATGTGTGTTTTTGATTTTAATGTCCCTAAGCTACTGGACCATAAGTGGAAGTGCCATAGGCTGTGTTGCTTTGTTTCCTACATGTTTCAGGAAACACCATACACTTCTCCAGTGTGGCTGTTGACAATTTACATCCTGCCCATCAGCATAACAAGGCTCCATGTTCTCCATGGCCTGTCCTGCCTTTCTGGATTTTACACTTTTTCCAGATGGCCCTGTTGACTGGGGGGCAGTGAGACTTCCCTTGTAGTGCACATTTCTTTACACGCTTGCTTAGTTGGCCAAAAAGGGCGTATGCGTTTTTTCCTGAATATATTCAGGAAAAAACGCATATGCCCTTTTTGGCCAAGTGCATCATTGTCGACATTCTGCCTCTTTTCCTATGCTTGAAGTGTAATTCCAGTCTACCCCCTGAAACCGTTTTCCTGAAATTCTGCCCCTCTTTCAAGTCCGCTTCGCAGACTTACTTCAATATATTTTTGGACGATAGCTGTCATTCATAACTCTGCAGGTTTGTGAATTACAGTGCCCCTGAGCTCATTTCTTCAACTCGTTTTCTTGTGAGCTGGCAGCAAAACCGCAGGATTGCTTTAGGCCCTACACTCTTTCTGGCAGGGCATGCTGAGCCATTGGTTAATTCCTCTTCCTGGTGGGAAATGAGCGTTACATTTGCCCGAGCAGACACCTACAGCTAGTATCTCATTGGTTCTCCCTATTCCTGTTCACCTTGCGCAGAAATTGCAAACTGTGCCAAACAGGAGCTTAAAGGCACTGACTCTCCAAGTGAGGAGAGGGTTAGTAAAGCGTCTGGAATGGTGAACCCGAGTAACAGGGGACGAAAACTGAGATGCATTTGAAAACGTTTCCCAATCAAACGGTGGACCATATTCTGGGTTTCCCATGCATGTTTTAGCTGAAGGAAGAATCCCTTAAACCTGGAGAGTTGGGACCCATGGAAAGGGTTCCATGCAGTATGACTTCAAAGGGTCTGCATTTGCTCACCGAACATCACCAATGCTATCAGCCCGAAGTGTCCAGCCTTATGTCTCACCCAGCTCTGGGTGTAGATGTGGTAAATCCAGGTTGCATCACAACCCTGAATGAATTATTTAAAAATTGCTCTCTATTTCACTGTCATTGTGTTTTGTATTTGAAAATTATTTTGATAATGGGATTTATCGGGTTTTCACTGCTACCTTTATGCCGCTGTACACACGCATGTTTCTCTTACGGAGACATATAAATCCGTGGGTTTTAAGATTCTTACTAGTCAGGTATATTCCTAGGCCCTGAATATGGGGTGTTGAGTCCATTTCGTTGAGCAAGGAGTAGGTCTGGTCTATTACTTATTTGGCTTATGGAACGGTATCTGTGCTAATTTCAATCTCTGGTTTTATGCAGCACCCCAACTCACCTTTCCCCATAAGCAAGCATAAGTTGGTTTTCTAAATTTGAAACCCTGTTCTGTTTTGTAATTCAGTTCATGTGTAGCCAAGTTTACATTCCGTGTATTAGTGATATCTTATGATGTTTCTTTTTCTGTGTGACTTATTTCACGTAGAATCATCGTACCTGAATACTCTCATTATGCCGCTATGGGCCTGATGACATAGATATAATTGCTGAGTGATATTCCATTGTACGTATGTATCAGAACTTCTTTATCCATTTTTCACTTTCTGGGATATTTAACTCGTACCGTAGATGAGGTTCTTGTAAACAGAGCCGTCCCAAACTTTGGGGTGGCTGTGTGTTTTTGATTTTAGTTTCCCAAAGCTATAGGACCATAAGTGGAAGTGCCATAGGCTGTGTTGCTTTGTTTCCTACGTGTTTCAGGAAACACCATACACTTCTCCAGAGTGGCTGTTGGCAATTTACATCCCGTAAATCAATATTATAAGGCTCCCTGTTCTCCATGGCCTGTCCTGTCTTTCTGGATTTTACACTTTTTTCAGATGACCCTTTTGACTGGGGCGCAGTGAGACTTCATTGTAGTGCAGATTTCCTGTACACGCTTGCTTGGTTGGCCAAAAAGTGCGTATGCGTTTTTTCCTGAATATATTAAGGAAAAAACGCTTACGCCCATTTTGGCCAAGTGCATCATTGTCAACATTCTGTCTCTTTTCCTGTGCTTTAAGTGCAATTCCAGTCTACCCCCTGAAATCGTTTTCCTGGAATTCTGCCCCGCTTTCTAGTCCTCTTCGCAGACTTACTTCAATATATTTTTGGACGATAGCTGTCATTCATAACTCTGCAGGTTTGTGAATTACAGTGCCCCTGAGCTCCTTTCTTCAACTCGCATTCTTCTGAGCTGGCTGCAAAACCGCAGGATTGCTTCAGTCCCTAATCTGTTTCCGGCAGGGCACGCTGAGCCTTTGATTGATTCCTCTTCCTGGTGGGCAGTGAGGGATACATTTGCCCGTACAGACTCCTACAGCTAGTCTCTCATTGGTTCTCCCTATTCCTGTTCATCTTGCGCAGAAATTGCAAACTGTGCCAAACAGGAGGTTAAAGGCACTGACTCTCCGAGTGGGGAGAGTGTTAGTGAAGGGTCTGGAATGGTGAACCCGAGTCCCAGGGGACAAAAACTGAGATGCATTTGAAAACATTTCCCAATCACCCAATGTACCATAGTCTGGGTTTCCCATGCGTGATTTAGCTGAAGGAAGAATTTCTTAAACCTAGAGAGTTGGGACCCTTGGAATGGGTACCAAGCAGTATGACTTCAAAGGGTCTGCATTTGCTAACCGAACCTCACCAATGCTATCAGCCAGAAGTGTCAAAACTTATGTCTCACCGAGCTCTGGGTGTAGATGTGGTAAATCCAGGTTGCATCACAAGCTCAGAATGAATTATTTAAGAATTGCTCTCTATTTCACTGTCATTGTGTTTTGTTTTTGAAATTTTTTTTATAACGGGATTTATCGGATTTTCATTGCTGCGTTTAGGTCGCTGTACACACGCTTGATTCTCTTACGGAGACATATAAATCTATGGGTTTTAACATTCTTACTAATCACGTATATTCCTAAGGGTAGAATATGTGGTGTTGAGCCCATTTCGTTGAGCAAGAAGTAGGTCTAGTCTCTTACATGTTTGGCTTAAGGAACGGTATCTGTGCTAATTAAAATCTCTGGTTTTATGCAGCACCACAACTCACCTTTCCACATAAGGAAGCATAAGTTGGTTTTCTAAATTTGAGACCCTGTTCTGTTTTGTAGTTCAGTTCATCTGTAGCCAAGTTTACATTCCGTGTATTAGTGATACCTTATGATGTTTCTTTTTCTGTGAGACTTATTTCACGTAGAATCATCGTACCTGAATCCACTCATTATGCCGCTACGGGCCTGATGACATAGATTTCATTGCTGAGTGATATTACATTGTACGTACGTACCACAACTTCTTAATCCATTTTTCGCTTTCTGGGATATTTAACTTGTACAGTAGATGAGGTTTTTGTAAACAGAGCCATCCCAAATTTTGGGGTGGATGTGTGTTTTTGATTTTAATGTCCCTAAGCTACTGGACCATAAGTGGAAGTGCCATAGGCTGTGTTGCTTTGTTTCCTACATGTTTCAGGAAACACCATACACTTCTCCAGTGTGGCTGTTGACAATTTACATCCTGCCCATCAGCATAACAAGGCTCCATGTTCTCCATGGCCTGTCCTGCCTTTCTGGATTTTACACTTTTTCCAGATGGCCCTGTTGACTGGGGGGCAGTGAGACTTCCCTTGTAGTGCACATTTCTTTACACGCTTGCTTAGTTGGCCAAAAAGGGCGTATGCGTTTTTTCCTGAATATATTCAGGAAAAAACGCATATGCCCTTTTTGGCCAAGTGCATCATTGTCGACATTCTGCCTCTTTTCCTATGCTTGAAGTGTAATTCCAGTCTACCCCCTGAAACCGTTTTCCTGAAATTCTGCCCCTCTTTCAAGTCCGCTTCGCAGACTTACTTCAATATATTTTTGGACGATAGCTGTCATTCATAACTCTGCAGGTTTGTGAATTACAGTGCCCCTGAGCTCATTTCTTCAACTCGTTTTCTTGTGAGCTGGCAGCAAAACCGCAGGATTGCTTTAGGCCCTACACTCTTTCTGGCAGGGCATGCTGAGCCATTGGTTAATTCCTCTTCCTGGTGGGAAATGAGCGTTACATTTGCCCGAGCAGACACCTACAGCTAGTATCTCATTGGTTCTCCCTATTCCTGTTCACCTTGCGCAGAAATTGCAAACTGTGCCAAACAGGAGCTTAAAGGCACTGACTCTCCAAGTGAGGAGAGGGTTAGTAAAGCGTCTGGAATGGTGAACCCGAGTAACAGGGGACGAAAACTGAGATGCATTTGAAAACGTTTCCCAATCAAACGGTGGACCATATTCTGGGTTTCCCATGCATGTTTTAGCTGAAGGAAGAATCCCTTAAACCTGGAGAGTTGGGACCCATGGAAAGGGTTCCATGCAGTATGACTTCAAAGGGTCTGCATTTGCTCACCGAACATCACCAATGCTATCAGCCCGAAGTGTCCAGCCTTATGTCTCACCCAGCTCTGGGTGTAGATGTGGTAAATCCAGGTTGCATCACAACCCTGAATGAATTATTTAAAAATTGCTCTCTATTTCACTGTCATTGTGTTTTGTATTTGAAAATTATTTTGATAATGGGATTTATCGGGTTTTCACTGCTACCTTTATGCCGCTGTACACACGCATGTTTCTCTTACGGAGACATATAAATCCGTGGGTTTTAAGATTCTTACTAGTCAGGTATATTCCTAGGCCCTGAATATGGGGTGTTGAGTCCATTTCGTTGAGCAAGGAGTAGGTCTGGTCTATTACTTATTTGGCTTATGGAACGGTATCTGTGCTAATTTCAATCTCTGGTTTTATGCAGCACCCCAACTCACCTTTCCCCATAAGCAAGCATAAGTTGGTTTTCTAAATTTGAAACCCTGTTCTGTTTTGTAATTCAGTTCATGTGTAGCCAAGTTTACATTCCGTGTATTAGTGATATCTTATGATGTTTCTTTTTCTGTGTGACTTATTTCACGTAGAATCATCGTACCTGAATACTCTCATTATGCCGCTATGGGCCTGATGACATAGATATAATTGCTGAGTGATATTCCATTGTACGTATGTATCAGAACTTCTTTATCCATTTTTCACTTTCTGGGATATTTAACTCGTACCGTAGATGAGGTTCTTGTAAACAGAGCCGTCCCAAACTTTGGGGTGGCTGTGTGTTTTTGATTTTAGTTTCCCAAAGCTATAGGACCATAAGTGGAAGTGCCATAGGCTGTGTTGCTTTGTTTCCTACGTGTTTCAGGAAACACCATACACTTCTCCAGAGTGGCTGTTGGCAATTTACATCCCGTAAATCAATATTATAAGGCTCCCTGTTCTCCATGGCCTGTCCTGTCTTTCTGGATTTTACACTTTTTTCAGATGACCCTTTTGACTGGGGCGCAGTGAGACTTCATTGTAGTGCAGATTTCCTGTACACGCTTGCTTGGTTGGCCAAAAAGTGCGTATGCGTTTTTTCCTGAATATATTAAGGAAAAAACGCTTACACCCATTTTGGCCAAGTGCATCATTGTCAACATTCTGTCTCTTTTCCTGTGCTTTAAGTGCAATTCCAGTCTACCCCCTGAAATCGTTTTCCTTGAATTCTGCCCTGCTTTCTAGTCCTCTTCGCAGACTTACTTCAATATATTTTTGGACGATAACTGTCATTCATAACTCTGCAGGTTTGTGAATTACAGTGCCCCTGAGCTCCTTTCTTCAACTCACATTCTTCTGAGCTGGCTGCAAAACCGCAGGATTGCTTCAGTCCCTAATCTGTTTCCGGCAGGGCATGCTGAGCCTTTGATTAATTCCTCTTCCTGGTGGGCAGCGAGCGATACATTTGCCCGTACAGACTCCTACAGCTAGTCTCTCATTGGTTCTCCCTATTCCTGTTCATCTTGCGCAGAAATTGCAAACTGTGCCAAACAGGAGGTTAAAGGCACTGACTCTCCGAGTGGGGAGAGTGTTAGTGAAGGGTCTGGAATGGTGAACCCGAGTACAAGGGGACAAAAACTGAGATGCATTTGAAAACATTTCCCAATCACCCAGTGTACCATAGTCTGGGTTTCCCATGCGTGTTTTAGCTGAAGGAAGAATCACTTAAACCTGGAGAGTTGGGACCCATGGAATGGGTACCATGCAGTGTGACTTCAAATGGTCTGCATTTGCTCATCGAACCTCACCAATGCTATCAGCCTGAAGTGTCCAACCTTATGTCTCTCTCAGCTCTGGGTTTAGATGAGGTAAATCCAGGTTGCATCACAAGCCCTGAATGAATTATTTAAGAATTGCTCTCTATTTCACTGTCATTGTGTTTTGTTTTTGTAATTCATTTTGATAATAGGATTTATCGGATTTTCTCTGCTGCCTTCATGCAGCTGTACACATGCTTGATTCTCTTATGGAGACATATAAATCCATGGGTTTGAAGATTCTTACTAGTCAGGTGTATTCCTAGGCGTTGAATATAGGGTGTTTAGCCCATTTCGTTGAGCAAGGGGTAGGTCTTGACTATTACATATTTGACGTAAGGAATGGTATCTGTGCTAATTTCTATCTCTGGTTTTATGCAGCACCCCAACTCACCTTTCCCCTTAAGTAAACATAAGTTGGTTTTCTAAATTTGAGACCCTGTTCTGTTTTGTAATTCAGTTCATGTATAGCCAAGATTACATTCCGTGTATTAGTGATATCTTATGATGTTTCATTTTCTGTGTGACTTATTTCACTTAGAATCATCGTACCTGAATCCATTTATTATGCCAGGATGGGCCAGATGACATAGACTTCATTGGTGAGTGATATTCCATTGTACGTACGTACCACAACTCCTTTATCCATTTTTTGCTTTCTGGGATATTTAACTTGTACCGTAGACGAGGTTCTTGCAAACAGAGCCGTCTGAAATTTAGGGGTGGCTGTGTGTTTTTGATTTTAATTTCCTTAATCTATAGGACCGTAAGTGGAAGTGCTGTAGGCTCCGTTGCTTTGTTTTTTAGGTGTTTCAGGAAACACCATACACTTCTCCAGACTGGCTGTTGGGAATTTACATCCCACCCATCAGTATAACAAGGCTCCCTGTTCTCCATGGCCTGTGCTGCATTTCTGGATTTTACACTTTTTTCAGATGGCCCTTTTGACCGGGGTGCAGTGAGACTTCATTGTAGTGCAGATTTCTTTAACATGCTTGCTTGGTTGGCCAAAAAGTGTGTATGCGTTTTTTCCTGAATATATTTAGGAAAAAATGCATACGCCCTTTTTAGCCAAGTGCATCATTGTCGACGTTCTGCCTCTTTTCCTATGCTTTAAATGCAATTCCAGTCTACCCCCTGAAATTGTTTTCCTGCAATTCTGCCCCGCTTTCAAGTCCTCTTCGCAGCCTTCCTTCAATATATTTTTGGACGATAGCTGTCAATTATAACTCTGCAGGTTTGTGAATTACAGTGCCCCTGAACTCCTTTCTTCAAATTGCTTTCTTATGAGCTGGCCGCAAACCCGCAGGATTGCTTCAGGCCCTAATCTGGTACCGGCACGGCATGCTGAGCCATTGGTTAATTCCTCTTCCTGGTTGGAAATGAACGTTAAATTTGCCCGTTCAGACACCTACAGCTAGTCTCTCATTTGTTCTCCCTATTCCTGTTCATCTTGCACAGAAATTGCAAACTGTGCCAAACAGCAGGTTAAAGGCACTGACTCTCCAAGTGGGGAGAGTGTTAGTAAAGGGCCTGGAATTGTGAACCCGAGTAAAAGGGGACGAAAACTGAGATGCATTTGAAAACGTTTCCCGGTCACATGGTGAACCTTACTGTGGGTTTCCCATGCATGTTGTAGCTGAAGGAAGAACCACTTAAACCTGGAGATTTGGGACCCATGGAATGGGTACCATGCAGTATGACTTCAAAGGGTCTGCATTTGTTCATCGAACCTCACCAATGCTATCAGCCCGAAGTGCCGAACCTTATGTCTCACTCAGCTCTGGATGTAGATGTGGTAAGTCCAGGTTGCATCAGAAGCCCTGAATGAATTATTTAAGAATTGCTCTCTATTTCACTGTCCTTGTGTTTTGTTTTTGTTATTCATTTTGATAATGGGATTTATCGGATTTTCTCTGCTGCCTTCATGCCTCTGTACACACGCTTCATTCTCTTCTGGAGACATATAAATCCATGGGTTTGAAGATTCTTACTAGTCAGGTGTATTCCTAGGCGTTGAATATGTGGTGTTTAGTCCATTTCGTTGAGCAAGGGGTAGGTCTTAACTATTACATATTTGGCTTATGAAAAGGTATCTGTGCTAATTTCTATCTCTGGTTTTATGCAGAACCCCAATTCACCTTTCCCCTTAAGCAAGCATAAGTTGGTTTTCTAAATTTGAGACCCTGTTCTGTTTTGTAATTCAGTTCATGTGTAGCCAAGTTTACATTCCGTGTATTTGTGATATCTTATGATGTTTCATTTTCTGTGTGACTTATTTCACTTAGAATCATCATATCTGAATCCACTCATTATGCCGCGATGGGCCTGATGACATAGATTTCATTGCTGAGTGATATTCCATTGTACGTACGTACCACAACTTCTTTATCCATTTTTCACATTCTGGGATATTTAACTTGTACCGTAGACGAGGTTCTTGTAAAGACAGCCGTCTGAAACTATGGGGTGGCTGTGTGTTTTTGATTTAAATTTCCCTAAGCTATAGGACCATAAGTGGAAGTGCCGTAGGCTCCGTTGCTTTGTTTTTTAGGTGTTCCAGGAAACACCATACACTTCTCCAGAGTGGCTGTTGGCAATTTACATCCCGCCCATCAGCATAACAAGGCTCCCTGTTCTCCTTGGGTTGTGCTGCCTTTCTGGATTTTACACTTTTTTCAGATGGCCCTTTTGACCGGGGGGCAGTGAGACTTCATTGTAGTGCAGATTTCATTAACATGCTTGCTTCGTTGGCCAAAAAGGGCGTATGCGTTTTTTCCTGAATATATTCAGGAGAAACGCATACGCCCTTTTTGGCCAAGAACATCATTGTCAACGTTCTGCCTCTTTTCCTATGCTTTAAATGCAATTCCCGTCTACCCCCTGAAATCGTTTTCCTGCAATTCTGCCCCGCTTACAAGTTCTCTTCGCAGCCTTCCTTCAATATGTTTTTGGACGATAGCTGTCATTTATAACTCTGCAGGTTTGTGAGTTACAGTGTCCCTGAGCTCCTTTCTTCAACTCGCTATCTTGTGAGCTGGCCGCAAACCCGCTGGATTGCTTCAGGCCCTAATCTGGTTCCAGCACGGCATGTTGACCCTTAGGTTAATTCCTCTTCCTGGCAGGAAATGAGCGTTAAATTTGCCCGTGCAGACACCTACAGCTAGTGTCTCATTGGTTCTCCCTATTCCTGTTCATCTTGTGCAGAAATTGCAAACTGTGCCAAACAGGGGGTTAAAGCACTGACTCTCCAAGTGGGGAGAGTGTTCGTATAGGGTCTGGAATGGTGAATCCGAGTAAAAGGGGATGAAAACTGAGATGCATTTGAAAACGTTTGCCGGTCACACAGTGCACCATACTGTGAGTTTCCCATGCATGTTTTAGCTGAAGGAAGAATCCCTTAAACCTGGAGAGTTGGGACCCATGGAATGAGTACCATGCAGAATGACTTCAAAGGGTTGCATTTGCTCATCGAACCTCACCAATGCTATCAGCCCGAAGTGCCCAACCTTATGTCTCACTCAGCTCTGGGTATAGATGTGGTAAATCCAGGTTGCATCACAAGCCCTGAATGAATTATTTAAGAATTGCTCTCTATTTCACTGTCCTTGTGTTTTGTTTTTGTAATTCATTTTGATAATGGGATTTATCGGATTTTCTCTGCTGCATTCATGCCGCTGTACACAGGCTTAATTCTCTTCTGGAGACATATAAATCCATGGGTTTGAAGATTCTTACTAGTGAGGTGTATTCCTAGGCGTTGAATATGTGGTGTTTAGTCCATTTCATTGAGCAAGGGGTAGGTCTTAACTATTACATATTTGGCTTATGAAAATGTATCTGCGCTAATTTCTATCTCTGGTTTTATGCAGCACCCCAATTCAACTTTCCCCTTAAGCAAGCATAAGTTGGTTTTCTAAATCTGAGACCCTGTTCTGTTTTGTAATTCAGTTCATGTGTAGCGAAGTTGACATTCCGTGTATTAGTGATATCTTATGATGTTTCATTTTCTGTGTGACTTATTTCACTTACAATCATCATACCTGAATCCACTCATTATGCCGCAATGGGCCTGATGACATAGATTTCATTGCTGAGTGATATTCCATTGTACGTACGTACCACAACTTCTTTATCCATTTTTCACATTCTGCGATATTTAACTTGTACCGTAGACGAGGTTCTTGTAAAGACAGCCGTCCGAAATTTTGGGGTGGCTGTGTGTTTTTGATTTTAATTTCCCTAAGCTATAGGACCATAAGTGGAAGTGCCGTAGGCTCCATTGCTTTGTTTTCTAGGTGTTCCAGGAAACACCATACACTTCTCCAGAGTGGCTGTTGGCAACTTACATCCCGCCCATCAGCATAACAAGGCTCCCTGTTCTCCATGGCCGGTGCTGCCTTTCTGGATTTTACACTTTTTTCAGATGGCCCTTTTGACCGGGGGGCAGTGAGACTTCATTGTAGTGCAGATTTCTTTAACATGCTTGCTTGGTTGGCCAAAAAGGGTGTATGCGTTTTTTCCTGAATATATTCAGGAAAAAACGCATACGGCCTTTTTGGCCAAGAGCATGATTGTCGACGTTCTGCCTCTTTTCCTATGCTTTAAATGCAATCCCCGTCTACCCCATGAAATCGTTTTCCTGCAATTCTGCTCCGCTTACATGTTCTCTTCGCAGCCTTCCTTCAATATATTTTGGACGATAGCTGTCATTTATAACTCTGCAGGTTTGTGAGTTACAGTGCCCCTCAGCTCCTTTCTTCAACTCGCTATCTTGTGAGCTGGCCGCAAACCCGCTGGATTGCTTCAGGCCCTAATCTGGTTCCGGCAGGGCATGCTGAGCTTTTGCTTAATTCCTCTTCCTGGTGGGAAATGAGCGTTAAATTTGTCCGTGCAGACACCTACAGCTAGTCTCTCATTGGTTCTCCCTATTTCTGTTCATCTTGGGCAGAAATTGCAAACTGTGCCAAACAGGAGGTTAAAGGCACTGACTCTCCAAGTGGGCAGAGTGTTAGTAAAGGGTCTGGAATTGTGAACCCCAGTAAAAGGGGACAAAAACTGAGATGCATTTGAAAACGTTTTCCGGTCACATGGTGCACCATACTGTGGGTTTCCCATGCATGCTTTAGCTGAAGGAAGAATCACTTAATCCTGGAGACTTGGGACCCATGGAATGGGTACCATGCAGTATGACTTCAAATGGTCTGCATTTGCTCATCGAACCTCACCAATGCTATCAGCCCGAAGTGTCCAACCTTATGTCTCACTCAGATCTGGGTGTAGATGAGGTAAATCCAGGTTGCATCACAAGCCCTGAATGAATTATTTAAGAATTGCTCTCTATTTCACTGTCATTCTGTTTGCTTTTTGTAATTCATTTTGATAATGGGATTTATCGGATTTTCTCTGCTGCCTTCATGCAGCTGTACACACGCTTGATTCTCTTATGGAGACATATAAATCCATGGGTTTGAAGATTCTTTCTAGTCAGGTGTATTCCTAGACGTTGAATATAGGGTGTTTAGCCCATTTGGTTGAGCAAGGGGTAGGTCTTGACTATTACATATTTGACGTATGGAAGGGTATCTGTGCTAATTTCTATCTCTGGTTTTATGCAGCACCCCAACTCACCTTTCCCCTTACGCGAACATAAGTTGGTTTTCTAAATTTGAGACCCTGTTCTGTTTTGTAATTCAGTTCATGTGTAGCCAAGATTACATTCCGTGTATTAGTGATATCTTACGATGTTTCATTTTCTGTGTGATTTATTTCACTTAGAATCATCGTACCTGAACCACTTATCATGCCAGGACGGGCCAGATGACATAGATTTCATTGGTGAGTGATATTCCATTGTACGTACGTACCACAACATCTTTATCCATTTTTTCGCTTTCTGGGATATTTAACTTGTACCGTAGACGAGGTTCTTGTAAACAGAGCCATCTGAAACTTTGGGGTGGCTGTGTATTTTTGATTTTAATTTCCCTAAGCTATAGGACCATAAGTGGAAGTGCCGTAGACTCCGTTGCTTTGTTTTTTAGTTGTTTCAGGAAACACCATACACTTCTCCAGAGTGGCTCTTGGCAATTTACATCCCACCCATCAGCATAACAAGGCTCCCTGTTCTCCATGGCCTGTGCTGCATTTCTGGATTTTACAGTTTGTTCAGATGGCCCTTTTTAACGGGGGGCAGTGAGACTTCATTGTAGTGCAGATTTCTTTAACATGCTTGCTTGGTTGGCAAAAAAGGGCGTATGCGTTTTTTCCTGAATATATTCAGGAAAAAACGCATACGCCCTTTTTGGCCAAGTGCATCATTGTCGACGTTCTGCCTCTTTTCCTATGCTTTAAATGCAATTCCTGTCTACCCCCTGAAATCGTTTTCCTGCAATTCTGCCCCGCTTTCAAGTCCTCTTCGCAGCCTACCTTCAATATATTTTTGGACGATAGCTGTCATTTATAACTCTGCAGGTTTGTGAATTACAGTGCCCCTGAGCTCCTTTCTTCAAATCGCTTTCTTGTGAGCTGGCCGCAAACCCGCAGGATTGCTTCAGGCCCTAATCTGTTTCCGGCACGGCATGCTGAGCCTTTGTTTAATTCCTCTTCCTGGTGGGAAATGAGCGTTAAATTTGCCCGTGCAGACACCTACAGCTAGTCTCTCATTGGTTTTCCCTATTCCTGTTCATCTTGCGCAGAAATTGCGAACTGTGCCAAACAGCAGGTTAAGGACACTGACTCTCCAAGTGGGGAGAGTGTTAGTAAAGCGTCTGGAATTGTGATCCCGAGTAAAAGGGGACGAAAACTGAGATGCATTTGAAAACGTTTCCCGGTCACACGGTGCACCATATTGTGGGTTTCCGATGCATGTTTTAGCTGAAGGAAGAATCGCTTAAACCTGTAGAGTTGGGACCCACGGAATGGGTACCATGCAGTATGACTTCAGATGGTCTGCATTTGCTCATCGAACCTCACCAATGTTATCAGCCCGAAGTGTACAACCTTATGTCTCACACAGCTCTGGGAGTAGATGAGGTAAATCCAGGTTGCATCACAAGCCCTGAATGAATTATTTAAGAATTGCTCTCTATTTCACTGTCATTGTGTTTTGGTTTTGTAATTCATTTTGATAATAGGATTTATCGGATTTTCTCTGCTGCCTTCATGCAGCTGTACACACGCTTGATTCTCTTATGGAGACATATAAATCCATGGGTTTGAAGATTCTTACTAGTCTGGTGTATTCCTAGGCATTGAATAGAGGGTGTTTAGCCCATTTCGTTCAGCAAGGGGTAGGTCTTGACTATTACGTATGTGATGTATGAAATGGTATCTGTGCTAATTTCTATCTCTGGTTTTATGCAGCAGCCCAACCCACCTTTCCCCTTAAGCAAACATAAGTTGGTTTTCAAAATTTGAGACCCTGTTCTGTTTTGTAATTCAGTTCATGTGTAGCCAAGATTACATTCCGTGTATTAGTGATATGATGTTTCATTTTCTGTGTGACTTATTTCACTTAGAATCATTGTACCTGAATCCACTCATTATGCCACGACGGGCCTGATGATATAGATTTCATTGGTGAGTGATATTCCATTGTACATACGTACCACAATTTCTTTATCCATTTTTCGCTTTCTGGGATATTTAACTTGTACCGTAAACGAGGTTCTTGTGAAGAGAGCCGTCTGAAACATTGGGGTGGCTGTGTGTTTTTGATTTTAATTTCCCTAAGTTATAGGACCATAAGTGGAAGTGCCGTAGGCTCCGTTGCTTTGTTTTTCAGGTGTTTCAGGAAACACCATACACTTCTCCAGAGTGTCTCTTGGCAATTTACATCCCACCCATCAGCATAACAAGGCTCCCTGTTCTCCATGGCCTGTGCTGCCTTTCTGGATTTTACACTTTTTTCAGATGGCCCTTTTGACCGGGGGGCAGTGAGACTTCATTGTAGTGCAGATTTCTTTAACACGCTTGCTTGGTTGGCCAGAGAGTGCGTATGCGTTTTTTCCTGAATATATTCCGGAAAAAACGCATACGCCCTTTTTGGCCAAGTACATCATTGTCGACGTTCTGCCTCTTTTCCTATGCTATAAATGCAATTCCAGTCTGCACCCTGAAATCGTTTTCCTGCAATTCTGCCCCGCTTTCAAGTCCTCTTCGCAGCCTTCCTTCAATATATTTTTGGACGATAGCTGTCATTTATAACTCTGCAGGTTTGTGAATTACAGTGCCCCTGAGCTCCTTTCTTCAAATCGCTTTCTTGTGAGCTGGCCGCAAACCCACAGGATTGCTTCAGGCCCTAATCTGGTTCCGGCACGGCATGCTGAGCCTTTGGTTAATTACTCTTCCTGGTGGGAAATGAGCATTAAATTTGCCCGTGCAGACACCTACAGCTAGTCTCTCATTGGTTCTCCCTATTCCTGTTCATCTTGCGCAGAAATTGCAAACTGTCCCAAACAGGAGGTTAAAGGCACTGACTCTCCAAGTGGGGAGAGTGTTAGTAAAGGGTCTGGAATTGTGAACCCGAGTAAAAGGGGCAAAAACTGAGATGCATTTGAAAACGTTTCCCGGTCACACGGTGCACCATACTGTGGGTTTCCCATGCATGTTTTAGCTGAAGGAAGAATCGCTTAAACCTGGAGAGTTGGGACCCATGGAATGGGTACCATGCAGTATGACTTCAAATGGTCTGCATTTGCTCATCGAACCTCACCAATGCTATCAGCCCGAAGTGTTCAACCTTATGTCTCACTCAGCTCTGGGTTTAGATGAGGTAAATCCAGGTTTCATCACAAGCCCTGAATGAATTATTTAAGAATTGCTCTCTATTTCACTGCCATTGTGTTTTGTTTTTGAAATTCATTTTGATAATAGGATTTATCGGATTTTCTCTGCTGCCTTCATGCAGCTGTACACACGCTTGATTCTCTTATGGAGACATATAAATCCATGGGTTTGAAGATTCTTACTAGTCAGGTGTATTCCTAGGCGTTGAATATAGGGTGTTTAGCCCATTTCATTGAGAAAGGGGTAGGTGTGGAGTATTACATATTTAACTTATGGAATGGGATCTGTGCTAATATCTATCTCTGGTTTTATGCAGCACCGCAACTCACCTTTCCCCTTAAGCAAACATAAGTTGGTTTTCTAAGTTTGAGACCCTGTTCTGTTTTGTAATTCAGTTCATGTGTAGCCAAGATTACATTCGGTGTATTAGTGATATCATATGATGTTTCATTTTCTGTGTGACTTATTTCACTTAGAATCATCGTACCTGAATCCACTCATTATGCCACGATGGGCCAGATGACATAGATTTCATTGGTGAGTTATATTCCATTGTACGTACGTACCACAACTTCTTTATCCATTTTTTGCTTTCTGGGATATTTAACTTGTACCGTAGACGAGGTTCTTGTAAACAGATCCGTCTGAAACTTTGGGGTGGCTGTGTGTTTTTGATTTTAATTTCCCTAAGCTATAGGACCATAAGTGGAAGTGCCATAGGCTGTGTTGCTTTGTTTCCTACGTGTTTCAGGAAACACCATACACTTCTCCAGTGTGGCTGTTTGCAATTTACATCCTGCCCATCAGCATAACAAGGCTCCATGTTCTGCATGGCCTGTCCTGCCTTTCTGGATTTTACACTTTTTGTAGATGACCCTGTTGACTGGGGGGCAGTGAGACTTCCCTTGTAGTGCAGATTTCCTTTACATGCTTGCTTAGTTGGCCAAAAAGGGCGTATGCCTTTTTTCCTGAATATATTCAGGAAAAAACGCATATGCACTTTTTGGCCAACTGCATCATTGTCGACGTTCTGCCTCTTTTCCTATGCTTTAAATGCAATTCCCGTGTACCCCCTGAAATCGTTTTCCTGCAATTCTGCCTCGCTTACAACTTCTCTTTGCATCCTTCCTTCAATATATTTTTGGACGATAGCTGTCATTTATAACTCTGCAGGTTTGTGAGTTACAGTGCCCCTGAGCTCCTTTCTTCAACTCGCTATCTGGTGAGCTGGTCGAAAACCCGCAAGATTGCTTCAGACCCTAATCTGGTTCGGGCAGGGCATGCTGAGCCTTTGGTTAATTCCTCTTCCTGGTGGGAAATGAGCGTTAAATTTGCCTGTGCAGACACCTACAGCTAGTCTCTCATTGGTTCTCCCTATTCCTGTTCATCTTGCGCAGAAATTGCAAACTGTGCCAAACAGGAGGTTAAAGGCACTGACTCTCCAAGTGGGGAGAGTGTTAGTAAAGGGTCTGGAATGGTGAACCCGAGTAAAAGGGGACGAAAACTGAGATGAATTTGAAAACGTTTGCCGGTCACATGGTGCACCATACTGTGGGTTCCCCATGCATGTTTTAGCTGAAGGAAGAATCCTTTAAACCTGGAGAGTTGAGACCCATGGAATGGGTACCATGCAGTATGACTTCAAAGGGTCTGCATTTGCTCATCGAACCTCACCAATGCTATCAGCCTGAAGTGCCCAACCTTTTGTCTCACTCAGCTCTGGGTGTACATGTGGTAAATCCAGGTTGCATCACAAGCCCTGAATGAATTATTTAAGAATTGCTCTCTATTTCACTGTCCTTGTGTTTTGTTTTTGTAATTCATTTGATAATGGGATTTATCGGATTTTCTCTGCTGCATTCATGCCGCTGTATACACACTTGATTTCCTTATGGAGACATATAAATCCATGGGTTTGAAGATTCTTACTAGTCAGGTATATTCCCAGGCGTTGAATATGGGGTGTTGAGTCCATTTCGTTGAGCAAGTAGTAGGTCTTGTCTATTACATATTTGGCTTATGGAATGGTATCTGTGTTAATTTCAATCTCTGGTACTATGCAGCACGCCAACTCATCTTTCCCCATAAGCAAGCATAAGTTGTTTTTCTAAATTTAAGGCCCTGTTCTGTTTTGTAATTCAGTTCATGTGTAGCCAAGTTTACATTCCGTGTATTAGTGATATCTTATGATGTTTCTTTTTCTGTGTGACTTATTTCACTTAGAATCATCGTACCTGAATCCACTCATTATGCCGCTACGGGCCTGATGACATAGATTTGATTGCTGAGTGATATTACATTGTACGTACATACCACAACTTCTTTATCCATTTTTCGCTTTCTGGGATATTTAACTTGTACCGTAGACGAGGTTCTTGTAAACAGAGCCGTCCCAAACATTGGGGTGGATATGTGTTTTAGATTTTAATGTCCCTAAGCTACAGGACTATAAGTGGAAGTGCCATAGGCTGTGTTGCTTTGTTTCCTACAAGTTTCAGTAAACACCATACACTTCTCCAGAGTGGCTGTTGGCAATTTACATCCCGCCCGTCAGCATAACAAGGCTCCCTGTTCTCCATGGCCTGTCCTGTATTTCTGGATTTTACACTTTTTTCAGATGGCCCTGTTGACCGGGGGGCAGTGAGACTTCCCTTGTAGTGCAGATTTTTTTTCACGCTTGCTTGGTTGGCCAAAAATGGTATATGCGTTTTCTCCTGAATATATTCAGGAAAAAACGCATATGCCCTTTTTCGCCAAGTGCATCATTGTCGACATTCTGCCTCTTTTCCTATGCTTTAAGTGCAATTCCAGTCTACCCCCTGAAATCGTTTTCCTGAAATTCTGCCCCTCTTTCAAGTCATCTTCGCAGACTTACTTCAGTATATTTTTGGACGATAGCTGTCATTCATAACCCTGCACGTTTCTGAATTACAGTGCCCCTGAGCTCCTTTCTTCAACTCGTTTTCTTGTGAGCTGGCAGCAAAACCGCAGGATTGCTTTAGGCCCTAAGCTCTTTCCAGCAGGGGACGCTGAGCATTTGGTTAATTGCTCTTCATGGTGGGAAATGATCGTTACATTTGCCAGTGCAGACACCTACAGCTAGTCTCTCATTGATTCTCCCTATTCCTGTTCATCTTGCGCAGAAATTGCAAACTGTGCGAAACAGGAGGTTAAAGGCACTGTCTCTCCAAGTGGGGAGAGTGTTAGTAAAGGGTCTGGAATGGTGAACCCGAGTACCAGGGGACGAAAACTGAGATGCATTTGAAAACGTTTCCCAATCACACGGTGGACCATACTCTGGGTTTCCCATGCATGTTTTAGCTGAAGGAAAAATCGCTTAAACCTGGACAGTTGGGACCCATGGAATGGGTACCATGCAGTATGACTACGAAGTGTATGCATTTGCTCACCGAACCTCACCAATGCTATCAGCCCGAAGTGTCCAGGCTTATGTCTCACGCAGCTCTGGGTTTAGATGTGGTAAATCCAGGTTGCATCACAAGCTCTGAATGAATTATTTAAGAATTGCTCTCTATTTCACTGTCATTGTGTTTTGTATTTGAAAATTATTTTTATAATGGGATTTATCGGATTTTCACTGCTGCGTTTATGCTGCTGTACACACGCTTGATTCTCTTAAGGAGACATATTAATCCATGGGTTTTAAGTTTCTTACTAGTCAGGTATATTCCTAGGCGTTGAATATGGGGTGTTGAGTCCATTTCGTTGAGCAAGGAGTAGGTCTTGTCTGTTACATATTTGGATTATGGAATGGTATCTGTGCTAATTTCTATCTCTGGTTTTATGCAGCACCCCAACTCACCTTTCCCCATAAGCAAGCATAAGTTGGTTTTCTATATTTAAGTACCTGTTCTGTTTTGTAATTCAGTTCATGTGTAGCCAAGGTTTCATTCCGTGTATTAGTGATATCTTACGATGTTTCTTTTTCTGTGTGACTTATTTCTCGTAGAATCCTCGTACCTGAATCCACTCATTATGCCGCAACGGGTCTGATGACATAGATTTCATTGCTGAGTGATATTCCATTGTACGTACGTACCACAACTTCTTTATCCATTTTTCGCTTTCTCGGATATTTACCTCGTACCTTAGATGAGGTTCTACTAAACAGAGCCGTCCCAAACTTTGGGGTGGCTGTGTTGTTTTGATTTTAATGTCCCTAAGCTATAGGACCATAAGTGGAAATGCCATAGGCTGTGTTGCTTTGTTTCCTTCGTGTTTCAGGAAACACCATACACTTCTCCAGAGTGGCTGTTGGCAATTTTCATCCCGCCCATCAGCATAACAAGACTCCCTGTTCTCCATGGCCTAGCCTGTCTTTCTGGATTTTACACTTTTTTCAGATGGCCCTGTTGACCGGGGGACAGTGAGACTTCCCTTGTAGTGGAGATTTCCTTTACACGCTTGCTTGGTTGGCCAAGTAGGGCGTATGCTTTTTTCCTGAATATATTCAGGAAAAAACGCATACGACCTTTTTGGCCAAGTGCATCATTGTCGACATTCTGCCTCTTTTCCTATGGTTTAAGTGCAATTCCAGTCTACCCCCTGAAATCGTATTCCTGAAATTCTGCCCCTATTTCAAGTCCTCTTCGCAGACTAACTTCAATTTATTTTTGGACGATAGCTGTCATTCATAACTCTGCAGGTTTGTGAATTACAGTGCCCCTGAGCTCATTTCTTCAACTCGTTTTCTTGTGAGCTGGCAGCAAAACCGCAGGATTGCTTTAGGCCCTAATCTCTGGCAGGGCACGCTGAGCCATTGGTTAATTCCTCTTCCTGGTGGGAAATGGACGTTACATTTGCCCGTGCAGACACCTACAGCTAGTCTCTCATTGGTTCTCCCTATTCCTGTTCACCTTGCGCAGAAATTGCAAACTGTGCCAAACAGGAGCTTAAAGGCACTGACTCTCCAAGTGGGGAGAGGGTTAGTAAAGCGTCTGGAATGGTGAACCCGAGTACCAGGGGACGAAAACTGAGATGCATTTTAAAACGTTTCCCAATCACACGGTGGACCATACTCTGGGTTTCCCATGCATGTTTTAGCTGAAGGAAGAATCCCTTAAACCTGGAGAGTTGAGACCCATGGAAAGGGTTCCATGCAGTATGACTTCAAAGGGTCTGCATTTGCTCACTGAACCTCACCAATGCTATCAGCCCGAAGTGTCCAGCCTTATGTCTCACCCAGCTCTGTGTGTAGATGTGGTAAATCCAGGTTGCATCACAAGCCCTGAAAGAATTATTTAAGAATTGCTCTCTATTTCACGGTCATTGTGTTTTGTATTTGAAAATTATTTTGATAATGGGATTTATCGGGTTTTCACTGCTACCTTTATGCCGCTGTACACACGCATGTTTCTCTTATGGAGACATATAAATCCGTGGGTTTTAAGATTCTTACTAGTCAGGTATATTCCTAGGCCTTGAATATGGGGTGTTGAGTCCATTTCGTTGAGCAAGGAGTAGGTCTGGTCTATTACTTATTTGGTTTATGGAACGGTATCTGTGCTAATTTCAATCTCTGGTTTTATGCAGCACCCCAACTCACCTTTCCCCTTAAGCAAGCATAAGTTGGTTTTCTAAATTTGAGACCCTGTTCTGTTTTGTAATTCAGTTCATGTGTAGCCAAGTTTACATTCCGTGTATTAGTGATATCTTATGATGTTTCTTTTTCTGTGTGACTTATTTCACGTAGAATCATCGTACCTGAATACTCTCATTATGCCGCTATGGGCCTGATGACATAGATATAATTGCTGAGTGATATTCCATTGTACGTATGTACCAGAACTTCTTTATCCATTTTTCACTTTCTGGGATATTTAACTCGTACCGTAGATGAGGTTCTTGTAAACAGAGCCGTCCCAAACTTTGGGGTGGCTGTGTGTTTTTGATTTTAATTTCCCAAAGCTATAGGACCATAAGTGGAAGTGCCATAGGCTGTGTTGCTTTGTTTCCTACGTGTTTCAGGAAACACCATACACTTCTCCAGAGTGGCTGTTGGCAATTTACATCCTGTAAATCAATATTATAAGGCTCCCTGTTCTCCATGGCCTGTCCTGTCTTTCTGGATTTTACACTTTTTTCAGATGGCCCTTTTGACTGGGGCGCAGTGAGACTTCATTGTAGTGCAGATTTCCTGTACACGCTTGCTTGGTTGGCCAAAAAGTGCGTATGCGTTTTTTCCTGAATATATTAAGGAAAAAACGCTTACGCCCATTTTGGCCAAGTGCATCATTGTCAACATTCTGTCTCTTTTCCTGTGCTTTAAGTGCAATTCCAGTCTACCCCCTGAAATCGTTTTCCTGGAATTCTGCCCCGCTTTCTAGTCCTCTTCGCAGACTTACTTCAATATATTTTTGGACGATAGCTGTCATTCATAACTCTGCAGGTTTGTGAATTACAGTGCCCCTGAGCTCCTTTCTTCAACTCGCATTCTTCTGAGCTGGCTGCAAAACCGCAGGATTGCTTCAGTCCCTAATCTGTTTCCGGCAGGGCACGCTGAGCCTTTGATTGATTCCTCTTCCTGGTGGGCAGTGAGGGATACATTTGCCCGTACAGACTCCTACAGCTAGTCTCTCATTGGTTCTCCCTATTCCTGTTCATCTTGCGCAGAAATTGCAAACTGTGCCAAACAGGAGGTTAAAGGCACTGACTCTCCGAGTGGGGAGAGTGTTAGTGAAGGGTCTGGAATGGTGAACCCGAGTCCCAGGGGACAAAAACTGAGATGCATTTGAAAACATTTCCCAATCACCCAATGTACCATAGTCTGGGTTTCCCATGCGTGATTTAGCTGAAGGAAGAATTTCTTAAACCTAGAGAGTTGGGACCCTTGGAATGGGTACCAAGCAGTATGACTTCAAAGGGTCTGCATTTGCTAACCGAACCTCACCAATGCTATCAGCCAGAAGTGTCAAAACTTATGTCTCACCGAGCTCTGGGTGTAGATGTGGTAAATCCAGGTTGCATCACAAGCTCAGAATGAATTATTTAAGAATTGCTCTCTATTTCACTGTCATTGTGTTTTGTTTTTGAAATTTTTTTTATAACGGGATTTATCGGATTTTCATTGCTGCGTTTAGGTCGCTGTACACACGCTTGATTCTCTTACGGAGACATATAAATCTATGGGTTTTAACATTCTTACTAATCACGTATATTCCTAAGGGTAGAATATGTGGTGTTGAGCCCATTTCGTTGAGCAAGAAGTAGGTCTAGTCTCTTACATGTTTGGCTTAAGGAACGGTATCTGTGCTAATTAAAATCTCTGGTTTTATGCAGCACCACAACTCACCTTTCCACATAAGGAAGCATAAGTTGGTTTTCTAAATTTGAGACCCTGTTCTGTTTTGTAGTTCAGTTCATCTGCAGCCAAGTTTACATTCCGTGTATTAGTGATACCTTATGATGTTTCTTTTTCTGTGAGACTTATTTCACGTAGAATCATCGTACCTGAATCCACTCATTATGCCGCTACGGGCCTGATGACATAGATTTCATTGCTGAGTGATATTACATTGTACGTACGTACCACAACTTCTTAATCCATTTTTCGCTTTCTGGGATATTTAACTTGTACAGTAGATGAGGTTTTTGTAAACAGAGCCATCCCAAATTTTGGGGTGGATGTGTGTTTTTGATTTTAATGTCCCTAAGCTACTGGACCATAAGTGGAAGTGCCATAGGCTGTGTTGCTTTGTTTCCTACATGTTTCAGGAAACACCATACACTTCTCCAGTGTGGCTGTTGACAATTTACATCCTGCCCATCAGCATAACAAGGCTCCATGTTCTCCATGGCCTGTCCTGCCTTTCTGGATTTTACACTTTTTCCAGATGGCCCTGTTGACTGGGGGGCAGTGAGACTTCCCTTGTAGTGCACATTTCTTTACACGCTTGCTTAGTTGGCCAAAAAGGGCGTATGCGTTTTTTCCTGAATATATTCAGGAAAAAACGCATATGCCCTTTTTGGCCAAGTGCATCATTGTCGACATTCTGCCTCTTTTCCTATGCTTGAAGTGTAATTCCAGTCTACCCCCTGAAACCGTTTTCCTGAAATTCTGCCCCTCTTTCAAGTCCGCTTCGCAGACTTACTTCAATATATTTTTGGACGATAGCTGTCATTCATAACTCTGCAGGTTTGTGAATTACAGTGCCCCTGAGCTCATTTCTTCAACTCGTTTTCTTGTGAGCTGGCAGCAAAACCGCAGGATTGCTTTAGGCCCTACACTCTTTCTGGCAGGGCATGCTGAGCCATTGGTTAATTCCTCTTCCTGGTGGGAAATGAGCGTTACATTTGCCCGAGCAGACACCTACAGCTAGTATCTCATTGGTTCTCCCTATTCCTGTTCACCTTGCGCAGAAATTGCAAACTGTGCCAAACAGGAGCTTAAAGGCACTGACTCTCCAAGTGAGGAGAGGGTTAGTAAAGCGTCTGGAATGGTGAACCCGAGTAACAGGGGACGAAAACTGAGATGCATTTGAAAACGTTTCCCAATCAAACGGTGGACCATATTCTGGGTTTCCCATGCATGTTTTAGCTGAAGGAAGAATCCCTTAAACCTGGAGAGTTGGGACCCATGGAAAGGGTTCCATGCAGTATGACTTCAAAGGGTCTGCATTTGCTCACCGAACATCACCAATGCTATCAGCCCGAAGTGTCCAGCCTTATGTCTCACCCAGCTCTGGGTGTAGATGTGGTAAATCCAGGTTGCATCACAACCCTGAATGAATTATTTAAAAATTGCTCTCTATTTCACTGTCATTGTGTTTTGTATTTGAAAATTATTTTGATAATGGGATTTATCGGGTTTTCACTGCTACCTTTATGCCGCTGTACACACGCATGTTTCTCTTACGGAGACATATAAATCCGTGGGTTTTAAGATTCTTACTAGTCAGGTATATTCCTAGGCCCTGAATATGGGGTGTTGAGTCCATTTCGTTGAGCAAGGAGTAGGTCTGGTCTATTACTTATTTGGCTTATGGAACGGTATCTGTGCTAATTTCAATCTCTGGTTTTATGCAGCACCCCAACTCACCTTTCCCCATAAGCAAGCATAAGTTGGTTTTCTAAATTTGAAACCCTGTTCTGTTTTGTAATTCAGTTCATGTGTAGCCAAGTTTACATTCCGTGTATTAGTGATATCTTATGATGTTTCTTTTTCTGTGTGACTTATTTCACGTAGAATCATCGTACCTGAATACTCTCATTATGCCGCTATGGGCCTGATGACATAGATATAATTGCTGAGTGATATTCCATTGTACGTATGTATCAGAACTTCTTTATCCATTTTTCACTTTCTGGGATATTTAACTCGTACCGTAGATGAGGTTCTTGTAAACAGAGCCGTCCCAAACTTTGGGGTGGCTGTGTGTTTTTGATTTTAGTTTCCCAAAGCTATAGGACCATAAGTGGAAGTGCCATAGGCTGTGTTGCTTTGTTTCCTACGTGTTTCAGGAAACACCATACACTTCTCCAGAGTGGCTGTTGGCAATTTACATCCCGTAAATCAATATTATAAGGCTCCCTGTTCTCCATGGCCTGTCCTGTCTTTCTGGATTTTACACTTTTTTCAGATGACCCTTTTGACTGGGGCGCAGTGAGACTTCATTGTAGTGCAGATTTCCTGTACACGCTTGCTTGGTTGGCCAAAAAGTGCGTATGCGTTTTTTCCTGAATATATTAAGGAAAAAACGCTTACGCCCATTTTGGCCAAGTGCATCATTGTCAACATTCTGTCTCTTTTCCTGTGCTTTAAGTGCAATTCCAGTCTACCCCCTGAAATCGTTTTCCTGGAATTCTGCCCCGCTTTCTAGTCCTCTTCGCAGACTTACTTCAATATATTTTTGGACGATAGCTGTCATTCATAACTCTGCAGGTTTGTGAATTACAGTGCCCCTGAGCTCCTTTCTTCAACTCGCATTCTTCTGAGCTGGCTGCAAAACCGCAGGATTGCTTCAGTCCCTAATCTGTTTCCGGCAGGGCACGCTGAGCCTTTGATTGATTCCTCTTCCTGGTGGGCAGTGAGGGATACATTTGCCCGTACAGACTCCTACAGCTAGTCTCTCATTGGTTCTCCCTATTCCTGTTCATCTTGCGCAGAAATTGCAAACTGTGCCAAACAGGAGGTTAAAGGCACTGACTCTCCGAGTGGGGAGAGTGTTAGTGAAGGGTCTGGAATGGTGAACCCGAGTCCCAGGGGACAAAAACTGAGATGCATTTGAAAACATTTCCCAATCACCCAATGTACCATAGTCTGGGTTTCCCATGCGTGATTTAGCTGAAGGAAGAATTTCTTAAACCTAGAGAGTTGGGACCCTTGGAATGGGTACCAAGCAGTATGACTTCAAAGGGTCTGCATTTGCTAACCGAACCTCACCAATGCTATCAGCCAGAAGTGTCAAAACTTATGTCTCACCGAGCTCTGGGTGTAGATGTGGTAAATCCAGGTTGCATCACAAGCTCAGAATGAATTATTTAAGAATTGCTCTCTATTTCACTGTCATTGTGTTTTGTTTTTGAAATTTTTTTTATAACGGGATTTATCGGATTTTCATTGCTGCGTTTAGGTCGCTGTACACACGCTTGATTCTCTTACGGAGACATATAAATCTATGGGTTTTAACATTCTTACTAATCACGTATATTCCTAAGGGTAGAATATGTGGTGTTGAGCCCATTTCGTTGAGCAAGAAGTAGGTCTAGTCTCTTACATGTTTGGCTTAAGGAACGGTATCTGTGCTAATTAAAATCTCTGGTTTTATGCAGCACCACAACTCACCTTTCCACATAAGGAAGCATAAGTTGGTTTTCTAAATTTGAGACCCTGTTCTGTTTTGTAGTTCAGTTCATCTGTAGCCAAGTTTACATTCCGTGTATTAGTGATACCTTATGATGTTTCTTTTTCTGTGAGACTTATTTCACGTAGAATCATCGTACCTGAATCCACTCATTATGCCGCTACGGGCCTGATGACATAGATTTCATTGCTGAGTGATATTACATTGTACGTACGTACCACAACTTCTTAATCCATTTTTCGCTTTCTGGGATATTTAACTTGTACAGTAGATGAGGTTTTTGTAAACAGAGCCATCCCAAATTTTGGGGTGGATGTGTGTTTTTGATTTTAATGTCCCTAAGCTACTGGACCATAAGTGGAAGTGCCATAGGCTGTGTTGCTTTGTTTCCTACATGTTTCAGGAAACACCATACACTTCTCCAGTGTGGCTGTTGACAATTTACATCCTGCCCATCAGCATAACAAGGCTCCATGTTCTCCATGGCCTGTCCTGCCTTTCTGGATTTTACACTTTTTCCAGATGGCCCTGTTGACTGGGGGGCAGTGAGACTTCCCTTGTAGTGCACATTTCTTTACACGCTTGCTTAGTTGGCCAAAAAGGGCGTATGCGTTTTTTCCTGAATATATTCAGGAAAAAACGCATATGCCCTTTTTGGCCAAGTGCATCATTGTCGACATTCTGCCTCTTTTCCTATGCTTGAAGTGTAATTCCAGTCTACCCCCTGAAACCGTTTTCCTGAAATTCTGCCCCTCTTTCAAGTCCGCTTCGCAGACTTACTTCAATATATTTTTGGACGATAGCTGTCATTCATAACTCTGCAGGTTTGTGAATTACAGTGCCCCTGAGCTCATTTCTTCAACTCGTTTTCTTGTGAGCTGGCAGCAAAACCGCAGGATTGCTTTAGGCCCTACACTCTTTCTGGCAGGGCATGCTGAGCCATTGGTTAATTCCTCTTCCTGGTGGGAAATGAGCGTTACATTTGCCCGAGCAGACACCTACAGCTAGTATCTCATTGGTTCTCCCTATTCCTGTTCACCTTGCGCAGAAATTGCAAACTGTGCCAAACAGGAGCTTAAAGGCACTGACTCTCCAAGTGAGGAGAGGGTTAGTAAAGCGTCTGGAATGGTGAACCCGAGTAACAGGGGACGAAAACTGAGATGCATTTGAAAACGTTTCCCAATCAAACGGTGGACCATATTCTGGGTTTCCCATGCATGTTTTAGCTGAAGGAAGAATCCCTTAAACCTGGAGAGTTGGGACCCATGGAAAGGGTTCCATGCAGTATGACTTCAAAGGGTCTGCATTTGCTCACCGAACATCACCAATGCTATCAGCCCGAAGTGTCCAGCCTTATGTCTCACCCAGCTCTGGGTGTAGATGTGGTAAATCCAGGTTGCATCACAACCCTGAATGAATTATTTAAAAATTGCTCTCTATTTCACTGTCATTGTGTTTTGTATTTGAAAATTATTTTGATAATGGGATTTATCGGGTTTTCACTGCTACCTTTATGCCGCTGTACACACGCATGTTTCTCTTACGGAGACATATAAATCCGTGGGTTTTAAGATTCTTACTAGTCAGGTATATTCCTAGGCCCTGAATATGGGGTGTTGAGTCCATTTCGTTGAGCAAGGAGTAGGTCTGGTCTATTACTTATTTGGCTTATGGAACGGTATCTGTGCTAATTTCAATCTCTGGTTTTATGCAGCACCCCAACTCACCTTTCCCCATAAGCAAGCATAAGTTGGTTTTCTAAATTTGAAACCCTGTTCTGTTTTGTAATTCAGTTCATGTGTAGCCAAGTTTACATTCCGTGTATTAGTGATATCTTATGATGTTTCTTTTTCTGTGTGACTTATTTCACGTAGAATCATCGTACCTGAATACTCTCATTATGCCGCTATGGGCCTGATGACATAGATATAATTGCTGAGTGATATTCCATTGTACGTATGTATCAGAACTTCTTTATCCATTTTTCACTTTCTGGGATATTTAACTCGTACCGTAGATGAGGTTCTTGTAAACAGAGCCGTCCCAAACTTTGGGGTGGCTGTGTGTTTTTGATTTTAGTTTCCCAAAGCTATAGGACCATAAGTGGAAGTGCCATAGGCTGTGTTGCTTTGTTTCCTACGTGTTTCAGGAAACACCATACACTTCTCCAGAGTGGCTGTTGGCAATTTACATCCCGTAAATCAATATTATAAGGCTCCCTGTTCTCCATGGCCTGTCCTGTCTTTCTGGATTTTACACTTTTTTCAGATGACCCTTTTGACTGGGGCGCAGTGAGACTTCATTGTAGTGCAGATTTCCTGTACACGCTTGCTTGGTTGGCCAAAAAGTGCGTATGCGTTTTTTCCTGAATATATTAAGGAAAAAACGCTTACACCCATTTTGGCCAAGTGCATCATTGTCAACATTCTGTCTCTTTTCCTGTGCTTTAAGTGCAATTCCAGTCTACCCCCTGAAATCGTTTTCCTTGAATTCTGCCCTGCTTTCTAGTCCTCTTCGCAGACTTACTTCAATATATTTTTGGACGATAACTGTCATTCATAACTCTGCAGGTTTGTGAATTACAGTGCCCCTGAGCTCCTTTCTTCAACTCACATTCTTCTGAGCTGGCTGCAAAACCGCAGGATTGCTTCAGTCCCTAATCTGTTTCCGGCAGGGCATGCTGAGCCTTTGATTAATTCCTCTTCCTGGTGGGCAGCGAGCGATACATTTGCCCGTACAGACTCCTACAGCTAGTCTCTCATTGGTTCTCCCTATTCCTGTTCATCTTGCGCAGAAATTGCAAACTGTGCCAAACAGGAGGTTAAAGGCACTGACTCTCCGAGTGGGGAGAGTGTTAGTGAAGGGTCTGGAATGGTGAACCCGAGTACAAGGGGACAAAAACTGAGATGCATTTGAAAACATTTCCCAATCACCCAGTGTACCATAGTCTGGGTTTCCCATGCGTGTTTTAGCTGAAGGAAGAATCACTTAAACCTGGAGAGTTGGGACCCATGGAATGGGTACCATGCAGTGTGACTTCAAATGGTCTGCATTTGCTCATCGAACCTCACCAATGCTATCAGCCTGAAGTGTCCAACCTTATGTCTCTCTCAGCTCTGGGTTTAGATGAGGTAAATCCAGGTTGCATCACAAGCCCTGAATGAATTATTTAAGAATTGCTCTCTATTTCACTGTCATTGTGTTTTGTTTTTGTAATTCATTTTGATAATAGGATTTATCGGATTTTCTCTGCTGCCTTCATGCAGCTGTACACATGCTTGATTCTCTTATGGAGACATATAAATCCATGGGTTTGAAGATTCTTACTAGTCAGGTGTATTCCTAGGCGTTGAATATAGGGTGTTTAGCCCATTTCGTTGAGCAAGGGGTAGGTCTTGACTATTACATATTTGACGTAAGGAATGGTATCTGTGCTAATTTCTATCTCTGGTTTTATGCAGCACCCCAACTCACCTTTCCCCTTAAGTAAACATAAGTTGGTTTTCTAAATTTGAGACCCTGTTCTGTTTTGTAATTCAGTTCATGTATAGCCAAGATTACATTCCGTGTATTAGTGATATCTTATGATGTTTCATTTTCTGTGTGACTTATTTCACTTAGAATCATCGTACCTGAATCCATTTATTATGCCAGGATGGGCCAGATGACATAGACTTCATTGGTGAGTGATATTCCATTGTACGTACGTACCACAACTCCTTTATCCATTTTTTGCTTTCTGGGATATTTAACTTGTACCGTAGACGAGGTTCTTGCAAACAGAGCCGTCTGAAATTTAGGGGTGGCTGTGTGTTTTTGATTTTAATTTCCTTAATCTATAGGACCGTAAGTGGAAGTGCTGTAGGCTCCGTTGCTTTGTTTTTTAGGTGTTTCAGGAAACACCATACACTTCTCCAGACTGGCTGTTGGGAATTTACATCCCACCCATCAGTATAACAAGGCTCCCTGTTCTCCATGGCCTGTGCTGCATTTCTGGATTTTACACTTTTTTCAGATGGCCCTTTTGACCGGGGTGCAGTGAGACTTCATTGTAGTGCAGATTTCTTTAACATGCTTGCTTGGTTGGCCAAAAAGTGTGTATGCGTTTTTTCCTGAATATATTTAGGAAAAAATGCATACGCCCTTTTTAGCCAAGTGCATCATTGTCGACGTTCTGCCTCTTTTCCTATGCTTTAAATGCAATTCCAGTCTACCCCCTGAAATTGTTTTCCTGCAATTCTGCCCCGCTTTCAAGTCCTCTTCGCAGCCTTCCTTCAATATATTTTTGGACGATAGCTGTCAATTATAACTCTGCAGGTTTGTGAATTACAGTGCCCCTGAACTCCTTTCTTCAAATTGCTTTCTTATGAGCTGGCCGCAAACCCGCAGGATTGCTTCAGGCCCTAATCTGGTACCGGCACGGCATGCTGAGCCATTGGTTAATTCCTCTTCCTGGTTGGAAATGAACGTTAAATTTGCCCGTTCAGACACCTACAGCTAGTCTCTCATTTGTTCTCCCTATTCCTGTTCATCTTGCACAGAAATTGCAAACTGTGCCAAACAGCAGGTTAAAGGCACTGACTCTCCAAGTGGGGAGAGTGTTAGTAAAGGGCCTGGAATTGTGAACCCGAGTAAAAGGGGACGAAAACTGAGATGCATTTGAAAACGTTTCCCGGTCACATGGTGAACCTTACTGTGGGTTTCCCATGCATGTTGTAGCTGAAGGAAGAACCACTTAAACCTGGAGATTTGGGACCCATGGAATGGGTACCATGCAGTATGACTTCAAAGGGTCTGCATTTGTTCATCGAACCTCACCAATGCTATCAGCCCGAAGTGCCGAACCTTATGTCTCACTCAGCTCTGGATGTAGATGTGGTAAATCCAGGTTGCATCAGAAGCCCTGAATGAATTATTTAAGAATTGCTCTCTATTTCACTGTCCTTGTGTTTTGTTTTTGTTATTCATTTTGATAATGGGATTTATCGGATTTTCTCTGCTGCCTTCATGCCTCTGTACACACGCTTCATTCTCTTCTGGAGACATATAAATCCATGGGTTTGAAGATTCTTACTAGTCAGGTGTATTCCTAGGCGTTGAATATGTGGTGTTTAGTCCATTTCGTTGAGCAAGGGGTAGGTCTTAACTATTACATATTTGGCTTATGAAAAGGTATCTGTGCTAATTTCTATCTCTGGTTTTATGCAGAACCCCAATTCACCTTTCCCCTTAAGCAAGCATAAGTTGGTTTTCTAAATTTGAGACCCTGTTCTGTTTTGTAATTCAGTTCATGTGTAGCCAAGTTTACATTCCGTGTATTTGTGATATCTTATGATGTTTCATTTTCTGTGTGACTTATTTCACTTAGAATCATCATATCTGAATCCACTCATTATGCCGCGATGGGCCTGATGACATAGATTTCATTGCTGAGTGATATTCCATTGTACGTACGTACCACAACTTCTTTATCCATTTTTCACATTCTGGGATATTTAACTTGTACCGTAGACGAGGTTCTTGTAAAGACAGCCGTCTGAAACTATGGGGTGGCTGTGTGTTTTTGATTTAAATTTCCCTAAGCTATAGGACCATAAGTGGAAGTGCCGTAGGCTCCGTTGCTTTGTTTTTTAGGTGTTCCAGGAAACACCATACACTTCTCCAGAGTGGCTGTTGGCAATTTACATCCCGCCCATCAGCATAACAAGGCTCCCTGTTCTCCTTGGGTTGTGCTGCCTTTCTGGATTTTACACTTTTTTCAGATGGCCCTTTTGACCGGGGGGCAGTGAGACTTCATTGTAGTGCAGATTTCATTAACATGCTTGCTTCGTTGGCCAAAAAGGGCGTATGCGTTTTTTCCTGAATATATTCAGGAGAAACGCATACGCCCTTTTTGGCCAAGAACATCATTGTCAACGTTCTGCCTCTTTTCCTATGCTTTAAATGCAATTCCCGTCTACCCCCTGAAATCGTTTTCCTGCAATTCTGCCCCGCTTACAAGTTCTCTTCGCAGCCTTCCTTCAATATGTTTTTGGACGATAGCTGTCATTTATAACTCTGCAGGTTTGTGAGTTACAGTGTCCCTGAGCTCCTTTCTTCAACTCGCTATCTTGTGAGCTGGCCGCAAACCCGCTGGATTGCTTCAGGCCCTAATCTGGTTCCAGCACGGCATGTTGACCCTTAGGTTAATTCCTCTTCCTGGCAGGAAATGAGCGTTAAATTTGCCCGTGCAGACACCTACAGCTAGTGTCTCATTGGTTCTCCCTATTCCTGTTCATCTTGTGCAGAAATTGCAAACTGTGCCAAACAGGGGGTTAAAGCACTGACTCTCCAAGTGGGGAGAGTGTTCGTATAGGGTCTGGAATGGTGAATCCGAGTAAAAGGGGATGAAAACTGAGATGCATTTGAAAACGTTTGCCGGTCACACAGTGCACCATACTGTGAGTTTCCCATGCATGTTTTAGCTGAAGGAAGAATCCCTTAAACCTGGAGAGTTGGGACCCATGGAATGAGTACCATGCAGAATGACTTCAAAGGGTTGCATTTGCTCATCGAACCTCACCAATGCTATCAGCCCGAAGTGCCCAACCTTATGTCTCACTCAGCTCTGGGTATAGATGTGGTAAATCCAGGTTGCATCACAAGCCCTGAATGAATTATTTAAGAATTGCTCTCTATTTCACTGTCCTTGTGTTTTGTTTTTGTAATTCATTTTGATAATGGGATTTATCGGATTTTCTCTGCTGCATTCATGCCGCTGTACACAGGCTTAATTCTCTTCTGGAGACATATAAATCCATGGGTTTGAAGATTCTTACTAGTGAGGTGTATTCCTAGGCGTTGAATATGTGGTGTTTAGTCCATTTCATTGAGCAAGGGGTAGGTCTTAACTATTACATATTTGGCTTATGAAAATGTATCTGCGCTAATTTCTATCTCTGGTTTTATGCAGCACCCCAATTCAACTTTCCCCTTAAGCAAGCATAAGTTGGTTTTCTAAATCTGAGACCCTGTTCTGTTTTGTAATTCAGTTCATGTGTAGCGAAGTTGACATTCCGTGTATTAGTGATATCTTATGATGTTTCATTTTCTGTGTGACTTATTTCACTTACAATCATCATACCTGAATCCACTCATTATGCCGCAATGGGCCTGATGACATAGATTTCATTGCTGAGTGATATTCCATTGTACGTACGTACCACAACTTCTTTATCCATTTTTCACATTCTGCGATATTTAACTTGTACCGTAGACGAGGTTCTTGTAAAGACAGCCGTCCGAAATTTTGGGGTGGCTGTGTGTTTTTGATTTTAATTTCCCTAAGCTATAGGACCATAAGTGGAAGTGCCGTAGGCTCCATTGCTTTGTTTTCTAGGTGTTCCAGGAAACACCATACACTTCTCCAGAGTGGCTGTTGGCAACTTACATCCCGCCCATCAGCATAACAAGGCTCCCTGTTCTCCATGGCCGGTGCTGCCTTTCTGGATTTTACACTTTTTTCAGATGGCCCTTTTGACCGGGGGGCAGTGAGACTTCATTGTAGTGCAGATTTCTTTAACATGCTTGCTTGGTTGGCCAAAAAGGGTGTATGCGTTTTTTCCTGAATATATTCAGGAAAAAACGCATACGGCCTTTTTGGCCAAGAGCATGATTGTCGACGTTCTGCCTCTTTTCCTATGCTTTAAATGCAATCCCCGTCTACCCCATGAAATCGTTTTCCTGCAATTCTGCTCCGCTTACATGTTCTCTTCGCAGCCTTCCTTCAATATATTTTGGACGATAGCTGTCATTTATAACTCTGCAGGTTTGTGAGTTACAGTGCCCCTCAGCTCCTTTCTTCAACTCGCTATCTTGTGAGCTGGCCGCAAACCCGCTGGATTGCTTCAGGCCCTAATCTGGTTCCGGCAGGGCATGCTGAGCTTTTGCTTAATTCCTCTTCCTGGTGGGAAATGAGCGTTAAATTTGTCCGTGCAGACACCTACAGCTAGTCTCTCATTGGTTCTCCCTATTTCTGTTCATCTTGGGCAGAAATTGCAAACTGTGCCAAACAGGAGGTTAAAGGCACTGACTCTCCAAGTGGGCAGAGTGTTAGTAAAGGGTCTGGAATTGTGAACCCCAGTAAAAGGGGACAAAAACTGAGATGCATTTGAAAACGTTTTCCGGTCACATGGTGCACCATACTGTGGGTTTCCCATGCATGCTTTAGCTGAAGGAAGAATCACTTAATCCTGGAGACTTGGGACCCATGGAATGGGTACCATGCAGTATGACTTCAAATGGTCTGCATTTGCTCATCGAACCTCACCAATGCTATCAGCCCGAAGTGTCCAACCTTATGTCTCACTCAGATCTGGGTGTAGATGAGGTAAATCCAGGTTGCATCACAAGCCCTGAATGAATTATTTAAGAATTGCTCTCTATTTCACTGTCATTCTGTTTGCTTTTTGTAATTCATTTTGATAATGGGATTTATCGGATTTTCTCTGCTGCCTTCATGCAGCTGTACACACGCTTGATTCTCTTATGGAGACATATAAATCCATGGGTTTGAAGATTCTTTCTAGTCAGGTGTATTCCTAGACGTTGAATATAGGGTGTTTAGCCCATTTGGTTGAGCAAGGGGTAGGTCTTGACTATTACATATTTGACGTATGGAAGGGTATCTGTGCTAATTTCTATCTCTGGTTTTATGCAGCACCCCAACTCACCTTTCCCCTTACGCGAACATAAGTTGGTTTTCTAAATTTGAGACCCTGTTCTGTTTTGTAATTCAGTTCATGAGTAGCCAAGATTACATTCCGTGTATTAGTGATATCTTACGATGTTTCATTTTCTGTGTGATTTATTTCACTTAGAATCATCGTACCTGAACCACTTATCATGCCAGGACGGGCCAGATGACATAGATTTCATTGGTGAGTGATATTCCATTGTACGTACGTACCACAACATCTTTATCCATTTTTTCGCTTTCTGGGATATTTAACTTGTACCGTAGACGAGGTTCTTGTAAACAGAGCCATCTGAAACTTTGGGGTGGCTGTGTATTTTTGATTTTAATTTCCCTAAGCTATAGGACCATAAGTGGAAGTGCCGTAGACTCCGTTGCTTTGTTTTTTAGTTGTTTCAGGAAACACCATACACTTCTCCAGAGTGGCTCTTGGCAATTTACATCCCACCCATCAGCATAACAAGGCTCCCTGTTCTCCATGGCCTGTGCTGCATTTCTGGATTTTACAGTTTGTTCAGATGGCCCTTTTTAACGGGGGGCAGTGAGACTTCATTGTAGTGCAGATTTCTTTAACATGCTTGCTTGGTTGGCAAAAAAGGGCGTATGCGTTTTTTCCTGAATATATTCAGGAAAAAACGCATACGCCCTTTTTGGCCAAGTGCATCATTGTCGACGTTTTGCCTTTTTTCCTATGCTTTAAATGCAGTTCCAGTCTACCCCCTGAAATCGTTTTCCTGCAATTCTACCCCGCTTTCAAGTCCTCTTCGCAGCCTTCTTTCAATATATTTTTGGACGATAGCTGTCATTTATAACTCTGCAGGTTTGTGAATTACTTGGCCCCTGAGCTCCTTTCTTCAAATCGCTTTCTTGTGAGCTGGCCGCAAACCCGCAGGATTGCTTCAGGCCCTAATCTGGTTCCGGCACGGCATGCTGAGCGTTTGGTTAATTCCTCTTCCTGGTTGGAAATGAGCGTTAAATTTGCCCGTGCAGACACCTACAGCTGGTCTCTCATTGGTTCTCCCTATTCCTGTTCATCTTGCGCAGAAATTGCAAACTGTGCCAAACAGCAGGTTAAAGGCACTGGCTCCCCAAGTGAGGAGATTGTTAAAAGGGTCTGGAATGGTGAACCCGATTAAAAGGGGACGAAAACTGAGTTGCATTTGAAAACGTTTCCCGGTCACACAGTGCACCATACTGTGGGATTCCCATGCATGTTTTAGCTGAAGGAAGAATCGCTTAAACCTGGAGAGTTGGGACCCATGGAATGGGTACCATGCAGTATGACTTCAAATGGTCTGCATTTGCTCATCGAACCTCACCAATGCTATCAGCCCGAAGTGTCCAACCTTATGTCTCACTCTGCTCTGGGTTTTGATGAGGTAAATCCAGGTTGCATCACAAGCCCTGAATGAATTATTTAAGAATTGTTCTCTATTTCACTGTCATTCTGTTTTGTTTTTGTAATTCATTTTGATAATGGGATTTATCGGATTTTCTCTGCTGCATTCATGCAGCTGTACACACGCTTGATTCTCTTATGGAGACATATAAATGCATGGGTTTGAATATTCTTTCTAGTCAGGTGTATTCCTAGGCGTTGAATATAGGGTGTTTAGCCCATTTGGTTGAGCAAGGGGTAGGTCTTGACTATTACATATTTGACGTATGGAAGGGTATCTGTGCTAATTTCTATCTCTGGTTTTATGCAGCACCCCAACTCACCTTTCCCCTTAAGCAAACATAAGTTGGTTTTCTAAATTTGAGACCCTGTTCTGTTTTGTAATTCAGTTCATGTGTAGCCAAGATTACATTCGGTGTATTAGTGATATCTTATGATGTTTCATTTTCTGTGTGACTTATTTCACTTAGAATCATCGTACCTGAATCCACTCATTATGCCACGACGGGCCAGATGACATAGATTTCATTGGTGAGTGATATTCCATTGTACGTACGTACCACAACTTCTTTATCCATTTTTCACTTTCTGGGATATTTAACTTGTACCGTAGACGAGGTTCTTGTAAACAGAGCCGTCTGAAACTTTGGGGTGGCTGTGTGTTTTTGATTTTAATTTCCCTAAGCTATAGGACCATAAGTGGAAGTGCCGTAGGCTCCGTTGCTTTGTTTTTTAGGTGTTTCAGGAAACACCATACACTTCTCCAGAGTGGCTGTTGGCAATTTACATCCCACCCATCAGCATAACAAGGCTCCCTGTTCTCCATGGCCTGTGCTGCATTTCTGGATTTTACACTTTTTCAGATGGCCCTTTTGACCGGGGGGCAGTGAGACTTCATTGGAGTGCAGATTTCTTTAACATGCTTGCTTGGTTGGCCAAAAAGGGCGTATGCGTTTTTTCCTGAATATATTCAGGAAAAAACGCATACGCCCTTTTTGGCCAAGTGCATCATTGTCGACGTTCTGCCTCTTTTCCTATGCTTTAAATGCAATTCCAGTCTACCCCCTGAAATCGTTTTCCTGCAATTCTGCCCCGCTTTCAAGTCCTCTTCGCAGCCTTCCTTCAATATATTTTCGGACGATAGCTGTCATTTATAACTCTGCAGGTTTGTGAATTACAGTGCCCCTGAGCTCCTTTCTTCAAATCGCTTTCTTGTGAACTGGCCGCAAACCCGCAGGATTGCTTCAGGCCCTAATCTGGTTCCTGCACGGCATGCTGAGCCTTTGGTTAATTCCTGTTCCTGGTTGGAAATGAGCGTTAAATTTGCCCGTGCAGACACCTACAGCTAGTCTCTCATTGGTTCTCCCTATTCCTGTTCACCTTGCGCAGAAATTGCAAACTGTGCCAAACAGGAGGTTAAAGGCACTGACTCTCCAAGTGGGGAGAGTGTTAGTAAAGGGTCTGGAATTGTGAACCCGAGTAAAAGGGGACAAACACTGAGATGCATTTGAAAACGTTTCCCGGTCACATGGTGCACCATACTGTGGGTTGCCCATGCATGCTTTAGCTGAAGGAAGAATCACTTAAACCTGGCGAGTTCGGACCCATGGAATGGGTACCATGCAGTATGACTTCAAATGGTCTGCATTTGCTCATCGAACCTCACCAATGTTATCAGCCCGAAGTGTACAACCTTATGTCTCACTCAGCTCTGGGTGTAGATGAGGTAAATCCAGGTTGCATCACAAGACCTGAATGAATTATATAAGAATTGCTCTCTATTTCACTGTCATTGTGTTTTGATTTTGTAATTCATTTTGATATTTGGATTTATCGGGTTTTCTCTGCTGCTTTCATGCAGCTGTACAAACGCTTGATTCTCTTATGGAGACATATAAATCCATGGGTTTGAAGATTCTTACTAGTCAGGTGTATTCCTAGGTGTTGAATATAGGGTGTTTAGCCCATTTGGTTGAGCAAGGGGTAGGTCTTCACTATTACATATTTGACGTATGGAATGGTATCTGTGCTAATTTCTATCTCTGGTTTTATGCAGCACCCCAACTCACCTTTCCCCTTATGCAAACATAAGTTGGTTTTCTAAATTTGAGACCCTGTTCTGTTTTGTAATTCAGTTCATGTGTAGCCAAGATTACATTCGGTGTATTAGTGATATCTTATGATGTTTCATTTTCTGTGTGACTTATTTCGCTTAGAATCATCGTACCTGAATCCACTCATTATGCCACGACGGGCCAGATGACATAGATTTCATTGGTGAGTGATATTCCATTGTACGTACGTTCCACAACTTCTTTATCCATTTTTCGATTTCTAGGATATTTAACTTGTACCGTAGACGAGGTTCTTGTAAACAGAGCCATCTGAAACTTTGGGGTGGCTGTGTGTTTTTGATTTTAATTTCCCTAAGCTATAGGACCATAAGTGGAAGTGCCGTAGGCTCCGTTGCTTTGTTTTTTAGGTGTTTCAGGAAACACCATACACTTCTCCAGAGTGGCTGTTGGCAATTTACATCCCACCCATCAGCATAACAAGGCTCCCTGTTCTCCATGGCCTGTGCTGCATTTCTGGATTTTACACTTTTTTCAGATGGCCCTTTTGACCGGGGGGCAGTGAGACTGCATTGTAGTGCAGATTTCTTTAACATGCTTGCTTGGTTGGCCAAAAAGGGTGTATGCGTTTTTTCCTGAATATATTCAGGAAAAAACGTATACGCCCTTTTTGTCCAAGTGCATCATTGTCGACGTTCTGCCTCTTTTCCTATGCTTTAAATGCAATTCCAGTCTACCCCCTGAAATCGTTTTCCTGCAATTCTGCCCCGCTTTCAAGTCCTCTTCGCAGCCTTCCTTCAATATATTTTCGGACGATAGCTGTCATTTATAACTCTGCAGGTTTGTGAATTACAGTGCCCCTGAGCTCCTTTCTTCAAATCGCTTTCTTGTGAGCTGGCCGCAAACCCGCCGGATTGATTCAGGCCCGAATCTGTTTCCAGCTCGGCATGCTGAGCCTTTGGTTAATTCCTCTTCCTGGTGGGAAATGAGCGTTAAATTAGCCCGTGCAGACACCTACAGCTAGTCTCTCATTGGTTCTCCCTATTCCTGTTCATCTTGCGCAGAAATTGCAAACTGTGCCAAACAGCAGGTTAAAGGCACTGACTCTCCAAGTGGGGAGACTGTTAGTAAAGGGTCAGGAATTGTGAACCCGACTAAAAGGGGACGAAAACTGAGATGCATTTTAAAACGTTTCCCGGTCACACGGTGCACCATACTGTGGGTTTCCCATGCATGTTTTAGCTGAAGGAAGAATCGCTTAAACCTGGAGAGTTGGGACCCATGGAATGGGTACCATGCAGTATGACTTCAAATGGTCTGCATTTGCTCATCGAACCTCACCAATGCTATCAGCCTGAAGTGTCCAACCTTATGTCTCTCTCAGCTCTGGGTGTAGATGAGGCAAATCCAGGTTGCATCACAAGCCCTGAATGAATTATTTAAGAATTGCTCTCTATTTCACTGTCATTGTGTTTTTTGTTTCTGTAATTTATTTTGATAATGGGATTTATCGTATTTTCACTGCTGTGTTCATGCCTCTGTAGACCCGCTTGATTCTCTTACGGAGACATATAAACCCATGGGTTTGAAAATTCTTACTAGTCAGGTATATTCCTAGGCGTTGAATATGGGGTTTTGAGTCCATTTTGTTGAGCAAGCAGTAGGTCTTGACTATTACATATTTGGCTTATGGACCAGTATCTGTGCTAATTTCAATCTCTGGTTTTATGCAGCACCCCAACTCACCTTTATGCTTAAGCAAGAATAAGTTGGTTTTCTATATTTGAGACCCTGTTCTGTTTCGTAATTCAGTTCATGTGTAGCCAAGATTACATTCCATGTATTAGTGATATAGTATGTCTTTTTCTTTTTGAATTCTGTGACTTTGAATGATCATACGTAACTCCTCTGGAGTTGTTTCACGTGGCCATATTGCATTGATTTCCAGGCTGAGTCATATTCCACTCTACATAAGCACCATATCTGTATCCATTTTTTCCCTCCAGAGACATTTAAGTTATATCCTAGTCGAGGATCTTTTAAACAGTGAGGCGGTATACATTGGGGTGCCTGTGTCCTCTCGATTTTTGTTTTGCCATGATATACGTCCATGAGTGCAAGCGCCCTGTGCTCTGTAGCTCATTTTTTAGATGCTTTAGTAAACACAGTACACTTCTCCAGAGTGACCGTTGGCAATATACATTTCCAGTATAAGCCTCACAGGGCTCCCTTTTCTCCTTGCCCTGTCCTGCATTTCTGGTGTTTACACTTTATGAGGACGGCTCTTCTGACTGATGCGAAGTGATATGTTTTGTAGTATTGATTTCCAGTGCCCACCTGTTTGGTTGGCTAAAAAAGTGTATGCCCTTTTCTTGAATATATACAGAAAATGACGCATACACCCTTTTTGGCCAACTGCAATGTTGGCAATGTTTAGCCCCTTTTCTTGTGCTTAATGGCGAGTTCTTTCTACCTCTTCCAATCCCTTTCCTGCCATTCTCCGTTGCTTACATGTCCTTTTCTCTGACTTTCCTCAAGACATTTTTCAGTGATAGATATTTTCAACTCTGCAGTTTCGTGAATTTTAGTGCCACTGAGCTCCATTTTTCAACTTGTGTTTATGGGAACTGGCCACAAAGCAGCGGGATTTCCTCAAGCCCTATTCTGTTTCCATGGGCAACCCTAGCCTTTGGTCAATTCGTCTTCCTGATTGGAAATTAGAGTGACATGTGTCTGTCCGAAAACCTAGGACTTGTCTCTCATTGTTCCTCCTCCTTCTGCTTCATCCTCTGGACAAATTCCAAACTGTATGCAACAGGATGTTGACAGTGCTGACATCTCCAAGTGGGGAGACTGTTCGTAAAGACGCTGGAGGGGTGAACCCGAGCACCAGGAGATGAGGAGATGAGATGCCTTTTCCAAACTCTTCCCGATCAGACGGTATACCATCCTCTGGGTGTGACAGGCAAGCTTTAGCTGTAGGAAGGGTCCCATTCATGTGAGGAGAACACCAGGGCTTTTTCAAAATCAGTGTCTCTCCGCAACCCAAAGTGGGGAATGTTTTAAGCTACGGCTACACATATGTTCATTAAGGGCCTTAGGAAGTAGGCAGAGTCGAAACTTTAGATGATTGAAGTCTTCAGGGTCAGAAGCACTCACCACCGGCTTCCCTTAGGTTCCATTTTAACTGTCATTAATAGATGATGTCAATAAAAATATCTATTCTTTTTCAGATTATTTCCCCTTATAGGTTATTGCAAAATATTGAGTGTAGTTCCCTGTGCTATACAGCAGTTCCTTGTTGATGATCGATTTTATACATAGCAGTGTGTATGTGTTAATCCCAAACTGTTAATTTATCCCTCCTCTCACCTTTCCCCTTTGGTAATAATAAATTATAAGACTTTATACTTCTCAGAAATGGGGGAGCTGAAAGAGAGGTATCATTGTCAATGGAAAAGCATTTAAAACAAGATTGAAGCTTTAACCAAGATTATTAGATGTACATCCTTGGAAAGAAAACACTTCGTTTCTCTAATATTGACCTGACAAATAAGACAAACCTTTTCACTGAACTTGCTTATAATAAAGTGATGGAAATACCAAATGGAAGTGTTAGAAACATCTTATTTTACCCGAGCCTTATACACTGTTCTATGTTAATTACAGTTTGGCTCACACATCTGTTCATTGAAGTTACAATGTTCTGAATTTCTGTTACTGATCCTCCAGAGTGGACCCCAACAAGTGTCCCCCTGCCCAGGGTCATTGGAGCCAACAGATCGAGACTGAGTTTGGTTCAGAAGGAAAGGAAACTTTATATTTTGATCAGAGAATGGAGAGGTGAGAGCATGTGCTACCCCGTGGGCTGTGGGCTGGGCTGCTGTGTAGAGATCCTGTCAGAGTCAGTCAGAGGGAGGGGGCGGAGCTCTTGAGGGCCCGGCTGGCTGCAGCTCAGGCTCTATATCACGGAGTGTGCACTGTGCCCCAGGAGCTGAGGTGTCGACCCAGCCATTCTGCACTAGGAAATCTGGTCTGAAGTGCCGGGTGTGGAACCTCTGTATGCGGGACCCTAGGAGCACGTGTAATTAGACAAAGCACAAAGGATAAAAAAGGTTAGACTTTATTTTATTGCCCAGATTCTATGTTTCTCTCCCAGGGATTTTTAAGGGGCTTTGCCTCGGACAAACCCCTCTTCTGCCTTTTGTCCCCTTCCTCATTCTTGGAGTGTTGAGGGTGCAGACCCTTCTTCTGTAACTGCTGAGTGCTGAGTTAGGAGCCCTCATACCCGTGGGCGAGGGTCAGAACTTCTCCCCAGCAGCCTCCAGGTGACGTTGATTGTCCCCAGGTCTCCTGCCTCCCTGCTCGTCCGCCTGAGCACCAGTATTGGAAGTGTTATAGATTCTAATGACCTTTAAGGGTCCAGGAAGGAGATGTGCAGTGACGCTGTGAGGTCCAGTTTCACCGCGCCCCTCATTTGTTCGGCCACCCTAGGCTGACTGTTTCTGCCAGCGTAGATGCTCTGACCAGTAGTCTGCGCTTTCTTCAATTAGGCCCCTGAATTAACGTAAAAACAGCACCAGGTGTCAGGACCCTGTCCGCTCAACTCCCAGACAGTCCAGGGTCAGTGGTGATGAAGGACCATGATGGCCACTGAGTCAACAGCCTTTTGAAGTAAACAGGAGTCCAGCCGGTCTTATTGGCCACCATTATCACAGTGTCTGTAGGCTTTTCTATGGTGACAGCATGATATACGGTTCCCCCACCAAGATTATTAGGTCCGATCTGGGGGCAGTAAGTCCTGCAAGCAGTAGTCTACTCTTTTGGGACACACTCTTGTTGTTTTAGGAGAGAAACTCCAGGTCAAGTGATGGTCACATGAGTCGTCATGGTGCCCCGTTGCCCCCGGTTATCTCTCTGGAGGTTGGAGTTGGAGGGCCTCCTCACTCGAGGTCAGTGTGCCCACGGAGCAAACCCTGCAACTTCAGGGCATGGTTGGGGGTTAGGATCACCACGTGGGACCCTTTTCCCTTAGGAGGGAGGTGGCCTTTTGGGCTGCTGATTTCCAGGTTTTTAGATACTGCCAGTATCTTGGCCAGATGTGGCAGTGGGCCAAGCCCCTTGGTAACTGTAATTTATCCTACCTGGATGGCATTTTTGCATTGTTCCATTTCAAGTGGTCCCAGTTTTTGCACTAATCCTCCAATGGCGATTCACTTTTCACCAGGAATGTAAAGATCAAAGGGTTTAGCTAAATTAGGGAGTTCCAGGGCAAGGGTCTGAATTGACTGCTCTTTCCATTCTTGAAAGGCCACTTCTGGATTCTATTCAAAAGGATCATCATCTTTTCCTTTCAGTGTTTCATATAGAGGCCCAGTTAGTAGACTGTAGTTAGGGATCCAGAAGCAGCAAACCCTGGCCTCCCCAGGAACCCCTAAGCTGTCTTCTAGTTTTAGATATGGGTAAGGCTGTAAATTGTTTCTTCCCTTTCCTGGGTTGGGCTTCTCCGACCTTCTCTGAGAATGAAGCCCAGGCAGGTCGCCGTAGTCTGTGATATTTGAGCTTTTTCTTGGACAACTTGTATCCTTTATTGGCTTGGTAGTTCAGAGGTCCCCTTAGTAGGGCTGGTGATCAGAATCTCGTCTGCATATTGAAGGAGTGTTTCCTTTTCCAGTGGTAGAACTTTTAGGTCTTTAGCTGAGCTTTCCCCAAAGATGGTGTGGGAATTTTTGAACCCTTGGGGCAAGACGGCCCAGAAGTATTGTTTTAGTTGTATGTTGAGTCCTGCCACTCACAAGCCAAAATTTCTTGTGACTCTGACACTAATGGAATACAAAAGAAGGCATCATTGAAGACTAATACAGAATACCATGTCCTGGAGGTTGGTAGAATGACCAGCAGGGTGTAGGATTTAGGAACTACTGGAGGTATATCCTCGGTGGCTTCACTGACTGTCCTGACATCCTTTACCAGGGCTCCAGCAGCCCATGGGGCTCTCGAGATCAGGCCAATCCCAGGATATTTAGATCACCTGTGCAGGTACCCTACCCCCCCACCCCAGAACACGGGGCTCTTATGGTCAGGCCCCTCTCAGGATACAGAGCTACCCTTGCAGTTACGGTGGCAGGGCTGGGCACACAGGAACCGTGCACATCGCCCTCATTGCAGAGCACTCCCAGCTCACCTGTCACTCAGATCTGACACAGAGCACCTCAGAGCAGGACTTGAACTAACAAACAGCAGCTCCGACAGGTCTGTGACCCTGGGCATCACTCTGTGTGGCCTCCCTCCACCTGGTCTTCCAGAGACTTCCACTGCACCCGGGGCACCAGGCCTCTGTCTCCACCCACCACCCACCCCTCCTCTCCCTGACTCCTGGGTTCCTCTCATTAGGAGAGGGTTTTCTTGAAGTTGTCTCCCACTCATGGGCCAGATAATATAATTAGAAAACAAGCCAGAGCTGCAGCCCCTTGTCTATCCTGACTCTCAGGAGCCCACACCTGTTCCTTGGACCTGGCCGATTCAGAAAGTTCCATTTTCTGCAACTGTGAGCCCCTGAGTGGTGATTATTGGCTGGCCCTGGAAGCCTGACCATGCCGGCCACTCCTCCCCAGGTGTGCCTGGGTTGAGATCAATATAAACACCGCTCCAGGCAGCAAGAGCCCCTGCAGCTGTGCCTGACGCCATTTTCTCTGCCCAGTCAGCAGTCTCGGGGCTGGGCTGGTGGGAGGGAGTGAGAGGCCACGGCTTTGTGGGTGGCCCAGTGTGAGTGGGGCTCTGCTGGACTTTCTGCAGCAGTTGCCAAGATGCCACCTGCTAAAGAAGAGGATGTGTCACCCATACCTGCTGCTGGAATTTCTCCCTGGGCAGAGGTGAGTAAGGAAGAAAGCAGTGGGGGCCGGGACAGGAGGGGTATCTCAGGCAGGGAAATGGAAAGCTTCCAGAAGAGCACCCAGGGCCAGGACCATCCTGTCTGGCCTGCAGGCACCAAGTCGGCTGGCATGCTGTCGCTCATGTGGCTCCATGGCCCTTCCTCTAGGCTTTCAAGTCCTTGTACATATTCAGGTGTTTTACCTGGGAAGGGTGGGAACATTTCAGCAGCAGCTGGCCTGGGGCTCGGCCCACGTTTACTCACAGATGCCTCGGCACGGGCCCCCAGCTTTGCAATGAGGACGCTTGTTGCGTGGGGCCTGCTGGCTGAATGGGAGATGATTCCCCACCACTGACCAACTTCAGAATTGTTTACAACTGGAGCAAGGGCCCTGATACGGTTTTCCTCTGTGTAACTGGTGGGTTCTGTTTTTTTTTCTTTTTTTCGTTTTTGGTTCAAGGTAGATTTTATTCCTCTTTTTTGTATTTACAGATATAAGCATGGAAATAATTTATTCATATAAATACATGTATGTGAAGGGAAGAATATTTTTTCTGTTTTACTTTTTGTAATTTTGAATTTTATTTTATTTTTTTATACAGCAGGTTCTTTTTGGTTACCTATTTTATACATAGAAATGTATACATGCCAATCCCAATCTCTCAACTCCTCCCACCACCACCCCCCTAACAGCTTTCCCCCCTTGGTGTCCATACGTTTGTTGTCTACATCTGTTGCTCTATTTCTGCCTTGCAAAACGGTTCATCTGTACAATTTTTCTAGGTTCCACATATATGCATTTATATACAGGATTTGTTTTTCTCTTTCTGACTTACTTCACTCTGTATGACAGTCTCTAGATCCATCAACGTCTCTACAAATGACCCAATTTCATTCCTTTTTATGGCTTAGTAATATTCCATTTTATATATGTACCTCATCTTTATGCATTCGTCTGTCTGTGGGCATTTAGGTTGCTTCCATTACCTGGATATTGTAAATAGTGATGCAATGAACATTGCGGTGAATGTCTCTTTTCGTTTTATGGTTTTGTCTGGGTATATGCCCAGTAGTGGGATTGCTGTATTATATGGTAATTCTATTCTTAGTTTTATAAGAAACTCCATAATGTTCTCCACAGTGACTGCATCAATTTACATTCCCAACAATTGTGGAAGAGGTTTCCTTATCTCCGTACCCTTTCCAGCATTTGTTGTTTGTAGATTTTCTGATGATGCCCATTCTAACAGGTGTGAGGTGATACACCATGGATTAGTCTATTTCGTTGAGCAAAGAGTAGGTCTTGTCTATTACATATTTGGCTTATGGAACGGTATGTGTGCTCATTTCAATCTCTGGTTTTATACAGCACCCCAACTCAACTTTCCCCTTAAGCAAGCATAAGTTTTTATCTAAATGTGAGACTCTGTTCGGTTTTGTAATTCAGTTTATGTGTAGCCAAGTTTACACTCCCTCTATTTGTGATATCTTATGATAATTATGTTTCACTGTGTGACATATTTCTCTTAGAATCATCATACTTAAATCCACTCAATTTGCTGCTACAGGCCTGATGACATTGATTTCATTGCTGAGTGATATTCCGTTGTACGTAAGTAGGACAACTCCTTTATCCATTTTTTTTTTCTGGGATATTTAATTTGTACTGGACTCGAGGTTCTTGTAAACACAGCAGCCCTGGATATTGTGTTGGCTGTGTCTTGTTGATTTTAATTTTCCTAAGCTATAGGGCCAAAAGTGGAAGTGCCCTAGGCTCTGTAGCTTTGTTTTTTAGATGTTTCAGCATACACCATAAACATCACCAGAGTGTCTGTTGGCAATTTACATCCCGTCCATCAGCATAACAAGGCTCCCTGTTCTCCATGGCCTGTCCTGTGTTTCTGGGTTTTACACTTTTTTCAGATGGCTCTTTTGACGAATGGGAAATGAGAGTTCATTGTAGTGCGGATTTCCATTGCTCGAATTCTTGGTTGGCCACAAAGGGCATATGCGTTTTTTCCTGAATATATTCAGGAAAAAATGTATACGCACTTTTTGTCCAAGTGCATCACTGTCAAAGATCTGCCGCTTTTCACATGCTTTAAATGCAATTCCAATCTACCTCCTGAAATATGATTCCTGCAATTCTGCCTCGTTTTCAAGTCCTCTGTGCAGACTTACTTCAATATATTTTTGCCAATAGCTGTCATTTATAACTCTGCAGGTTTGTGAATTACAGTGCCTGTGATTTCCTTTCTTAACTCGTTTCCTTGGAAGCTGGCCACAGAACCGCAGGTTTGCTTCAGGCCGTAATCAGGGTCCCGCACGGCACTCTGAGCCTTTGGTTAATTCCTCTTCCTGGTGGGAAATTAGAGTTAAATGTGCCCCTCCAGACACCTGCCTCACTCCCAGCCCCTTGGTGATGTGTGTCCTCTGGTTTGAGGCCACATGTGCTGGGTTCCTCACCTTTCGCAGATGTGGCCCCACTGGTGTGCGGACACTCCTGCCTGGTTCCCATCCCCTTGGTGATGTGAGCCCTCCAGTGAGAGTCTGATCCTGGTTGGGCTCCTCACACTTCTGTGAGGTGGGCCCTCTTCTCTGAGGTCACTCCTGCCTGGCTGACACACCCCGCCTTGGCGACGTCGGCCCTCTGGTGGCAGTTGGAGCCCGCTGGGAGCCTCCTCACCTCAGTGATGAGGCCCTCTGGCATCAGGCCCTAACTGCTGGTTACCCACATTTTCTGATACGTGCTAAGTGGTGTGAGGGCACTCCTGCCAGGTTCCCATCCCCATGTGCCTTCTGCTCTATGGTCCCAACACCTGTGTTGTTCACAGTTTCAGGATGTTGGCTCTCTGGTGTTAGTTCACTCAGACCTAGATCCCATAGACTCTGTGCTCTGAGCCGCCTGCTGGGAGGTTCCTACTGCTGGATTCCTTACCATTTTTATTCTTTGGGTCCTGTGTTTTCATGCTCCTCCTTCCTGACTCACTCCCAGCCCTTTTGTGATGTAGGTCCTCTGGTTTGAGGCCACATGTGCCGGTTTCCTCACCTTTATTGATGTGGCCCCACTGGTGTGAGGACACTCCTGCCTGGTTCCCATCCCCTTGTTGATGGGGGCCCTCTGGTGAGAGTCTGATCCTGGCTGGATTCCTCACCCTTCTGGGAGGTGGGCCCTCTGCTGTGAGGTCACTCCTGCCTGGCTGGCACACATCACCTTGGCGATGTGCGCCCTCAGTTGGGAGTTGGTGCCTGCTGGGAGTCTCCTCCCCTCGGTAATGAGGGCCCTCTGGCGTCAGGCCCTAACTCATGGGCTCCCAAAATTTTCTGATATGTGCCCTGTCGTGCGAGTACACTCCTGCCACGTTCCCATCCCCATGGGGATGTGGGCCTTCTGCTCTGAGGTCCCACCAGCTGGGTTGCTCACAGTGTCATGATGTGAGCCCTCTGCTGTGAGTTCACTGTGGCCTGGATCCCATAGACTCCGTACTCTGGGCCACCTGCTGGGGGGTTCCAACTGCTGGATTCCTCACATTTTTTATTCTGTGGGCCCTGTGTTGTTAGGCTACTCCTGCCTGCCTCACTCGGAGCACCTTGGAAATGTGGGTCCTCTGGTTTAGGCCACATGTGCTGGGTTCCTCACCTTTCTATAATGTGGCCACACTGGTGTGAGGACACTCCTGCCTTGTTCCGGTCCCCTTGGTGATGTGGGCTCTCTGGTGAGAGTCTTATCCTGGCTGGTTTCCTCACCCTTCTGTGAGGAAGGCCCTCTGCTGTGAGGTCACTCCTGCCTGACTGGCACACGTCACCTTGGCGACGTGGGCCCTCAGTTGGGAGTTGGTGCCTGCTGGGAGTCTCCTCCCCTCAGTAATGAGGGCCCTCTGGCGTCAGGCTCTAACTCCTGGGCTCCCAAAATTTTCTGATGTGCGCCCTGTGCTGTGAGTACACTCCTGCCAGGTTTCCAACCCCATGGGAATATGGGCCTTCTGCTCTGAGGTCCCAACGGTGGGTGGCTCAGTTTCATGATGAGGGCCCTCTGGTGTGAGTTCACTCCGGCCTGGATCCCATAGCCTCGCTGCTCCTGGCCGCCTGCGGGGAGGTTCCAACTGCGGGATTCCTCACCTTTTTTCTTCTATGGGCCCTCTGTTTGGAGACTCCTCCTGCCTGACTCACTCCCAGCCCCTTGGTGATGTGTGTCCTCTGGTTTGAGGCCACGTGTGCTGGGTCCCTCACCTTTCGATGATGTGGCCCCACTGGTGTGAGGACACTCCTGCCTGGTTTCTATCCCCTTGTTGATGTGGGCCCTCTGGTGAGAGTCTGATCCTGGCTGGGTTCCTCACCCTTCTGTGAGGTGGGCCCTCTGCTGTGAGGTCACTACTGACTGGCTGGCACACCCCGCCTTGGTGACATCGGCCCTCTTGTGGCAGTTGGAGCCTGCTGGGAGCCACCTCCCCTCAGTGATGAGGGCTCTCTAGCGTCAGGCCGTAACTTCTGGGTACCCACTTTTTCTGATACGTGCTAAGTGGTGCGAGGACACTCTTGCCATGTTCCCAACCCCATGGGGATGTGGGCCTTCTGCTGTGAGGTCCCAATGGCTGGGTTGCTCACAGTTTCATGATATGGGCCCTCTGCTGTGAGTTCACTGCAGCCTGGATCGCATAGACTCGGTGCTCTGGGCCGCCTTCTGGGAGGTTCCCACTGCAGGATTCCTCAGCTTTTTTATTCTATGGGCCCTGTGTTGTGAGGTTACTCCTGCGTGCCTCACTCCGAGCCCCTTGGAGATGTGGGTCTTCTGGTTTAGGCCACATGTGCTGGGTTCCTCACCTTTCTATGATGTGGTCACACTGATGTGCAGACAGTCCTGCCTGGTTCTGATCCTCTTGGTGATGTGGGCCCTCTGGTGAGAGTCTAATCCTCTTTGGGTTCCTCACACATTTTTGAGGTTGGCCCTCTGCTCGGAGGTCACTCCTGCCTGGCTGACACACCCCGCATTGGCGACGTTGGCCCTCTTGTAGCAGTTGGAGCCTGCTGGGAGCCTCCTCTCCTCGGTGATGAGGGGCCTCTGGCGTCAGGCCCTAACTGCTGGGCTCCCCACATTTTCTGATGTGTGCCCACTGGTACGATGACACTCCTGCTTGGTTCGCTTCCCCATGGGGATGTGGGCCTTGTGCTCTGAGGTCACAATGGCTAGGTTGCTCACAGTTTCATGATGAGGGCCCTCTGTTGTGAGCTCATCATCGCCTGGATCCCATAGCCTCGGTGCTCTAGGCCACCTGCTGGGATGTTCCAACTGCTGGATTCCTCACCTTTTTTATACAATGGGCCACGTGTTTTGAGGTTCATCCTGCCTGCGTCGCTCCGAGACCCATGGAGATGTGGGTCCTCTGGTTTGAGGCCACATGTGCTGGGTACCTCAACTTGTGATGATGTGGCCCCACGGGTGTGAAGACACTCCTGCCTGATTCCCAGCCCCTTGCTGATGTGGGCCCTCTGGTGAGAGTCTGATAATGGCTGGGTCCCTTACCCTCCTGTGAGGTGGGCCCTCTGATGTGAGGTCACTCCTGCCTGGCTGGCTCACGTCACCTTGGCGATGTGGGCCCTCTGTTGGCCACTGAAGCATGCTGGGAGCCCCCTACCCTCTTTAAGGAGGGCCTTGGAAAAAACGCATATGCACTTTTTGAACAAGTGCATCATTGTCGAGGTTCTGCCTATTCTCCTATGCTTTCAGTGCACTTCCCGTCTACCTCCTGAAATCGTTTTCCTGGAATTCTGCCCCGCTTTCAAGTCCTCTTCGCAGCCTTCCTTCAATATATTTTTGGACGATAGCTGTCATTTATAACTCTGCAGATTTGTGAATTACAGTGCCCCTGAGCTCCTTTCTTCAACTCGCTATCTTGTGAGCTGCCTGCACACCCGCAGTATTGCTTCAGGCCCTAATCTGGTTCCGGCATGGCAAGCTGAGCCTTTGGTTAATTCCCCTTCCTGGTGAGAAATGAGCATTAAATTTGCCCGTGCAGAAACCTACAGCTAGTCTCTCATTGGTTCTCCCTATTCCATTACATCTTGCGCAGAAACTGGAAACTGTGCCAAACAGAAGGGTAAATGTACTGAATCTCCAAGTGGGGAGAGTGTTAGTAAAGGCTCTGGAATGGTGAACCCAAGTAAAAGGGGACGAAAATTGAGATGCATTTGAAAAAGTTTCCCGGTCACACAGTGCAACATACTGTGGGTTTCCCATGCATGTTTTAGCTGAAGGAAGAATCCCTTAAACCTGGAGAGTTGGGACCCATGGAATGGGTACCATGCAGTATGACTTCAAAGGGTCTGCATTTGCTCATCGAACCTCACCAATGCTATCAGCCCGAAGTGTCCAACCTTATGTCTCACTCAGCTCTGGGTGTAGATGTGGTAAATCTAGGTTGCATCACAAGCCCTGAATGAATTATTTAAGAATTGCTCTCTATTTCACTGTCCTTGTGTTTTGTTTTTGTAATTCATTTTGATAATGGGATTTATCGGATTTTCTCTGCTGCATTCATGCCACTGTACACACGCTTCATTCTCTTACAGAGACATATAAATCCATAGGTTTGAAGATTCTTACTAGTCAGGTGTATTCCTAGGCATTGAATATGGGGTGTTTAGTCCATTTCGTTGAGCAAGGGGTAGGTGTTGACTATTACATATTTGGCTTATGGAAAGGTATCTGTGCTAATTTCTATCTCTGGTTTTATGCATCACCCCAACTCACCTTTCCCCTTAAGCAAGCGTGAGTTGGTTTTCTAAATTTGAGACCCTGTTGTGTTTTGTAATTCAGTTCATGTGTAGCCAAGTTTACATTCCGTGTATTAGTGATATCTTATGATGTTTCATTTTCTGTGTGAGTTATTTCACTTAGAATCATCGTGCCTGAATCCACTCATTGTGCCGTGACGGGCGTGATGACATAGATTTCATGGATGAGTGATATTCCATTGTACGTACATACCACAACTTCTTTATCCATTATTCACATTCTGGGATATTTAACTTTTACCGTAGACGAGGTTCTCGTAAACAGAGCCGTGTGAAACATTGGGGTGGCTGTGTGTTTTTGATTTTAATTTCCCTAAGCTATAGGACCATAAGTGGAAGTGCCGTAGGCTCCGTTGCTTTGTTTTTTAGGTGTTCCAAGAAACACCATACACTTCTCCAGAGTGGCTGTTTGCAATTTACATCCCGCCCATCAGCATAACAAGGCTCCCTGTTCTCCATGGCCTGTGCTGCCTTTCTGGATTTTACACATTTTTCAGATGGCCCTTTTGACCGGGGGGCAGTGAGACTTCATTGTACGGCAGATTTCTTTAACATGCTTGCTTGGTTGGCCAAAAAGTGTGTATGCGTTTTTTCCTGAATATATTCAGGAAAAAACGCATATGCCCTTTTTGGCCAAGAGCATCATTGTCAACGTTCTGCGTCTTTTCCTATGCTTTAAATGCAATTCCCGTCTATCCCCTGAAATCGTTTTCCTGCAATTCTGCCCTGCTTACAAGTCGTCTTCGCAGCCTTCCTTCAATATTTTTTTGGACGAGAGCTGTCATTTATAACTCTGCAGGTTTTTGAGTTACAGTGCCCCTGAGCTCATTTCTGCAACTCGCTATCTTGTGAGCTGGCCGCAAACCCGCAGGATTGCTTCAGGCCCTAATCTCTTTCCGGCTCGGCATGCTGAGCCTTTGGTTAATTCCTCTTCCTGGTGGGAAATGAGCGTTAAATTTGCCCGTGCAGAAACCTATAGCTAGTCTCTCATTGGTTCTCCCGATTCCTGTTCATCTTACGCAGAAATTGCAAATTGTGCCAAACAGCAGGTTAAAGGCACTGACTCTCCAAGTGGGGAGAGGGTAAGTAAAAGATCTGGAATTGTGAACCCTAGTAAAAGGGGACGAAAACTGAGATGCATTTGAAAACGTTTCCCGGTCACACGGTGTACCATACTGTGGGTTTCCCATGCATGTTTTACCTGAAGGAAGATTCGCTTAAACCTGGAGAGTTGGGACCCATGGAATGGGTACAATGCAGTATGACTTCAAATGGTCTGCATTTGCTCAGCGAACCTCACCAATCCTATCAGCCCGAAGTGTTCAACCTTATGTCTCACTCAGGTCTGGGTGTAGATGAGGTAAATCCAGGTTGCATCCCAAGCCCTGAATGAATTATTTAAGAATTGCTCTCTATTTCACTGTCATGTGTTTTGTTTTTGTAATTCATTTTGATAATGGGATTTATCGGATTTTCTCTGCTGCGTTTAGGCCGCTGTACACACGCTTGATTTCCTTATGGAGACATATAAATCCATGGGTTTTAAGATTCTTACTTCTCAGGTATATTCCAAGGCGTTGAATATGGGGTGTTGAGTCCATTTCGTTGAGCAAGGCGTAGGTCTTTTCTATTATATATTTGGCTTATGGAACGGTATCTGTGCTAATTTCAATCTCTGGTTTTATGCAGAACCCCAACACACCTTTCCCCATAAGCAAGCATAAGTTGGTTTTCTAAATTTGAGACCCTGTTCTGTTTTGTAATTCAGTTCATGTGTAGCCAAGTTTACATTCCGTGTATTAGTGATATCTTATGATGTTTGTTTTTCTGTGTGACTTATTTCTCGTAGAATCATCGTACCTGAATCCACTCATTATTCCGCTACGGGCCTGATGACGTAGATTTCATTGCTGAGTGATATTCCATTGTACGTACGTACAACAACTTCTTTATTCATTTTTTGCTTTCTCGGATATTTAACTTGCATCGTAGACGAGGTTCTTGTAAACAGAGCCGTCCCAAAATTTGGGGTGGCTGTGTGTGTTTGATTTTAATTTCCCTAAGCTATACGACCATAAGTGGAAGTGCCATAGGCTGTGTTTCTTTGTTTCCTTCGTGTTTCAGGAAACACCATACACTTCTCCAGAGTGGCTGTTGGCAATTTACATCCCGCCCATCAGCATAACAAGGCTCCCTGTTCTCCATGCCCTGTCCTGCCTTTCTGGATTTTACACATTTTTCAGATGGCCCTTTTCACCGGGGGGCAGTGAGACTTCATTGTAGTGCAGATTTCCTTTACACGCTTGCTTGGTTGGCCAAAAAGTGCGTATGCGTTTTTTCCTGAATATATTCAGGAAAAGAACGCATACGACCTTTTTGGCCAAGTGCATCATTGTCGACATTCTGCCTCTTCCTATGCTTTAAGTGCAATTCCAGTCTACCCCCTGAAATCGTTTTCCTGAAATTCTGCCCCGCTTTCAAGTCCTCTTCGACGACTAACTTCAATATATTTTTGGACGATAGCTCTCATTCATAACTCTGCAGGTTTGTGAATTACAGTGCCCCTGAGCTCCTTTCTTCAACTCGCTTTCTTGTGAGCTGGCCGCAAAACCGCAGGATTGCTTCAGGCCCTAATCTTTTTCCAGCAGGCACGCTGAGCCTTTGGTTAATTCCTCTTCCTGGTGGGAAATGAGCGTTCCATTTGCCCGTGCAGACACCTACAGCTAGTCTCTCATTGGTTCTCCCTATTCCTGATCATCTTGCGCAGAAATTGCAAACTGTGCCAAACAGGAGGTTAAAGGCACTGACTCTCCAAGTGGGGAGAGTGTTAGTAAGGCGTCAGGAACGGTGACCCCGAGTACCAGGGGACGAAAACTAAGATGCTTTTGAAAACGTTTCCCAATCACACGGTGGACCATACTCTGGGTTTCCCATGCATGTTTTAGCTGAAGGAAGAATCCCTTAAACCTGGAGAGTTGGGACCCATGGAATGGGTACCATGCAGTATGACTCCAAAGGGCCTGCGTTTGCTCACCGAACCTCACCAATGCTATCAGCCCGAAGTGTCCAGCCTTATGTCTCACCCAGCTCTGGGTGTAGATGTGGAAATCAAGGTTGCATCACAAGCCCTGAATGAATTATGTAAGAATTGCTCTCTATTTCACTGTCATTGTGTTTTGTTTTTGAAATTTATTTTGGTAATGGGATTTATCGGATTTTCACTGCTGCGTTTAGGCCGCTGTACACACGCTTGATTTCCTTATGGAGACATATAAATCCATGGGTTTTAAGATTCTTACTTGTCAGGTATATTCCCAGGCGTTGAATATGGGGTGTTGAGTCCATTCCGTTGAGCAAGGAGTAGGTCTTCTCTATTATATATTTGGCCTATGGAACGGTATCTGTGTTAATTTCAATCTCTGGTTTTATGCAGCACCCCAACTCACCTTTCCCCATAAGCAAGCATAAGTTGGTTTTCTAAATTTGAGACCCTGTTCTGTTTTGTAATTCAGTTCATGTGTAGCCAAGTTTACATTCCGTGTATTAGTGATACCTTATGATGTTTCTTTTTCTGTGTGACTTATTTCACTTAGAATCCTCCTACCTGAATCCACTCATTATGCCGCTATGGGCCTGATGACATAGATTTCATTGCTGAGTGATATTACATTGTACGTACGTACCACAACTTCTTTATCCATTTTTGCATTCTGGGATATTTAACTTGTACCGTAGACGAGGATCTTGTAAACAGTGCCGTCCAAAACTTTGGGGTGGCTGTGTGTTTTTGATTTTAATTTCCCTAAGGTATAGGACCATAAGTGGTAGTGCCGTACGCACCATTACTTTGTTTTTTAGGTGTTTCAGGAAACACCATACACTTCTCCAGAGTGGCTGTTGGCAAATTACATCCCGCCCATCAGCATAACAAGGCTCCATGTTCTCCATGGCCTGTGCTGACTTTTTGGATTTTACACTTTTTTCAGATGGCCCTTTTGACTGGGCGGCAGTGAGACTTCATTGTAGTGCCGATTTCTTTAACGTGCATGCTAGGTTGGCCAAAAAGTGCATATGCATTTTTTCCTGAATATATTCAGGAGAAACGCATATGCCCATTTTGGCCAAGTGCATCGTTGTCAAGGTTCTGCCTCTTTTCCTATGCTTTAAATGCAATTCCAGTCTACCCCCTGAAATCGTTTTCCTGCAATTCTGCCCCGCTTTCAAGTCCTGTTCCAAGACTTACTTCAATATATTTTTGGACGGTAGCTGTCATTTATAACTCTGCAGGTTTGTGAATTACAGTGTCCCTGAGCTCCTTTCTTCAACTCGCTTTCTTGTGAGCTGGCCGCAAACCCGCAGGATTGCTTCAGGCCCTAATCTGGTTCCGGCATGGCATGCTGAGCCTTTCGTTAATTCCTCTTCCTGGTGGGAAATGAGCGTTCCCTTTGCCCGTGCAGACACCTACAGCTAGTCTCTCATTGCTTCTCCCTATTCCTGTTCATCTTGCGCAGAAATTGCAAACTGTGCCAAAGAGGAGTTTAAAGGCACTGACTCTCCAAGTGGGGAGAGTGTGAGTAAAGGTTCTGGAATGGTGAACCCGAGTAAAAGGGGACGAAATCTGAGATGCATTTGGAAACGTTTCCCGGTCACACGGTGCACCATACTGTGGGTTTCCCATGCATGTTTTAGCTGAAGGAAGAATCCCTTAACCCTGGAGATTTGGGACCCATGGAAAGGGTACCATAGAATATGACTGCAAAGGGTCTGCATCTGCTCATCGAACCACACCAATGCTATCAGCCCGAAGTGCCCAACATTATGTCTCATTCAGCTCTGGGTGTAGATGTGGTAAATCCAGGTTGCATCACAAGCCGTGAATGAATTATTTAAGAATTGCTCTCTATTTCACTGTCCTAGTGTTTTGTTTTTGTAATTCATTTTGATAATGGGATTTATCAGATATTCTCTGCTGCATTCATGACACTGTACACACGCTTCATTCTCTTATGGAGACATATAAATCCATGGGTTTGAAGATTCTTACTAGTCAGGTGTATTCCTAGGCGTTGAATATGGGGTGTTTAGTCCATTTCGTTGAGCAAGGGGTAGGTCTTGACTATTACATATTTGGCTTATGGAAAGGTATCTGTGCTAATTTCTATCTCTGGTTTTATGCAGCACCCCAACTCACCTTTCCCCTTAAGCAAGCATAAGTTGGTTTTCTAAATTTGAGACCCTGTTCTGTTTTGTAATTCAGTTCATGTGTAGCCAAGTTTACATTCCGTGTATTAGTGATATCTTATGATGTTTCTTTTTCTGTGTGACTTATTTCTCGTAGAATCGTCCTACCTGAATCCACTCATTATACCGCTATGGGCCTGATGACGTAGATTTCATTACTGTGTGATATTACATTGTACGTACGTACCACAACTTCTTTATCCATTTTTCGCTTTCTGGGATATTTAACTTGTACCATAGACGAGGTTCTTGTATACAGAGTCGTCTGAAATTTTGGGTTGGCTGTGTGTTTTTGATTTTACTTTCCCTAAGCTACAGGACCATAAGTGGAAGTGCCATAGGCTGCGTTGCTTTGTTTCCTATGTGTTTCAGGAAACGCCATACACTTCTCCAGTTTGGCTGTTGGCAATTTACGTCCCGCCCATCTGCATAACAAGGCTCCCTTTTCTCCATGGCCTGTCCTGCTTTTCTGATTTTTATACTTTTTTCAGATCGCCCTTTTGACCGGGGGTCAATGAGACTTCATTGTAGTGCAGATTTCTTTACACGCTTGCTTGGTTGGCCAAAAAGTGCGTATGCGTTTATTCCTGAATATATTCAGGAAAAAACGCATACGCCCTTTTTGGCCAAGTGCATCATTGTCGACATTCTGCTATTTTCCTAAGCTTTAGGTGGATTTCCTGTCTACCCCCTGAAATCGTTTTCCTGCAATTCTGCCCCGCTTTCAAGTCCTCTTCGAAGACTTACTTCAGTACATTTTTGGACGATAGCTGTCATTCATAACTCTGCAGGTTTGTGAATTACAGTGCCCCTGAGCTCCTTTCTTCAACTCGCTTTCTTGTGAGCTGGCCACAAAACTGCAGGATTGCTTCAGGCCCTAATCTGTTTCAGGCAGGGCACGCTGAGCCTTTGGTTAATTCCTCTTCCTGGTGGGAAATGAGCGTTCCATTTGCCCGTGCAGACACTTACAGCTAGTCTCTCATTGGTTCTCCCTATTCCTGTTCATCTTGCGCAGAAATTGCAAACTGTGCCAAAGAGGAGGTTAAAGGCACTGACTCTCCAAGTGGGGAGAGTGTTAGTAAAGCGTCTGGAATGGTGAACCCGAGTACCAGGGGACGAAAACTGAGATGCATTTCAAAACGTTTCCCAATCACACGGTGGACCTTACTCTGGGTTTGCCATGCATGGTTTAGTTGAAGGAAGAATCCCTTAAACCTGCAGAGTTGGGACCCATGGAATGGGTACCATACAGTATGACTTCAAAGGGTCTGCATTTGCTCACCGAACCTCACCAATGCTATGAGCCCGAAGTGTCCAGCCTTATGTCTCACCCAGGTCTGGTTGTAGATGTGGTAAATCCAGATTGCATCACAAGCCCTGAATGAATTATTTAAGAATTGCTCTCTATTTCACTGTCATTGTGGTTTTTTTTGAAATTTATTTTGATAATGGGATTTATCGGATTTTCACTGCTGCGTTTAGGCCGCTGTACACACGCTTGATTTCCTTATGGAGACATATAAATCCATGGGTTTTAAGATTCTTACTTCTCAGGTATATTCCAAGGCGTTGAATATGGGGTGTTGAGTCCATTTCGTTGAGCAAGGCGTAGGTCTTTTCTATTATATATTTGGCTTATGGAACGGTATCTGTGCTAATTTCAATCTCTGGTTTTATGCAGAACCCCAACACACCTTTCCCCATAAGCAAGCATAAGTTGGTTTTCTAAATTTGAGACCCTGTTCTGTTTTGTAATTCAGTTCATGTGTAGCCAAGTTTACATTCCGTGTATTAGTGATATCTTATGATGTTTGTTTTTCTGTGTGACTTATTTCTCGTAGAATCATCGTACCTGAATCCACTCATTATTCTGCTACGGGCCTGATGACGTAGATTTCATTGCTGAGTGATATTCCATTGTACGTACGTACAACAACTTCTTTATTCATTTTTTGCTTTCTCGGATATTTAACTTGCATCGTAGATGAGGTTCTTGTAAACAGAGCCGTCCCAAAATTTGGGGTGGCTGTGTGTGTTTGATTTTAATTTCCCTAAGCTATACGACCATAAGTGGAAGTGCCATAGGCTGTGTTTCTTTGTTTCCTACGTGTTTCAGGAAACACCATACACTTCTCCAGAGTGGCTGTTGGCAATTTACATCCCGCCCATCAGCATAACAAGGCTCCCTGTTCTCCATGCCCTGTCCTGCCTTTCTGGATTTTACACATTTTTCAGATGGCCCTTTTCACCGGGGGGCAGTGAGACTTCATTGTAGTGCAGATTTCCTTTACACGCTTGCTTGGTTGGCCAAAAAGTGCGTATGCGTTTTTTCCTGAATATATTCAGGAAAAGAACGCATACGACCTTTTTGGCCAAGTGCATCATTGTCGACATTCTGCCTCTTTTCCTATGCTTTAAGTGCAATTCCAGTCTACCCCCTGAAATCGCTTTCCTGAAATTCTGCCCCGCTTTCAAGTCCTCTTCGACGACTAACTTCAATATATTTTTGGACGATAGCTCTCATTCATAACTCTGCAGGTTTGTGAATTACAGTGCCCCTGAGCTCCTTTCTTCAACTCGCTTTCTTGTGAGCTGGCCGCAAAACCACAGGATTGCTTCAGGCCCTAATCTTTTTCCAGCAGGCACGCTGAGCCTTTGGTTAATTCCTCTTCCTGGTGGGAAATGAGCGTTCCATTTGCCCGTGCAGACACCTACAGCTAGTCTCTCATTGGTTCTCCTTATTCCTGATCATCTTGCGCAGAAATTGCAAACTGTGCCAAACAGGAGGTTAAAGGCACTGACTGTCCAAGTGGGGAGAGTGTTAGTAAGGCGTCAGGAACGGTGACCCCGAGTACCAGGGGACGAAAACTAAGATGCTTTTGAAAACGTTTCCCAATCACACGGTGGACCATACTCTGGGTTTCCCATGCATGTTTTAGCTGAAGGAAGAATCCCTTAAACCTGGAGAGTTGGGACCCATGGAATGGGTACCATGTAGTATGACTCCAAAGGGCCTGCGTTTGCTCACCGAACCTCACCAATGCTATCAGCCCGAAGTGTCCAGCCTTATGTCTCACCCAGCTCTGGGTGTAGATGTGGAAATCAAGGTTGCATCACAAGCCCTGAATGAATTATGTAAGAATTGCTCTCTATTTCACTGTCATTGTGTTTTGTTTTTGAAATTTATTTTGGTAATGGGATTTATCGGATTTTCACTGCTGCGTTTAGGCCGCTGTACACACGCTTGATTTCCTTATGGAGACATATAAATCCATGGGTTTTAAGATTCTTACTTGTCAGGTATATTCCCAGGCGTTGAATATGGGGTGTTGAGTCCATTTCGTTGAGCAAGGAGTAGGTCTTCTCTATTATATATTTGGCCTATGGAACGGTATCTGTGTTAATTTCAATCTCTGGTTTTATGCAGCACCCCAAATCACCTTTCCCCATAAGCAAGCATAAGTTGGTTTTCTAAATTTGAGACCCTGTTCTGTTTTGTAATTCAGTTCATGTGTAGCCAAGTTTACATTCCGTGTATTAGTGATACCTTATGATGTTTCTTTTTCTGTGTGACTTATTTCACTTAGAATCCTCCTACCTGAATCCACTCATTATGCCGCTATGGGCCTGATGACATAGATTTCATTGCTGAGTGATATTACATTGTACGTACGTACCACAACTTCTTTATCCATTTTTGCATTCTGGGATATTTAACTTGTACCGTAGAAGAGGTTCTTGTAAACAGTGCCGTCCAAAACTTTGGGGTGGCTGTGTGTTTCTGATTTTAATTTCCCTAAGGTATAGGACCATAAGTGGTAGTGCCGTACGCACCGTTACTTTGTTTTTTAGGTGTTTCAGGAAACACCATACACTTCTCCAGAGTGGCTGTTGGCAATTTACATCCCGCCCATCAGCATAACAAGGCTCCATGTTCTCCATGGCCTGTGCTGACTTTTTGGATTTTACACTTTTTTCAGATGGCCATTTTGACTGGGGGGCAGTGAGACTTCATTGTAGTGCCGATTTCTTTAACGTGCATGCTAGGTTGGCCAAAAAGTGCGTATGCATTTTTTCCTGAATATATTCAGGAGAAACGCATATGCCCATTTTGGCCAAGTGCATCGTTGTCAAGGTTCTGCCTCTTTTCCTATGCTTTAAATGCAATTCCAGTCTACCCCCTGAAATCGTTTTCCTGCAATTCTGCCCCGCTTTCAAGTCCTGTTCCAAGACTTACTTCAATATATTTTTGGACGGTAGCTGTCATTTATAACTCTGCAGGTTTGTGAATTACAGTGTCCCTGAGCTCCTTTCTTCAACTCGCTTTCTTGTGAGCTGGCCGCAAACCCGCAGGATTGCTTCAGGCCCTAATCTGGTTCCGGCATGGCATGCTGAGCCTTTCGTTAATTCCTCTTCCTGGTGGGAAATGAGCGTTCCCTTTGCCCGTGCAGACACCTACAGCTAGTCTCTCATTGCTTCTCCCTATTCCTGTTCATCTTGCGCAGAAATTGCAAACTGTGCCAAACAGGAGTTTAAAGGCACTGACTCTGCAAGTGGGGAGAGTGTTAGTAAAGGTTCTGGAATGGTGAACCCGAATAAAAGGGGACGAAATCTGAGATGCATTTGAAAACGTTTCCCGGTCACACGGTGCACCATACTGTGGGTTTCCCATGCATGTTTTAGCTGAAGGAAGAATCCCTTAACCCTGGAGATTTGGGACCCATGGAAAGGGTACCATAGAGTATGACTTCAAAGGGTCTGCATTTGCTCATCGAACCACACCAATGCTATCAGCCCGAAGTGCCCAACATTATGTCTCATTCAGCTCTGGGTGTAGATGTGGTAAATCCAGGTTGCATCACAAGCCGTGAATGAATTATTTAAGAATTGCTCTCTATTTCACTGTCCTAGTGTTTTCTTTTTGTAATTCATTTTGATAATGGGATTTATCAGATATTCTCTGCTGCATTCATGACACTGTACACACGCTTCATTCTCTTATGGAGACATATAAATCCATGGGTTTGAAGATTCTTACTAGTCAGGTGTATTCCTAGGCGTTGAATATGGGGTGTTTAGTCCATTTCGTTGAGCAAGGGGTAGGTCTTGACTATTACATATTTGGCTTATGGAAAGGTATCTGTGCTAATTTCTATCTCTGGTTTTATGCAGCACCCCAACTCACCTTTCCCCTTAAGCAAGCATAAGTTGGTTTTCTAAATTTGAGACCCTGTTCTGTTTTGTAATTCAGTTCATGTGTAGCCAAGTTTACATTCCGTGTATTAGTGATATCTTATGATGTTTCTTTTTCTGTGTGACTTATTTCTCGTAGAATCGTCCTACCTGAATCCACTCATTATGCCGCTATGGGCCTGATGACGTAGATTTCATTGCTGTGTGATATTACATTGTACGTACGTACCACAACTTCTTTATCCATTTTTCGCTTTCTGGGATATTTAACTTGTACCATAGACGAGGTTCTTGTATACAGAGTCGTCTGAAATTTTGGGTTGGCTGTGTGTTTTTGATTTTACTTTCCCTAAGCTACAGGACCATAAGTGGAAGTGCCATAGGCTGCGTTGCTTTGTTTCCTATGTGTTTCAGGAAACGCCATACACTTCTCCAGTTTGGCTGTTGGCAATTTACGTCCCGCCCATCTGCATAACAAGGCTCCCTTTTCTCCATGGCCTGTCCTGCTTTTCTGATTTTTATACTTTTTTCAGATTGCCCTTTTGACCAGGGGTCAATGAGACTTCATTGTAGTGCAGATTTCTTTACACGCTTGCTTGGTTGGCCAAAAAGTGCGTATGCGTTTATTCCTGAATATATTCAGGAAAAAACGCATACGCCCTTTTTGGCCAAGTGCATCATTGTCGACATTCTGCTATTTTCCTAAGCTTTAGGTGGATTTCCTGTCTACCCCCTGAAATCGTTTTCCTGCAATTCTGCCCCGCTTTCAAGTCCTCTTCGAAGACTTACTTCAGTACATTTTTGGACAATAGCTGTCATTCATAACTCTGCAGGTTTTTGAATTACAGTGCCCCTGAGCTCCTTTCTTCAACTCGCTTTCTTGTGAGCTGGCCACAAAACTGCAGGATTGCTTCAGGCCCTAATCTGTTTCAGGCAGGGCACGCTGAGCCTTTGGTTAATTCCTCTTCCTGGTGGGAAAAGAGCGTTCCATTTGCCCGTGCAGACACTTACAGCTAGTCTCTCATTGGTTCTCCCTATTCCTGTTCATCTTGCGCAGAAATTGCAAACTGTGCCAAAGAGGAGGTTAAAGGCACTGACTCTCCAAGTGGGGAGAGTGTTAGTAAAGCGTCTGGAATGGTGACCCCGAGTACCAGGGGACGAAAACTGAGATGCATTTCAAAACGTTTCCCAATCACACGGTGGACCTTACTCTGGGTTTGCCATGCATGGTTTAGTTGAAGGAAGAATCCCTTAAACCTGCAGAGTTGGGACCCATGGAATGGGTACCATACAGTATGACTTCAAAGGGTCTGCATTTGCTCACCGAACCTCACCAATGCTATGAGCCCGAAGTGTCCAGCCTTATGTCTCACCCAGGTCTGGTTGTAGATGTGGTAAATCCAGATTGCATCACAAGCCCTGAATGAATTATTTAAGAATTGCTCTCTATTTCACTGTCATTGTGTTTTTTTATGAAATTTATTTTGATAATGGGATTTATCGGATTTTCACTGCTGCGTTTAGGCCGCTGTACACACGCTTGATTTATTTATGGAGACATATAAATCCATGGGTTTTAAGATTCTTACTTCTCAGGTATATTCCAAGGCGTTGAATATGGGGTGTTGAGTCCATTTCGTTGAGCAAGGCGTAGGTCTTTTCTATTATATATTTGGCTTATGGAACGGTATCTGTGCTAATTTCAATCTCTGGTTTTATGCAGAACCCCAACACACCTTTCCCCATAAGCAAGCATAAGTTGGTTTTCTAAATTTGAGACCCTGTTCTGTTTTGTAATTCAGTTCATGTGTAGCCAAGTTTACATTCCGTGTATTAGTGATATCTTATGATGTTTGTTTTTCTGTGTGACTTATTTCTCGTAGAATCATCGTACCTGAATCCACTCATTATTCCGCTACGGGCCTGATGACGTAGATTTCATTGCTGAGTGATATTCCATTGTACGTACGTACAACAACTTCTTTATTCATTTTTTGCTTTCTCGGATATTTAACTTGCATCGTAGATGAGGTTCTTGTAAACAGAGCCGTCCCAAAATTTGGGGTGGCTGTGTGTGTTTGATTTTAATTTCCCTAAGCTATACGACCATAAGTGGAAGTGCCATAGGCTGTGTTTCTTTGTTTCCTACGTGTTTCAGGAAACACCATACACTTCTCCAGAGTGGCTGTTGGCAATTTACATCCCGCCCATCAGCATAACAAGGCTCCCTGTTCTCCATGCCCTGTCCTGCCTTTCTGGATTTTACACATTTTTCAGATGGCCCTTTTCACCGGGGGGCAGTGAGACTTCATTGTAGTGCAGATTTCTTTTACACGCTTGCTTGGTTGGCCAAAAAGTGCGTATGCGTTTTTTCCTGAATATATTCAGGAAAAGAACGCATACGACCTTTTTGGCCAAGTGCATCATTGTCGACATTCTGCCTCTTTTCCTATGCTTTAAGTGCAATTCCAGTCTACCCCCTGAAATCGCTTTCCTGAAATTCTGCCCCGCTTTCAAGTCCTCTTCGACGACTAACTTCAATATATTTTTGGACGATAGCTCTCATTCATAACTCTGCAGGTTTGTGAATTACAGTGCCCCTGAGCTCCTTTCTTCAACTCGCTTTCTTGTGAGCTGGCCGCAAAACCGCAGGATTGCTTCAGGCCCTAATCTTTTTCCAGCAGGCACGCTGAGCCTTTGGTTAATTCCTCTTCCTGGTGGGAAATGAGCGTTCCATTTGCCCGTGCAGACACCTACAGCTAGTCTCTCATTGGTTCTCCTTATTCCTGATCATCTTGCGTAGAAATTGCAAACTGTGCCAAACAGGAGGTTAAAGGCACTGACTGTCCAAGTGGGGAGAGTGTTAGTAAGGCGTCAGGAACGGTGACCCCGAGTACCAGGGGACGAAAACTAAGATGCTTTTGAAAACGTTTCCCAATCACACGGTGGACCATACTCTGGGTTTCCCATGCATGTTTTAGCTGAAGGAAGAATCCCTTAAACCTGGAGAGTTGGGACCCATGGAATGGGTACCATGTAGTATGACTCCAAAGGGCCTGCGTTTGCTCACCGAACCTCACCAATGCTATCAGCCCGAAGTGTCCAGCCTTATGTCTCACCCAGCTCTGGGTGTAGATGTGGAAATCAAGGTTGCATCACAAGCCCTGAATGAATTATGTAAGAATTGCTCTCTATTTCACTGTCATTGTGTTTTGTTTTTGAAATTTATTTTGGTAATGGGATTTATCGGATTTTCACTGCTGCGTTTAGGCCGCTGTACACACGCTTGATTTCCTTATGGAGACATATAAATCCATGGGTTTTAAGATTCTTACTTGTCAGGTATATTCCCAGGCGTTGAATATGGGGTGTTGAGTCCATTTAATTGAGCAAGGAGTAGGTCTTCTCTATTATATATTTGGCCTATGGAACGGTATCTGTGTTAATTTCAATCTCTGGTTTTATGCAGCACCCCAACTCACCTTTCCCCATAAGCAAGCATAAGTTGGTTTTCTAAATTTGAGACCCTGTTCTGTTTTGTAATTCAGTTCATGTGTAGCCAAGTTTACATTCCGTGTATTAGTGATACCTTATGATGTTTCTTTTTCTGTGTGACTTATTTCACTTAGAATCCTCCTACCTGAATCCACTCATTATGCCGCTATGGGCCTGATGACATAGATTTCATTGCTGAGTGATATTACATTGTACGTACGTACCACAACTTCTTTATCCATTTTTGCATTCTGGGATATTTAACTTGTACCGTAGACGAGGTTCTTGTAAACAGTGCCGTCCAAAACTTTGGGGTGGCTGTGTGTTTCTGATTTTAATTTCCCTAAGGTATAGGACCATAAGTGGTAGTGCCGTACGCACCGTTACTTTGTTTTTTAGGTGTTTCAGGAAACACCATACACTTCTCCAGAGTGGCTGTTGGCAATTTACATCCCGCCCATCAGCATAACAAGGCTCCATGTTCTCCATGGCCTGTGCTGACTTTTTGGATTTTACACTTTTTTCAGATGGCCCTTTTGACTGGGGGGCAGTGAGACTTCATTGTAGTGCAGATTTCTTTAAGGTGCATGCTAGGTTGGCCAAAAAGTGCGTATGCATTTTTTCCTGAATATATTCAGGAGAAACGCATATGCCCATTTTGGCCAAGTGCATCGTTGTCAAGGTTCTGCCTCTTTTCCTATGCTTTAAATGCAATTCCAGTCTACCCCCTGAAATCGTTTTCCTGCAATTCTGCCCCACTTTCAAGTCCTCTTCGAAGACTTACTTCAGTACATTTTTGGACGATAGCTGTCATTCATAACTCTGCAGGTTTGTGAATTACAGTGCCCCTGAGCTCCTTTCTTCAACTCGCTTTCTTGTGAGCTGGCCACAAAACTGCAGGATTGCTTCAGGCCCTAATCTGTTTCAGGCAGGGCACGCTGAGCCTTTGGTTAATTCCTCTTCCTGGTGGGAAATGAGCGTTCCATTTGCCCGTGCAGACACTTACAGCTAGTCTCTCATTGGTTCTCCCTATTCCTGTTCATCTTGCGCAGAAATTGCAAACTGTGCCAAAGAGGAGGTTAAAGGCACTGACTCTCCAAGTGGGGAGAGTGTTAGTAAAGCGTCTGGAATGGTGAACCCGAGTACCAGGGGACGAAAACTGAGATGCATTTCAAAACGTTTCCCAATCACACGGTGGACCTTACTCTGGGTTTGCCATGCATGGTTTAGTTGAAGGAAGAATCCCTTAAACCTGCAGAGTTGGGACCCATGGAATGGGTACCATACAGTATGACTTCAAAGGGTCTGCATTTGCTCACCGAACCTCACCAATGCTATGAGCCCGAAGTGTCCAGCCTTATGTCTCACCCAGGTCTGGTTGTAGATGTGGTAAATCCAGATTGCATCACAAGCCCTGAATGAATTATTTAAGAATTGCTCTCTATTTCACTGTCATTGTGTTTTTTTATGAAATTTATTTTGATAATGGGATTTATCGGATTTTCACTGCTGCGTTTAGGCCGCTGTACACACGCTTGATTTATTTATGGAGACATGTAAATCCATGGGTTTTAAGATTCTTACTTCTCAGGTATATTCCAAGGCGTTGAATATGGGGTGTTGAGTCCATTTCGTTGAGCAAGGCGTAGGTCTTTTCTATTATATATTTGGCTTATGGAACGGTATCTGTGCTAATTTCAATCTCTGGTTTTATGCAGAACCCCAACACACCTTTCCCCATAAGCAAGCATAAGTTGGTTTTCTAAATTTGAGACCCTGTTCTGTTTTGTAATTCAGTTCATGTGTAGCCAAGTTTACATTCCGTGTATTAGTGATATCTTATGATGTTTGTTTTTCTGTGTGACTTATTTCTCGTAGAATCATCGTACCTGAATCCACTCATTATTCCGCTACGGGCCTGATGACGTAGATTTCATTGCTGAGTGATATTCCATTGTACGTACGTACAACAACTTCTTTATTCATTTTTTGCTTTCTCGGATATTTAACTTGCATCGTAGATGAGGTTCTTGTAAACAGAGCCGTCCCAAAATTTGGGGTGGCTGTGTGTGTTTGATTTTAATTTCCCTAAGCTATACGACCATAAGTGGAAGTGCCATAGGCTGTGTTTCTTTGTTTCCTACGTGTTTCAGGAAACACCATACACTTCTCCAGAGTGGCTGTTGGCAATTTACATCCCGCCCATCAGCATAACAAGGCTCCCTGTTCTCCATGCCCTGTCCTGCCTTTCTGGATTTTACACATTTTTCAGATGGCCCTTTTCACCGGGGGGCAGTGAGACTTCATTGTAGTGCAGATTTCCTTTACACGCTTGCTTGGTTGGCCAAAAAGTGCGTATGCGTTTTTTCCTGAATATATTCAGGAAAAGAACGCATACGACCTTTTTGGCCAAGTGCATCATTGTCGACATTCTGCCTCTTTTCCTATGCTTTAAGTGCAATTCCAGTCTACCCCCTGAAATCGCTTTCCTGAAATTCTGCCCCGCTTTCAAGTCCTCTTCGACGACTAACTTCAATATATTTTTGGACGATAGCTCTCATTCATAACTCTGCAGGTTTGTGAATTACAGTGCCCCTGAGCTCCTTTCTTCAACTCGCTTTCTTGTGAGCTGGCCGCAAAACCGCAGGATTGCTTCAGGCCCTAATCTTTTTCCAGCAGGCACGCTGAGCCTTTGGTTAATTCCTCTTCCTGGTGGGAAATGAGCGTTCCATTTGCCCGTGCAGACACCTACAGCTAGTCTCTCATTGGTTCTCCTTATTCCTGATCATCTTGCGCAGAAATTGCAAACTGTGCCAAACAGGAGGTTAAAGGCACTGACTGTCCAAGTGGGGAGAGTGTTAGTAAGGCGTCAGGAACGGTGACCCCGAGTACCAGGGGACGAAAACTAAGATGCTTTTGAAAACGTTTCCCAATCACACGGTGGACCATACTCTGGGTTTCCCATGCATGTTTTAGCTGAAGGAAGAATCCCTTAAACCTGGAGAGTTGGGACCCATGGAATGGGTACCATGTAGTATGACTCCAAAGGGCCTGCGTTTGCTCACCGAACCTCACCAATGCTATCAGCCCGAAGTGTCCAGCCTTATGTCTCACCCAGCTCTGGGTGTAGATGTGGAAATCAAGGTTGCATCACAAGCCCTGAATGAATTATGTAAGAATTGCTCTCTATTTCACTGTCATTGTGTTTTGTTTTTGAAATTTATTTTGGTAATGGGATTTATCGGATTTTCACTGCTGCGTTTAGGCCGCTGTACACACGCTTGATTTCCTTATGGAGACATATAAATCCATGGGTTTTAAGATTCTTACTTGTCAGGTATATTCCCAGGCGTTGAATATGGGGTGTTGAGTCCATTTCGTTGAGCAAGGAGTAGGTCTTCTCTATTATATATTTGGCCTATGGAACGGTATCTGTGTTAATTTCAATCTCTGGTTTTATGCAGCACCCCAACTCACCTTTCCCCATAAGCAAGCATAAGTTGGTTTTCTAAATTTGAGACCCTGTTCTGTTTTGTAATTCAGTTCATGTGTAGCCAAGTTTACATTCCGTGTATTAGTGATACCTTATGATGTTTCTTTTTCTGTGTGACTTATTTCACTTAGAATCCTCCTACCTGAATCCACTCATTATGCCGCTATGGGCCTGATGACATAGATTTCATTGCTGAGTGATATTCCATTGTACGTACGTACCACAACTTCTTTATCCATTTTTGCATTCTGGGATATTTAACTTGTACCGTAGACGAGGTTCTTGTAAACAGTGCCGTCCAAAACTTTGGGGTGGCTGTGTGTTTTTGATTTTAATTTCCCTAAGGTATAGGACCATAAGTGGTAGTGCCGTACGCACCGTTACTTTGTTTTTTAGGTGTTTCAGGAAACACCATACACTTCTCCAGAGTGGCTGTTGGCAATTTACATCCCGCCCATCAGCATAACAAGGCTCCATGTTCTCCATGGCCTGTGCTGACTTTTTGGATTTTACACTTTTTTCAGATGGCCCTTTTGACTGGGGGGCAGTGAGACTTCATTGTAGTGCAGATTTTTTTAACGTGCATGCTAGGTTGGCCAAAAAGTGCGTATGCATTTTTTCCTGAATATATTCAGGAGAAACGCATATGCCCATTTTGGCCAAGTGCATCGTTGTCAAGGTTCTGCCTCTTTTCCTATGCTTTAAATGCAATTCCAGTCTACCCCCTGAAATCGTTTTCCTGCAATTCTGCCCCGCTTTCAAGTCCTGTTCCAAGACTTACTTCAATATATTTTTGGACGGTAGCTGTCATTTATAACTCTGCAGGTTTGTGAATTACAGTGTCCCTGAGCTCCTTTCTTCAACTCGCTTTCTTGTGAGCTGGCCGCAAACCCGCAGGATTGCTTCAGGCCCTAATCTGGTTCCGGCATGGCATGCTGAGCCTTTCGTTAATTCCTCTTCCTGGTGGGAAATGAGCGTTCCCTTTGCCCGTGCAGACACCTACAGCTAGTCTCTCATTGCTTCTCCCTATTCCTGTTCATCTTGCGCAGAAATTGCAAACTGTGCCAAACAGGAGTTTAAAGGCACTGACTCTGCAAGTGGGGAGAGTGTTAGTAAAGGTTCTGGAATGGTGAACCCGAGTAAAAGGGGACGAAATCTGAGATGCATTTGAAAACGTTTCCCGGTCACACGGTGCACCATACTGTGGGTTTCCCATGAATGTTTTAGCTGAAGGAAGAATCCCTTAACCCTGGAGATTTGGGACCCATGGAAAGGGTACCATAGAGTATGACTTCAAAGGGTCTGCATTTGCTCACCGAACCACACCAATGCTTTCAGCCCAAAGTGCCCAACATTATGTCTCATTCAGCTCTGGGTGTAGATGTGGTAAATCCAGGTTGCATCACAAGCCGTGAATGAATTATTTAAGAATTGCTCTCTATTTCACTGTCCTAGTGTTTTGTTTTTGTAATTCATTTTGATAATGGGATTTATCAGATATTCTCTGCTGCATTCATGACACTGTACACACGCTTCATTCTCTTATGGAGACATATAAATCCATGGGTTTGAAGATTCTTACTAGTCAGGTGTATTCCTAGGCGTTGAATATGGGGTGTTTAGTCCATTTCGTTGAGCAAGGGGTAGGTCTTGACTATTACGTATTTGGCTTATGGAAAGGTATCTGTGCTAATTTCTATCTCTGGTTTTATGCAGCACCCCAACTCACCTTTCCCCTTAAGCAAGCATAAGTTGGTTTTCTAAATTTGAGACCCTGTTCTGTTTTGTAATTCAGTTCATGTGTAGCCAAGTTTACATTCCGTGTATTAGTGATATCTTATGATGTTTCTTTTTCTGTGTGACTTATTTCTCGTAGAATCGTCCTACCTGAATCCACTCATTATGCCGCTATGGGCCTGATGACGTAGATTTCATTGCTGTGTGATATTATATTGTACGTACGTACCACAACTTCTTTATCCATTTTTCGCTTTCTGGGATATTTAACTTGTACCATAGACGAGGTTCTTGTATACAGAGTCGTCTGAAATTTTGGGTTGGCTGTGTGTTTTTGATTTTACTTTCCCTAAGCTACAGGACCATAAGTGGAAGTGCCATAGGCTGCGTTGCTTTGTTTCCTATGTGTTTCAGGAAACGCCATACACTTCTCCAGTTTGGCTGTTGGCAATTTACGTCCCGCCCATCTGCATAACAAGGCTCCCTTTTCTCCATGGCCTGTCCTGCTTTTCTGATTTTTATACTTTTTTCAGATCGCCCTTTTGACCAGGGGTCAATGAGACTTCATTGTAGTGCAGATTTCTTTACACGCTTGCTTGGTTGGCCAAAAAGTGCGTATGCGTTTATTCCTGAATATATTCAGGAAAAAATGCATACGCCCTTTTTGGCCAAGTGCATCATTGTCGACATTCTGCTATTTTCCTAAGCTTTAGGTGGATTTCCTGTCTACCCCCTGAAATCGTTTTCCTGCAATTCTGCCCCGCTTTCAAGTCCTCTTCGAAGACTTACTTCAGTACATTTTTGGACGATAGCTGTCATTCATAACTCTGCAGGTTTTTGAATTACAGTGCCCCTGAGCTCCTTTCTTCAACTCGCTTTCTTGTGAGCTGGCCGCAAAACTGCAGGATTGCTTCAGGCCCTAATCTGTTTCAGGCAGGGCACGCTGAGCCTTTGGTTAATTCCTCTTCCTGGTGGGAAATGAGCGTTCCATTTGCCCGTGCAGACACTTACAGCTAGTCTCTCATTGGTTCTCCCTATTCCTGTTCATCTTGCGCAGAAATTGCAAACTGTGCCAAAGAGGAGGTTAAAGGCACTGACTCTCCAAGTGGGGAGAGTGTTAGTAAAGCGTCTGGAATGGTGACCCCGAGTACCAGGGGACGAAAACTGAGATGCATTTCAAAACGTTTCCCAATCACACGGTGGACCTTACTCTGGGTTTGCCATGCATGGTTTAGTTGAAGGAAGAATCCCTTAAACCTGCAGAGTTGGGACCCATGGAATGGGTACCATACAGTATGACTTCAAAGGGTCTGCATTTGCTCACCGAACCTCACCAATGCTATGAGCCCGAAGTGTCCAGCCTTATGTCTCACCCAGGTCTGGTTGTAGATGTGGTAAATCCAGATTGCATCACAAGCCCTGAATGAATTATTTAAGAATTGCTCTCTATTTCACTGTCATTGTGTTTTTTTATGAAATTTATTTTGATAATGGGATTTATCGGATTTTCACTGCTGCGTTTAGGCCGCTGTACACACGCTTGATTTATTTATGGAGACATATAAATCCATGGGTTTTAAGATTCTTACTTCTCAGGTATATTCCAAGGCGTTGAATATGGGGTGTTGAGTCCATTTCGTTGAGCAAGGCGTAGGTCTTTTCTATTATATATTTGGCTTATGGAACGGTATCTGTGCTAATTTCAATCTCTGGTTTTATGCAGAACCCCAACACACCTTTCCCCATAAGCAAGCATAAGTTGGTTTTCTAAATTTGAGACCCTGTTCTGTTTTGTAATTCAGTTCATGTGTAGCCAAGTTTACATTCCGTGTATTAGTGATATCTTATGATGTTTGTTTTTCTGTGTGACTTATTTCTCGTAGAATCATCGTACCTGAATCCACTCATTATGCCACGACGGGCCTGATGACATAGATTTCATTGGTGAGTGATATTCCATTGTACGTACGTACCACAATTTCTTTATCCATTTTTCGCTTTGTGGGATATTTAACTTGTACCGTAGACGAGGTTCTTGTAAACAGAGCCGTCTGAAAGTTTGGGGTGGCTGTGTGTTTTTGATTTTAATTTCCCTAAGCTATAGGACCATAAGTGGAAGTGCCGTAGGCTCCGTTGGTTTGTTTTTTAGGTGTTTCAGGAAACACCATACACTTCTCCAGAGTGGCTGTTGGCAATTTACATCTCACCCATCAGAATAACAAGGCTCCCTGTTCTCCATGGCCTGTGCTGCATTTCTGGATTTTACACTTTTTTCAGATGGCCCTTTTGCCCGGGGGGCAGTGAGACTTCATTGTAGTGCAGATTTCTTTAACATGCTTGCTTGGTTGGCCAAAAAGTGCGTATGCGTGTTTTCCTGAATATATTGAGGAAAACACGCATACGCCCTTTTTGGCCAAGTGCATCATTGTCGACGTTCTGCCTCTTTTCCTATGCTTTAAATGCAATTCCAGTCTACCCCCTGAAATCGTTTTCCTGCAATTCTGGCCCGCTTTCAAGTCCTCTTCTCAGCCTTCCTTCAATATATTTTTGGACGATAGCTGTCATTTATAACTCTGCAGGTTTGTGAATTACAGTGCCCCTGAGATCCTTTCTTCAAATCGCTTTCTTGTGAGCTGACCGCAAACCCACAGGATTGCTTCAGGCCCTAATCTGGTTCTGGCACGAAATGCTGAGCGTTTGGTTAATTCCTCTTCCTGGTGGGAAATGAGCATTAAATTTGCCCGTGCAGACACCTACAGCTAGTCTCTCATTGGTTCTCCCTAGTCCTGTTCATCTTGTGCAGAATTTGCGAACTGTGCCGAACAGCAGGTTAAAGGCACTGACTCTCCAAGTGGGGAGAGTGTTATTAAAGGGTCTGGAATTGTGAACCCGAGTAAAAGGGGACGAAAACTGAGACGCATTTGAAAACGTTTCCTGGTCACACGGTGCACCATACTGTGGGTTTCCCATGCATATTTTAGCTGAAGGAAGAATCGCTTAAACCTGGAGAGTTGGGACCCATGGAATGGGTACCAGGCAGTACGACTTCAAATGGTCTGCATTTGCTCATCGAACCTCACCAATGCTATCAGCCCGAAGTGTCCAACCTTATGTCTCACTCAGCTCTGGGTGTAGATGAGGTAAATTCAGGTTGCATCACAAGCCCTGAATGAATTATTTAAGAATTGCTGTCTATTTCACTGTCATTGTGTTTTGTTTTTGTAATTCATTTTGATAATGGGATTTATCGGATTTTCTCTGCTGCCTTCATGCAGCTGTACACACGCTTGATTCTCTTATGGAGACATATAAATCCATGGGTTTGAAAATTCTTTCTAGTCAGGTGTATTCCTAGGCGTTGAATATAGGGTGTTTATCCCATTTCGTTGAGCAAGGGGTAGGTCTTGACTATTACATATTTGACGTATGGAATGGTATCTGTGCTAATTTCTATCTCTGGTTTTATGCAGCACCCCAACTCACCTTTCCCCTTAAGCAAACATAAGTTGGTTTTCTAAATTTGAGACCCTGTTCTGTTTTGTAATTCAGTTCTTGTGTAGCCAAGATTACATTCGGTGTATTCGTGATACCTTATGATGTTTCATTTTCTGTGTGACTTATTTCACTTAGAATCATCGTACCTGAATCCACTCATTATGCCACGACTTGCCACATGACATAGATTTCATTGGTGAGTGATAATCCATTGTACGTACGTACCACAACTTCTTTATCCATTTTTCGCTTTCTGGGATATTTAACTTGTACCGTAGATGAGGTTCTTGTAATCAGAGCCGTCTGAAACTTTGGGGTGGCTGTGTGTTTTTGATTTTAATTTCCCTAAGCTATAGGACCGTAAGTGGAAGTGCCGTAAGCTCCGTTGCTTTGTTTTTTAGGTGTTTCAGGAAACACCATACACTTCTCCAGAGTGGCTCTTGGCAATTTACATCCCACCCATCAGCATAACAAGGCTCCCTGTTCTCCATGGCCTGTGCTGCATTTCTGGATTTTACACTTTTTTCAAATGACCCTTTTGACCGGGGGGCAGTGAGACTTCATTGTAGTGCAGATTTCTTTAACATGCTTGCTTGGTTGGCCAAAAAGTGCGTATGCATTTTTTCTTGAATATATTCATGAAAAAACCCATACACCCTTTTTGGCCAAGTTCATCATTGTCGACGTTCTGCCTCTTTTCCTATGCTTTAAATGCAATTCCAGTCTACCCCCTGAAATAGTTTTCTTGCAATTCTGCCCCGCTTTCAAGTCCTCTTCGCAGCCTTCCTTCAATATATTTTTGGACGATAGCTGTCATTTATAACTCTGCAGGTTTGTGAATTACATTTCCCCTGAGCTCCTTTCTTCAAATCGCTTTCTTGTGAGCTGGCCGCAAACCCGCAGGATTGCTTCAGGCCCTAATCTGGTTCCGGCACGGCATGCTGAGCCTTTGGCTAATTCCTCTTCCTGGTTGGAAATGAGCATTAAATTTGCCCGTGCAGACACCTACAGCTAGTCTCTAATTGGTTCTCCCTATTCCTGTTCATCTTGCGCAGAAATTGCAAACTGTGCCAAACAGGAGGTTAAAGGCACTGACTCTCCAAGTGGGGAGAGTTTTAGTAAAGGGTCTGGAATTGTGAACCCGAGTAAAAGGGGACAGAAACTGAGATGCATTTGAAAACGTTTCCCTGTCACACGGTGCACCATACTGTGGGTTTCCCATGCATGTTTTACCTGATGGAAGAATCGCTTAAACCTGGAGAGTTGGGACCCATGGAATGGGTACCATGCAGTATGACTTCAAATGGTCTGCATTTGCTCATCGAACCACACCAATGCTATCAGCCCGAAGTGTCCAACCTTATGTCTCACTCAGCTCTGGGTGTAGATGAGGTAAATCCAGGTTGCATCACAAGCCCTGAATGAATTATTTAAGCATTGCTCTCTATTTCACTGTCATTGGGTTTTGTTTTTTAATTCATTTTGATAATGGGATTTATCGGATTTTCTCTGCTGCCTTCATGCAGCTGTACACACGCTTGATTCTCTTATGGAGACATATAAATCCATGGGTTTGAAGATTCTTACTAGGGAGGTGTATTCCTAGTCGTTGAAAATATGGTGTTTAGCCCATTTCGTTGAGCAAGGGGTAGGTCTTGACTATTATATATTTGACTTATGGAATGGTATCTGTGCTAATTTCTATCTCTGGTTTTATGCAGCACCCCAACTCACCTTTCCCCTTAAGCAAACATAAGTTGGTTTTCTAAATTTGAGACCCTGTTCTGTTTTGTAATTCAGTTCATGTGTAGCCAAGATTACATTCCGTGTATTAGTGATATCTTATGATGTTTCATTTTCTGTGTGACTTATTTCACTTAGCATCATCGTACCTGAATCCACTCATTATGCCACGACGGGCCTGATGACATAGATTTCATTGGTGAGTGATATTCCATTGTACGTACGTACCACAATTTCTTTATCCATTTTTCGCTTTGTGGGATATTTAACTTGTACCGTAGACGAGGTTCTTGTAAACAGAGCCGTCTGAAAGTTTGGGGTGGCTGTGTGTTTTTGATTTTAATTTCCCTAAGCTATAGGACCATAAGTGGAAGTGCCGTAGGCTCCGTTGGTTTGTTTTTTAGGTGTTTCAGGAAACACCATACACTTCTCCAGAGTGGCTGTTGGAAATTTACATCCCACCCATCAGCATAACAAGGCTCCCTGTTCTCCATGGCCTGTGCTGCATTTCTGGATTTTACACTTTTTTCAGATGGCCCTTTTGACCAGGGGGCAGTGAGACTTCATTGTAGTGCAGATTTCTTTAACATGCTTGCTTGGTTGGCCAAAAAGTGCGTATGCGTTTTTTCTTGAATATATTCAGGAAAAAACGCATACGCCCTTTTTGGCCAAGTGCATCATTGTCGACGTTCTGCCTCTTTTCCTATGCCTTAAATGCAATTCCAGTCTACCCCCTAAAATCGTTTTCCTGCAATTCTGCCCCGCTTTCAAGTCCTCTTCGCAGCCTTCCTTCAATATATTTTTGGACGATAGCTGTCATTTATAACTGTGCAGGTTTGTGAATTACATTGTCCCTGAGCTCCTGTCTTCAAATCGCTTTCTTGTGAGCTGGCCGCAAACCCGCAGGATTGCTTCAGGCACTAATCTGGTTCCGGCACGGCATGCTGAGCCTTTGTCTAATTCCACTTCCTGGTTGGATATGAGCATTAAATTTGCCCGTGCAGACACCTACAGCTAGTCTCTAATTGGTTCTCCCTATTCCTGTTCATCTTGCGCAGAAATTGCGAACTGTGCCAAACAGGAGGTTAAAGGCACTGACGCTCCAAGTGGGGAGAGTTTTAGTAAAGGGTCTGGAATGGTGAACCCGAGTAAAAGGGGCCGAAAACTGAGATGCATTTGAAAACGTTTCCCGGTCACACGGTGCACCATACTTTGGGTTTCCCATGCATGTTTTACCTGAAGGAAGAATCGCTTAAACCTGGAGAGTTGGGACCCATGGAATGGGTACCATGCAGTATGACTTCAAATGGTCTGCATTTGCTCATCGAACCACACCAATGCTATCAGCCCGAAGTGTCCAACCTTATGTCTCACTCAGCTCTGGGAGTAGATGAGGTAAATCCAGGTTGCATCACAAGCCTTGAATGAATTATTTAAGCATTGCTCTCTATTTCACTGTCATTTTGTTTTGTTTTTTAATTCATTTTGATAATGGGATTTATCGGATTTTCTCTGCTGACTTCATGCAGCTGTACACACGCTTGATTCTCTTATGGAGACATATAAATCCATGGGTTTGAAGATTCTTACTAGTGAGGTGTATTCCTAGGCGTTGAAAATATGGTGTTTAGCCCATTTCGTTGAGCAAGGGGTAGGTCTTGATTATTATATATTTGATTTATGGAATGGTATCTGTGCTAATTTCTATCTCTGGTTTTATGCAGCACCCCAACTCACCTTTCCCCTTAAGCAAACATAAGTTGGTTTTCTAAATTTGAGACCCTGTTCTGTTTTGTAATTCAGTTCATGTGTAGCCAAGATTACATTCCGTGTATTAGTGATATCTTATGATGTTTCATTTTCTGTGTGACTTATTTCACTTAGCATCATCGTACCTGAATCCACTCATTATGCCACGACGGGCCTGATGACATAGATTTCATTGGTGAGTGATATTCCATTGTACGTACGTACCACAATTTCTTTATCCATTTTTCGCTTTGTGGGATATTTAACTTGTACCGTAGACGAGGTTCTTGTAAACAGAGCCGTCTGAAAGTTTGGGGTGGCTGTGTGTTTTTGATTTTAATTTCCCTAAGCTCTAGGACCATAAGTGGAAGTGCCGTAGGCTCCGTTGGTTTGTTTTTTAGGTGTTTCAGGAAACACCATACACTTCTCCAGAGTGGCTGTTGGCAATTTACATCTCACCCATCAGAATAACAAGGCTCCCTGTTCTCCATGGCCTGTGCTGCATTTCTGGATTTTACACTTTTTTCAGATGGCCCTTTTGACCGGGGGGCAGTGAGACTTCATTGTAGTGCAGATATCTTTAACATGCTTGCTTGGTTGGCCAAAAAGTGCGTATGCGTGTTTTCCTGAATATATTGAGGAAAACACGCATACGCCCTTTTTGGCCAAGTGCATCATTGTCGACGTTCTGCCTCTTTTCCTATGCTTTAAATGCAATTCCAGTCTACCCCCTGAAATCGTTTTCCTGCAATTCTGCCCCGCTTTCAAGTCCTCTTCTCAGCCTTCCTTCAATATATTTTTGGACGATAGCTGTCATTTATAACTCTGCAGGTTTGTGAATTACAGTGCCCCTGAGATCCTTTCTTCAAATCGCTTTCTTGTGAGCTGACCGCAAACCCACAGGATTGCTTCAGGCCCTAATCTGGTTCTGGCACGAAATGCTGAGCGTTTGGTTAATTCCTCTTCCTGGTGGGAAATGAGCGTTAAATTTGCCCGTGCAGACACCTACAGCTAGTCTCTCATTGGTTCTCCCTAGTCCTGTTCATCTTGTGCAGAATTTGCGAACTGTGCCAAACAGCAGGTTAAAGGCACTGACTCTCCAAGTGGGGAGAGTGTTATTAAAGGGTCTGGAATTGTGAACCCGAGTAAAAGGGGACGAAAACTGAGACGCATTTGAAAACGTTTCCTGGTCACACGGTGCACCATACTGTGGGTTTCCCATGCATATTTTAGCTGAAGGAAGAATCGCTTAAACCTGGAGAGTTGGGACCCATGGAATGGGTACCAGGCAGTACGACTTCAAATGGTCTGCATTTGCTCATGGAACCTCACAAATGCTATCAGCCCGAAGTGTCCAACCTTATGTCTCACTCAGCTCTGGGTGTAGATGAGGTAAATTCAGGTTGCATCACAAGCCCTGAATGAATTATTTAAGAATTGCTGTCTATTTCACTGTCATTGTGTTTTGTTTTTTATTTCATTTTGATAATGGGATTTATCGGATTTTCTCTGATGCCTTCATGCAGCTGTACACACGCTTGATTCTCTTATGGAGACATATAAATCCATGGGTTTGAAAATTCTTTCTAGTCAGGTGTATTCCTAGGCGTTGAATATAGGGTGTTTATCCCATTTCGTTGAGCAAGGGGTAGGTCTTGACTATTACATATTTGACGTATGGAATGGTATCTGTGCTAATTTCTATCTCTGGTTTTATGCAGCACCCCAACTCACCTTTCCCCTTAAGCAAACAGAAGTTGGTTTTCTAAATTTGAGACCCTGTTCTGTTTTGTAATTCAGTTCATGTGTAGCCAAGATTACATTCGGTGTATTAGTGATACCTTATGATGTTTCATTTTCTGTGTGACTTATTTCACTTAGAATCATCGTACCTGATTCAACTTATTATGCCATGACGGGCCTGATGACATAGATTTCATTGGTGAGTGATATTCCATTGTACGTACTACAACTTCTTTATCCATTTTTCGATTTCTGGGATATTTAACTTGTACCGTAGACGAGGTTCTTGTAAACAGAGCCGTCTGAAATTTTGGGGTGGCTGTGTGTTTTTGATTTTAATTTCCCTAAGCTATAGGACCATAAGTGTAAGTGCCGTAGGCTCTATTGCTTTGTTTTTTAGGTGTTTCAGGAAACACCATACACTTCTCCAGAGTGGCTCTTGGCAATTTACATCCCACCCATCAGCATAACAAGGCTCCCTGTTCTCCATGGCCGGTGCTGCCTCTCTGGATTTTACACTTTTTTCTGATGGCCCTTTTGACTGGGGGGCAGTGAGACTTCATTGTACTGCAGATTTCTTTAACATGCTTGCTTGGTTGGCCAAAAAGTGCGTAGGCGTTTTATCCTGAATATATTCAGGTAAAAACGCATACGCCCTTTTTGGCCAAGTGCATCATTGTCAAAGTTTTGCCTCTTCTCCTATGCTTTAAATGCAATTCCAGTCTACCCCCTGAAATCGTTTTCCTGCAATTCTGCCCCGCTTTCAAGTCCTCTTCTCAGCCTTCCTTCAATATATTTTTGGATGATAGCTGTCAATAATAACTCTGCAGGTTTGTGAATTACAGTGCCCCTGAGCTCCATTCTTCAAATCACTTTCTTGTGAGCTGGCCGCAAACCCGCAGGATTGCTTCAGGCCCTAATCTGGTTCCGGAACAGCATGCTGAGCCTTTGGTTAAATCCTCTTCCTGGTGCGAAATGAGTGTTAAATTTACCCTTGCAGACAACTACAGCTAGTATCTCATTGGTTTTCCCTATTCCTGTTCATCTTGCACAGAAATTGCAAACTGTGCCAAACAGGAGGTTAAAGGCACTGACTCTCCAAGTGGGGAGAGTGTTAGTAAAGGGTCTGGAATTGTGAACCCGAGTAAAATGGGACAAAAACTGAGATGCATTTCAAAACGTTTCCCGGTCACACGGTGCACCATACTGTGGGTTTCCCATGCATGTTTTAGCTGAAGGAAGAATTGATTAAACCTGGAGAGTTGGGACCCATGGAATGGGTACCATGCAGTATGACTTCAAAGGGTCAGCATTTGCTCATCGAACCTCACCAATGCTATCAGCCCGAAGTGTCCAACCTTATGTCACACTCAGCTCTGGGTGAAGATGAGGTAAATCCAGGTTGCATCACAAGCCCTGAATGAATTATTTAAGAATTGCTCTCTATTTCACTGTCATTGTGTTTTGTTTTTGTAATTCATTTTTATAATGGGATTTATCGGATTTTCTCAGCTGCCTTCATACAGCTGTACGCATGCTTGATTCTCTTATGGAGACATATAAATCCATCGGTTTGAAGATACTTACTAGTCAGGTGTATTCCTAGGCGTCGAATATAGGGTGTTTAGTCCATCACGTTGAGCAAGGGGTAGGTCTTGACTATTACATATGTGACTTATTAAATGGTATCTGTGCTAATTTCTATCTCTGGTTTTATGCAGCACCCCAATTCACCTTTCCCCTTAAGCAAACATAAGTTGGTTTTCTAAATTTGAGACCCTGTTCTGTTTTGTAATTCAGTTCAGGTGTAGCCAAGAATACATTCCGTGTATTAGAGATATCTTATGATGTTTCATTTTCTGTGTGACTTATTTCACTTAGAATCATCGTACCTGAATCCACTCATTATGCCACGACGGGCCTGATGACATAAATGTCATTGGTGAGTGATATTCCATTGTACGTACGTACTACAACTTCTTTATCCATTTTTCGCTTTCTGGGATATTTAACTTGTACCGTAGACGAGGTTCTTGTAAACAGAGCCGTCTGAAACTTTGGGGTGGCTGTGTGTTTTTGATTTTAATTTCGCTAAACTATAGGACCATAAGTGGAAATGCCGTAGGCTCCGTTGCTTTGTTTTTTAGGTGTTTCAGGAAACACCATACACTTCTCCAGAGTGGCTCTTGGCAATTTACATCCCGCACTTCAGCATAACAAGGCTCCCTGTTCTCCATGGCCTCTGCTGCCTTTCTGGATTTTACACTTTTTTCCGATGGCCCTTTTGACCGGGGGGCAGTGAGACTTCATTGTAGTGCAGATTTCTTTAACATGCTTCCTTGGTTGGCCAAAAAGGGCGTATGCGTTTTTTCCTGAATATATTCAGGAAAAAACGCATACGCCCTTTTTGGCCAGGTGCATCATTGTCGACGTTCTGCCTCGTTTCCTATGCTTTAAATGCAATCCAGTCTACTCCCTGGAATCATTTTCCTGAAATTCTGCCCCTCTTTCAAGTCCTCTTCGCAGCCTTCCTTCAATATATTTTTGGACGATAGCTGTCCTTTATAACTCTGCAGTGTGTGAAGTACAGGGCCACTGAACTCCTTTCTTGAAATCGCTTTCTTGTGAGGTGGCCGCAAACCCGCAGGATTGCTTCAGGCCCTAATCTGGTTCCGGAACGGCATCCTGAGCCTTTGGTTAATTCCTCTTCCTGGTGGGAAATGAGCGTTAAATTTTCCCGTGCAGACACCTGCAGCTAGTCTCTCATTGGTTCTCCCTATTCCTGTTCATCTTGCGCAGAAATTGCAAACTGTGCCAAACAGGAGGTTAAAGGCACTGACTCTCCAAGTGGGGAGAGTATTAGTAAAGGGTCTGGAATTGTGAACCCGAGTAAAAGGGTACAAAAACTGAGATGCATTTGAAAACGTTTCCCGGTCACACGGTGCACCATATTGTGGGATTCCCATGCATGTTTTAGCTGAAGGAAGAATCGCTTAAACCTGGAGAGTTGGGACCCATGGAATGGGTACCATGCAGTATGACTTCAAAGGGTCTGCATTTGCTCATCGAACCTCACCACTGCTATCAGCCTGAAGTGTCCAACCTTATGTCTCAATTAGCTCTGGTTGTAGATGTGGTTAATCCTGGTTGCATCACAAGCCCTGCATGAATTATTTAAGAATTGCTCTCTATTTCACTGTCATTGTGCTTTGTTTTGTAATTAATTTTCATAATGGGATTTATCGGATTTTCTCTGCTGCCTTCATGCAGCTGTACACACGCTTCATTCCCTTATGGAGATATATAAATCCATGGGTTTGAAGATTCTTACTAGTCAGGTTTATTGCTAGGCGTTGAATATAGGGTGCTTAGTCCATCTCGTTGAGGAAGGTGTAGGTCTTGACTATTACATATTTGACGTATGGAATGGTATCTGTGCTAATTTCTATCTCTGGTTTTATGCAGCACCCCAACTCACCTTTCCCCTTAAGTAAACATAAGTTGGTTTTCTAAATTTGAGACACTGTTCTGTTTTGTAATTCAGTTCATGTGTAGCCAAGATTACATTCCGTGTATTAGTGATATCTTATGATGTTTCATTTTCTGTGTGACTTATTTCACTTAGAATCATCGTACCTGAATCCACTCATTATGCTGCGATGGGCCTGATGACATAGATTTCATTGGTGAGTGATATTCCATTGTACGTACGTATGACAACTTCTTTATCCATTTTTTGCTTTCTGCGATATTTAACTTGTACCGTAGACGACGTTCTTGTAAACAGAGCCATCGGAAACATTGGGGTTGCTGTGTGTTTCTGATTTTAAATTCCATAAGCTATAGGACCATAAGTGGAAGTGCCGTAGGCTCCGTTGCTTTGTTTTTTAGGTGTTTGAGGAAACACCATACACTTATCCAGAGTGGCTCTTGGCAATTTACATCCAGCCCATCAGCGTAACAAGGCTCCCTGTTCTCCATGGCCTGTGCTGCCTTTCTGGATTTTACACTTTTTTCAGATGACCTTTTTGACCGGGGGGCACTGAGACGTCATTGTAGTGCAGATTTCTTTAACATGCTTGCTTGGTTGGCCAAAAAGGGCGTATGCGTTTTTTCCTGAATATATTCAGGAAAAAACGCATACGCCCTTTTTGGCCAAGTGCATCATTGTCGACTTTCTGCCTCTTCTCCTATGCTTTAAATGCAATTCCAGTCTACCCCTGAAATCGTTTTCCTGCAATTCTGCCCCGCTTTCAGGTCCTCTTCGCAGGCTTCCTTCAATATATTTTTGGACGATAGCTGTCATTTATAACTCTGCAGGTTTGTGAATTACAGTGCCCCTGAGCTCCTTTCTTCAAATCGCTTTCTTGTGAGCTGGCCGCAAACCCACAGGATTGCTTCAGTCCCTAATCTGGTTCCAGCACGGCATGCTGAGCCTTTGGTTAATTCCTCTTCTTGGTGGGAAATGAACGTTAAATTTGCCCGTGCAGACACCTGCAGCTAGTCTCTCATTGGTTCTCCCTATTCCTGTTCATCTTGCGCAGAAATTTCAAAGTGTGCCAAACAGGAGGTTAAAGGCCCTTACTCTCCAAGTGGGGAGAGTGTTAGTAAACGGTCTGGAATGGTGAACCCGAGTAAAAGGGGATGAAATCTGAGATGCATTTCAAAACGTTTCCCGGTCACACGGTGCACCATACTGTGGGTTTCCCATGCATGTTTTAGCTGAAGGTAGAATCGCTTAAACCTGGAGAGTTGGGACCCATGGAATGGGTGCCATGCAGTATGACTTCAAATGGTCTGCATTTGCTCATCGAACTTCACCAATGCTATCAGCCCGAAGTGTCCAACCTTATGTCTCACTCAGCTCTGAGTGTAGATGAGGTAAATCCAGGTTGCATCACAAGCCCTGAATGAATTATTTAAGAATTGATCTCTATTTCACTGTCATGTGTTTAGTTTTTTTAATTCATTTTGATAATGGTATTTATCGGATTTTCTCTGCTGCCTTCATGCAGCTGTACACACGCTTGATTCTCTTATGGAGACATATAAATCCACGGGTTTGAAGATTCTTACTAGTCAGGTGTATTCCTATTCGTTGAATATAGGGTGTTTAGCCCATTTCGTTGAGCAAGGGGTAGGTCTTGACTATTACATATTTGACTTATGGAATGGTATCTGTGCTAATTTCTATCTCTGGTTTTATGCAGCACCCCAACTCACCTTTCCCCTTAAGCAAACATAAGTTGGTTTTCTAAATTTGAGACCCTGTTCTGTTTTGTAATTCAGTTCATGTGTAGCCAAGATTGCATTCCGTGTATTAGTGATATCTTATGATGTTTCATTTTCTGTGTGACTTATTTCACTTAAAATCATCGTACCTGAATCCACTCATTATGCCACGACGGGCCTGATGACATAGATTTCATTGGTGAGTGATATTCCATTGTACGTACGTACCACAATTTCTTTATCCATTTTTAGCTTTCTGGGATATTTAACTTGTACCGTAGACGAGGTTCTTGTAAACAGAGCCGTCTGAAACTTTGGGGTGGCTGTGTGTTTTTGATTTTAATTTCGCTAAGCTATAGGACCATAAGTGGAAGTGCCGTAGGCTCTGTTGCTTTGTTTTTCAGGTGTTCCAGGAAACACCATACACTTCTCCAGAGTGGCTGTTGGCAATTTACATCCTGCCCATCAGCATTACAAGGCTCCCTGTTCTCCATGGCCTGTGCTGCCTTTCTGGATTTTACACTTTTTTCAGATGGCCCTTTTGACCGGGGCGCAGTGAGACTTCATTGTCGTCCAGATTTCTTTAACATGCTTGCTTGGATGGCCAAAAAGGGCGTATGCGTTTTTTCCTGAATATATTCAGGAAAAAACGCATACGCCCTTTTTGGCCAAGTGCATCATTGTCGACGTTCTGCCTCTTTTCCTATGCTTTAAATGCATTTCCCGTCTACCCCCTGAAATCGTTTTCCTGCAATTCTGCCACGCATACAAGTTCTCTTCGCAGCCTTCCTTCAATATATTTTTGGACGATAGCTGTCATTTATAACTCTGCAGGTTTGTGAGTTACAGTGCCCCTGAGCTACTTTCTTCAACTCGCTATCTTGTGAGCTGGCCGCAAACCCGCAGGATTGCTTCAGGCCCTAATCTGGTTCCAGCATGGTATGCTGAGCCTTAGGTTAATTCCTCTTCCTGGTGGGAAATGAGCGTTAAATTTGCCCGTGCAGACACCTACAGCTAGTCTCTCATTGATTCTCCCTATTCCTGTACATCTTGCGCGGAAATTGCAAACTGTGCCAAAGAGGAGGTTAAAGGCACTGACTCTCCAAGTGGGGAGTGTGTTAGTAAAGGGTCTGGAATGGTGAACCCGAGTAAAAGGGGACGAAAACTGAGATGCATTTGAAAACGTTTGCCGGTCACACGGTGCACCATGCTGTGGGTTTCCCACGAATGATTTAGCTGACGGAAGAATCCCTTAAACCTGGAGAGTTGGGACCCATGGAATGGGTACCATGCAGTATGACTTCAAAGGGTCTGCCTTTGCTCATCGAACCTCAACAATGCTATCAGCACAAAGTGTCCAACCTTATGTCTCACTCAGCTCTGGGTGTAGATGTGGTAAATCCAGGTTGCATCACAAGCCCTGAATGAATTATTTAAGAATTGCTCTCTATTTCACTGTCCTTGTGTTTTGTTTTTGTAATTCATTTTGATAATGGGATTTATCGGATTTTCTCTGCTGCCTTCATGCAGCTGTACACACGCTTGATTCTCTTATGGAGACATATAAATCCATGGTTTTGAAGATTCTTGCTAGTCAGGTGTATTCCTAGGCGTTGAATATAGGGTGTTTAGCCCATTTCGTTGAGCAAGGTGTAGGTCTTGACGATTACATATTTAGCGTATGGAATGGTATCTGTGCTAATTTCTATCTCTGGTTTTATGCAGCACCCCAACTCACCTTTCCCCTTAAGCAAACATAAGTTGGTTTTCTAAACTTGAGACCCTGTTCTGTTTTGTAATTCAGTTCATGTGTAGCCAAGATTACATTCCGTGTATTAGTGATATCTTATGATGTTTCATTTTCTGTGTGACTTATTTCACTTAGGATCATCGTACCTGAATCCACTCATTATGCCACGACGGGCCTGATGACATAGATTTCATTGGTGAGTGATATTCCATTGTACGTTCGTACCACAATTTCTTTATCCATTTTTCGCTTTCTGGGATATTTAACTTGTACCGTAGAAGAGGTTCTTGTAAACAGAGCCGACTGAAATTTTGGGGTGGCTGTGTGTTTTTGATTTTAATTTCCCTAAGCTATAGGACCATAAGTGGAAGTGCCGTAGGCTCTATTGCTTTGTTTTTTAGGTGTTTCAGGAAACACCATACACTTCTCCAGAGTGGCTCTTGGCAATTTACATCCCACCCATCAGCATAACAAGGCTCCCTGTTCTCCATGGCCTGTGCTGCCTCTCTGGATTTTACACTTTTTTCTGATGGCCCTTTTGACTGGGGGGCAGTGAGACTTCATTGTACTGCAGATTTCTTTAACATGCTTGCTTGGTTGGCCAAAAAGTGCGTAGGCGTTTTATCCTGAATATATTCAGGTAAAAACGCATACGCCCTTTTTGGCCAAGTGCATCATTGTCAAAGTTTTGCCTCTTCTCCTATGCTTTAAATGCAATTCCAGTCTACCCCCTGAAATCGTTTTCCTGCAATTCTGCCCCGCTTTCAAGTCCTCTTCGATATATTTTTGGACGATAGCTGTCAATAATAACTCTGCAGGTTTGTGAATTACAGTGCCGCTGAGCTCCATTCTTCAAATCGCTTTCTTGTGAGCTGGCCGCAAACCTGCAGGATTGCTTCAGGCCCTAATCTGGTTCCGGAACAGCATGCTGAGCCTTTGGTTAAATCCTCTTCCTGGTGGGAAATGAGCCTTAAATTTACCCTTGCAGACACCTACAGCTAGTATCTCATTGGTTTTCCCTATTCCTGTTCATCTTGCACAGAAATTGCAAACTGTGCCAAACAGGAGGTTAAAGGCACTGACTCTCCAAGTGGGGAGAGTGTTAGTAAAGGGTCTGGAATTGTGAACCCGAGTAAAATGGGACGAAAACTGAGATGCATTTCAAAACGTTTCCCGGTCACACGGTGCACCATACTGTCGGTTTCCCATGCATGTTTTAGCTGAAGGAAGAATTGATTAACCCTGGAGAGTTGGGACCCATGGAATGGGTACCATGCAGTATGACTTCAAAGGGTCTGCATTTGCTCATCGAACCTCACCAATGCTATCAGCCCGAAGTGTCCAACCTTATGTCACACTCAGCTCTGGGTGTAGATGAGGTAAATCCAGGTTGCATCACAAGCCCTGAATGAATTATTTAAGAATTGCTCTCTATTTCACTGTCATTGTGTTTTGTTTCGTAATTCATTTTGATAATGGGATTTATCAGATTTTCTCAGCTGCCTTCATACAGCTGTACGCACGCTTTATTCTCTTATGGAGACATATAAATCCATGGGTTTGAAGATTCTTACTAGTCAGGTGTATTCCTAGGCGTCGAATATAGGGTGTTTAGTCCATCACGTTGAGAAAGGGGTAGGTCTTGACTATTACATATGTGACTTATGAAATGGTATCTGTGCTAATTTCTATCTCTGGTTTTATGCAGCACCCCAATTCACCTTTCCCCTTAAGCAAACATAAGTTGGTTTTCTAAATTTGAGACCCTGTTCTGTTTTGTAATTCAGTTCAGGTGTAGCCAAGATTACATTCCGTGTATTAGAGATATCTTATGATGTTTCATTTTCTGTGTGACTTATTTCACTTAGAATCATCGTACCTGAATCCACTCATTATGCCACGACGGGCCTGATGACATAAATGTCATTGGTGAGTGATATTCCATTGTACGTACGTACTACAACTTCTTTATCCATTTTTCGCTTTCTGGGATATTTAACTTGTACCGTAGACGAGGTTCTTGTAAACAGAGCCGTCTGAAACTTTGGGGTGGCTGTGTGTTTTTGATTTTAATTTCGCTAAACTATAGGACCATAAGTGGAAATGCCGTAGGCTCCGTTGCTTTGTTTTTTAGGTGTTTCAGGAAACACCATACACTTCTCCAGAGTGGCTCTTGGCAATTTACATCCCGCACTTCAGCATAACAAGGCTCCCTGTTCTCCATGGCCTCTGCTGCCTTTCTGGATTTTACACTTTTTTCCGATGGCCCTTTTGACCGGGGGGCAGTGAGACTTCATTGTAGTGCAGATTTCTTTAACATGCTTCCTTGGTTGGCCAAAAAGGGCGTATGCGTTTTTTCCTGAATATATTCAGGAAAAAACGCATACGCCCTTTTTGGCCAAGTGCATCATTGTCGACGTTCTGCCTCGTTTCCTATGCTTTAAATGAAATCCAGTATACTCCCTGGAATCGTTTTCCTGAAATTCTGCCCCTCTTTCAAGTCCTCTTCGCAGCCTTCCTTCAATATATTTTTGGACGATAGCTGTCCTTTATAACTCTGCAGTGTGTGAAGTACAGTGCCACTGAACTCCTTTCTTGAAATCGCTTTCTTGTGAGCTGGCCGCAAACCCGCAGGATTGCTTCAGGCCCTAATCTGGTTCCGGCACGGCATGCTGAGCCTTTGGTTAATTCCTCTTCCTGGTGGGAAATGAGCGTTAAATTTTCCCGTACAGACACCTGCAGCTAGTCTCTCATTGGTTCTCCCTATTCCTGTTCATCTTGCGCAGAAATTGCAAACTGTGCCAAACAGGAGGTTAAAGGCACTGACTCTCCAAGTGGGGAGAGTATTAGTAAAGGGTCTGGAATTGTGAACCCGAGTAAAAGGGTACAAAAACTGAGATGCATTTGAAAACGTTTGCCAGTCACACGGTGCACCATACTGTGAGTTTCCCATGCATGTTTTAGCTGAAGGAAGTATCCCTTAAACCTGGAGAGTTGGGAACCATTGAATGGGTACCATGCAGTATAACTTCAAAGGGTCTGCATTTGCTCATCGAACCTCACCAATGCTATCAGCCTGAAGTGCCCAACCTTATGTCTCACTCAGCTCTGGGTGTAGATGTGGTAAATCCAGGTTGCATCACAAGCCCTGAATGAATTATTTAAGAATTGCTCTCTATTTCACTGTCCTTGTGTTTTGTTTTGGTAATTCATTTTGATAATGGGATTTATCGGATTTTCTCTGCTGCATTCATTCCGCTGTACACACGCTTCATTCTCTTACGGAGACATATAAATCCATGGGTTTGATGATTCTTACTAGTCAGATGTATTCCTAGGTGTTGAATACGGGGTGCTTAGTCCATTTCGTTGAGCAAGGGGTAGGTGTTGACTATAACATATTTGGCTTATGGAAAGGTATCTGTGCAAATTTCTATCTCTGGTTTGATGCAGCACCCCAACTCACCTTTCCCCTTAAGCAAGCATAAGTTGATTTTCTAAATTTGAGACCCTGTTCTGTTTTGTAATTCAGTTCATGTGTAGCCAAGTTTACATTCAGTGTATTAGTGATATCTTATGATGTTTCATTTTCTGTGTGACTTATTTCACTTAGAATCATCGTACCTGAATCAACGCATTATGCCACGACGGGCCTGATGGCTTAGATTTCATTGCTGAGTGATATTCCATTGTACGTGCGTACCACAATTTCTTTATCCATTTTTCGCTTTCTGGGATATTTAACTTGTACTGTAGATGAGGTTCTTGTAATCAGAGCCGTCTGAAACTTTGGGGTGGCTGTGTGTTTTTGATTTTAATTTCCCTAAGCTATAGGACCATAAGTGGAATTGCCGTAGGCTCCGTTGCTTTCTTTTTTAGGTGTTTCAGGAAACACCATACACTTCTCCAGAGTGGCTCTTGGCAATTTACATCCCACCCATCAGCATAACAAGGCTCCCTGTTCTCCATGGCCTGTGCTGCCTTTCTGGATTTTACACTTTTTTCAGATGGCCCTTTTCACCGTGGGGCGGTGAGACTTCATTGTAGTGCAGATTTCTTTAACATGCTTGCTTGGTTGGCCAAAAAGGGCATATGCGTTTTTTCCTGAATATATTCAGGGAGAAACGCATACGCACTTTTTGGCCAAGTGCATCATTGTCGACGTTCTGCCTCTTTTCCTATGCTTTAAATGCAATTCCAGTCTACCCCCTGAAATCGTTTTCCTGCAATTCTGCCCCGCTTTCAAGTCCTCTTCGCAGCCTTCCTTCAATATATTTTTGGACGATAGCTGTCATTTATAACTCTGCAGGTTTGTGAATTACATTGCCCGTGAGGTCCTTTCTTCAAATCGCTTTCTTGTGAGCTGGCCGCAAACCCGCAGGATTGATTCAGGCCCTAATCTCGTTCCGGCACGGCATGCTGAGCGTTTGGTTAATTCCTATTCCTGGTTGGAAATGAGGGTTAAATTTGCCCGTGCAGACACCTACAGCTAGTCTCTCATTGGTTCTCCCTATTCCTGTTCATCTTGCGCAGAAATTGCAAACTCTGCCAAACAGCAGGTTAAAGGCACTGACTCTCCAAGTGGGGAGAGTGTTAGTAAAGGGTCTGGAATGGTGAACCCGAGTAAAAGGGGACCAAAACTGAGATGCATTTGAAAACTTTCCCGGTCACACGTTGCACCATACTGTGGGTTTCCCATGCATGTTTTACCTGAAGGAAGAATCGCTTAAACCTGGAGAGTTGGGACCCATGGAATGGGTACCATGCAGTATGACTTCAAATGGTCTGCATTTGCTCATCGAACCACACCAATGCTATCAGCCCGAACTGTCCAACCTTATGTCTCACTCAGCTCTGGGTGTAGATGAGGTAAATCCAGGTTGCATCACAAGCCCTGAATGAATTATTTAAGAATTGCTCTCTATTTCACTGTCATTGTGTTTTGTTTTTGTAATTCATTTTGATAATAGGATTTATCGGATTTTCCCTGCTGCCTTCATGCAGCTGTACACACGCTTGATTCTCTTATGGAGACATATAAATCCATGGGTTTGAAGATTCTTACTAGTCAGGTGTATTCCTAGGCGTTAAATATAGGGTGTTTAGCCCATTTCGTTGAGCAAGGGGTAGGTCTTGACTATTACATATTTAACGTATGGAATGGTATCTGTGCTAATTTCTATATCTGGTTTTATGCAGCACCCCAACTCACCTTTCCCCTTAAGCAAACATAAGTTGGTTTTCTAAATTTGAGACCCTGTTCTGTTTTGTAATTCAATTCATATGTAGCCAAGATTACATTCGGTGTATTAGTGATATCTTATGATGTTTCATTTTCTGTGTGACTTATTTCACTTAGAATCATCGTACCTGAATCCACTCATTATGCCACGACGGGCCAGATGACATAGACTTCATTGGTGAGTGATATTCCATTGTACGTACGTACCACAACTTCTTTATCCATTTTTCGCTTTCTGGGATATTTAACTTGAACCGTAGACGAGGTTCTTGTGAAGAGAGCCGTCTGAAACTTTGGGGTGGCTGTGTGTTTCTGATTTTAATTTCCATATGCTATAGGACCATAAGTGGAAATGCCGTAGGCTCCGTTGCTTTGTTTTTTAGGTGTTTCAGGAAACACCATACACTTCTCCAGAGTGGCTGTTGGCAATTTACATCCCACCCATCAGCATAACAAGGCTCCCTGTTCTCCATGGCCTGTGCTGCATTTCTGGATTTTACACATTTTTCAGATGGCCCTTTTGACCAGGGGACAGTGAGACTTCATTGTAGTGCAGATTTCTTTAACATGCTTGCTTGGTTGGCCCAAAAGGGCGTATGCGTTTTTTCCTGAATATATTCAGGAAAAACCGCATACGCCCTTTTTGGCTAAGTGCATCATTGTCGACGTTCTGCCTCTTTTCCTGTGCTTTAAATGCATTTCCAGTCTACCCCCTGAAATCGTTTTCCTGCAATTCTGCCCCACTTAGAAGTCGTCTTCGCAGCCTTCCTTCAATATATTTTTGGACGATAGCTGTCATTTATAACTCTGCATGTTTGTGAGTTACAGTGCCCCTGAGCTCCTTTCTTCAACTCGCTATCTTGTGAGCTGGCCGCAAACCCGCATGTTGCTTCAGGCCCTAATCTGGTTCCGGCCCGGCATGCTGAGCCTTTGGTTAATTCCTCTTCCTGGTGGGAAATGAGCGTTAAATTTGCCCGTGCAGACACCTACAGCTAGTCTCTCATTGGTTCTCCCTATTCCTGTACATCTTGCGCAGAAATTGCAAACTGTGCCAAACAGGAGGTTAAAGGCACTGACTCTCCAAGAGGGGAGAGTGTTAGTAAAGGGTCTGGAATGGTGAAGCCGAGTAAAAGGGGACGAAAACTGAGATGCATTTGAAAACGTTTCCCGGTCACACGGTGCACCATACTGTGGGTTTCCCATGCATGTTTTAGCTGAAGGAAGAATCCCTTAAACCTGGAGAGTTGGGACCCATGGAATGGGTACCATGCAGTATGACTCCAAAGGGTCTGCATTTGCTCATCGAACCTCATCAATGCTATCAGCCCGAAGTGCCCAACCTTATGTCTCACTCAGCTCTGGGTGTAGATGTTGTAAATCCAGGTTGCATCACAAGCCCTGAATGAATTATTTAAGAATTGCTCTCTATTTCACTGTCCTTGAGTTTTGTTTTTGTAATTCATTTTGATAATGGGATTTATCGGATTTTCTCTGCTACATTCATGCCACTGTACACAGGCTTCATTCTCTTACGGAGACATATAAATCCATGGGTTTGATGATTCTTACTAGTCAGATGTATTCCTAGGTGTTGAATACGGGGTGCTTAGTCCATTTCGTTGAGCAAGGGGTAGGTGTTGACTATAACATATTTGGCTTATGGAAAGGTATCTGTGCTAATTTCTATCTCTGGTTTTATGCAGGCCCCCAACTCACCTTTCCCCTTAAGCAAACATAAGTTGGTTTTCTAAATTTGAGACCCTGTTCTGTTTTGTAATTCAGTTCATGTGTAGCCAAGATTACATTCCGTGTATTAGTGACATCTTATGATGTTTCATTTTCTGTGTGATTTATTTCACTTAGAATCATCGTACCTGAATCCACTCATTATGCCACGACGGGCCAGATGACATAGATTTCATTGGTGAGTGATATTCCATTGTACGTACGTACCACAACTTCTTTATCCATTTTTCGCTTTCTGGGATATTTAACTTGTACCGTAGACGAGGTTCTTGTAAACAGAGCCGTCTGAAACTTTGGGGTGGCTGTGTGTTTTTGATTTTAATTACCCTAAGCTATAGGACCATAAGTGGAAGTGCCGTAGGCTCCGTTGCTTTGTTTTTTAGGTGTTTCAGGAAACACCATACAATTCTCCAGAGTGGCTGTTGGCAATTTACATCCCACCCATCAGCATAACAAGGCTCCCTGTTCTCCATGGCTTGTGCTGCATTTCTGGATTTTACACTTTTTTCAGATGGCCCTTTTGGCCGGGGGGCAGTGAGACTTCATTGTAGTGCAGATTTCTTTAACATGCTTGCTTGGTTGGCCAAAAAGGGCGTATGCGTTTTTTCCTGAATATATTCAGGAAAAAACTCATACGCCCTTTTTGGCCAAGTGCATCATTGTCGACGTTCTGCCTCTTTTCCTATGCTTTAAATGCAATTCCTGTCTACCCCCTGAAATCGTTTTCCTGCAATTCTGCCCCGCTTTCAAGTCCTCTTCGCAGCCTACCTTCAATATATTTTTGGACGATAGCTGTCATTTATAACTCTGCAGGTTTGTGAATTACAGTGCCCCTGAGCTCCTTTCTTCAAATCGCTTTCTTGTGAGCTGGCCGCAAACCCGCAGGATTGCTTCAGGCCCTAATCTGTTTCCGGCACGGCATGCTGAGCCTTTGTTTAATTCCTCTTCCTGGTGGGAAATGAGCGTTAAATTTGCCCGTGCAGACACCTACAGCTAGTCTCTCATTGGTTTTCCCTATTCCTGTTCATCTTGCGCAGAAATTGCGAACTGTGCCAAACAGCAGGTTAAGGACACTGACTCTCCAAGTGGGGAGAGGGTTAGTAAAGCGTCTGGAATTGTGATCCCGAGTAAAAGGGGACGAAAACTGAGATGCATTTGAAAACGTTTCCCGGTCACACGGTGCACCATATTGTGGGTTTCCGATGCATGTTTTAGCTGAAGGAAGAATCGCTTAAACCTGTAGAGTTGGGACCCACGGAATGGGTACCATGCAGTATGACTTCAGATGGTCTGCATTTGCTCATCGAACCTCACCAATGTTATCAGCCCGAAGTGTACAACCTTATGTCTCACACAGCTCTGGGAGTAGATGAGGTAAATCCAGGTTGCATCACAAGCCCTGAATGAATTATTTAAGAATTGCTCTCTATTTCACTGTCATTGTGTTTTGGTTTTGTAATTCATTTTGATAATAGGATTTATCGGATTTTCTCTGCTGCCTTCATGCAGCTGTACACACGCTTGATTCTCTTATGGAGACATATAAATCCATGGGTTTGAAGATTCTTACTAGTCTGGTGTATTCCTAGGCATTGAATAGAGGGTGTTTAGCCCATTTCGTTCAGCAAGGGGTAGGTCTTGACTATTACGTATGTGATGTATGAAATGGTATCTGTGCTAATTTCTATCTCTGGTTTTATGCAGCAGCCCAACCCACCTTTCCCCTTAAGCAAACATAAGTTGGTTTTCTAAATTTGAGACCCTGTTCTGTTTTGTAATTCAGTTCATGTGTAGCCAAGATTACATTCCGTGTATTAGTGATATGATGTTTCATTTTCTGTGTGACTTATTTCACTTAGAATCATTGTACCTGAATCCACTCATTATGCCACGACGGGCCTGATGATATAGATTTCATTGGTGAGTGATATTCCATTGTACGTACGTACCACAATTTCTTTATCCATTTTTCGCTTTCTGGGATATTTAACTTGTACCGTAAACGAGGTTCTTGTGAAGAGAGCCGTCTGAAACATTGGGGTGGCTGTGTGTTTTTGATTTTAATTTCCCTAAGTTATAGGACCATAAGTGGAAGTGCCGTAGGCTCCGTTGCTTTGTTTTTCAGGTGTTTCAGGAAACACCATACACTTCTCCAGAGTGTCTCTTGGCAATTTACATCCCACCCATCAGCATAACAAGGCTCCCTGTTCTCCATGGCCTGTGCTGCCTTTCTGGATTTTACACTTTTTTCAGATGGCCCTTTTGACCGGGGGGCAGTGAGACTTCATTGTAGTGCAGATTTCTTTAACACGCTTGCTTGGTTGGCCAGAGAGTGCGTATGCGTTTTTTCCTGAATATATTCCGGAAAAAACGCATACGCCCTTTTTGGCCAAGTACATCATTGTCGACGTTCTGCCTCTTTTCCTATGCTATAAATGCAATTCCAGTCTGCACCCTGAAATCGTTTTCCTGCAATTCTGCCCCGCTTTCAAGTCCTCTTCGCAGCCTTCCTTCAATATATTTTTGGACGATAGCTGTCATTTATAACTCTGCAGGTTTGTGAATTACAGTGCCCCTGAGCTCCTTTCTTCAAATCGCTTTCTTGTGAGCTGGCCGCAAACCCACTGGATTGCTTCAGGCCCTAATCTGGTTCCGGCACGGCATGCTGAGCCTTTGGTTAATTACTCTTCCTGGTGGGAAATGAGCATTAAATTTGCCCGTGCAGACACCTACAGCTAGTCTCTCATTGGTTCTCCCTATTCCTGTTCATCTTGCGCAGAAATTGCAAACTGTCCCAAACAGGAGGTTAAAGGCACTGACTCTCCAAGTGGGGAGAGTGTTAGTAAAGGGTCTGGAATTGTGAACCCGAGTAAAAGGGGCAAAAACTGAGATGCATTTGAAAACGTTTCCCGGTCACACGGTGCACCATACTGTGGGTTTCCCATGCATGTTTTAGCTGAAGGAAGAATCGCTTAAACCTGGAGAGTTGGGACCCATGGAATGGGTACCATGCAGTATGACTTCAAATGGTCTGCATTTGCTCATCGAACCTCACCAATGCTATCAGCCCGAAGTGTTCAACCTTATGTCTCACTCAGCTCTGGGTTTAGATGAGGTAAATCCAGGTTTCATCACAAGCCCTGAATGAATTATTTAAGAATTGCTCTCTATTTCACTGCCATTGTGTTTTGTTTTTGTAATTCATTTTGATAATAGGATTTATCGGATTTTCTCTGCTGCCTTCATGCAGCTGTACACACGCTTGATTCTCTTATGGAGACATATAAATCCATGGGTTTGAAGATTCTTACTAGTCAGGTGTATTCCTAGGCGTTGAATATAGGGTGTTTAGCCCATTTCATTGAGAAAGGGGTAGGTGTGGAGTATTACATATTTAACTTATGGAATGGGATCTGTGCTAATATCTATCTCTGGTTTTATGCAGCACCGCAACTCACCTTTCCCCTTAAGCAAACATAAGTTGGTTTTCTAAGTTTGAGACCCTGTTCTGTTTTGTAATTCAGTTCATGTGTAGCCAAGATTACATTCGGTGTATTAGTGATATCATATGATGTTTCATTTTCTGTGTGACTTATTTCACTTAGAATCATCGTACCTGAATCCACTCATTATGCCACGATGGGCCAGATGACATAGATTTCATTGGTGAGTGATATTCCATTGTACGTACGTACCACAACTTCTTTATCCATTTTTTGCTTTCTGGGATATTTAACTTGTACCGTAGACGAGGTTCTTGTAAACAGATCCGTCTGAAACTTTGGGGTGGCTGTGTGTTTTTGATTTTAATTTCCCTAAGCTATAGGACCATAAGTGGAAGTGCCATAGGCTGTGTTGCTTTGTTTCCTACGTGTTTCAGGAAACACCATACACTTCTCCAGTGTGGCTGTTTGCAATTTACATCCTGCCCATCAGCATAACAAGGCTCCATGTTCTGCATGGCCTGTCCTGCCTTTCTGGATTTTACACTTTTTGTAGATGACCCTGTTGACTGGGGGGCAGTGAGACTTCCCTTGTAGTGCAGATTTCCTTTACATGCTTGCTTAGTTGGCCAAAAAGGGCGTATGCCTTTTTTCCTGAATATATTCAGGAAAAAACGCATATGCACTTTTTGGCCAACTGCATCATTGTCGACGTTCTGCCTCTTTTCCTATGCTTTAAATGCAATTCCCGTGTACCCCCTGAAATCGTTTTCCTGCAATTCTGCCTCGCTTACAACTTCTCTTTGCATCCTTCCTTCAATATATTTTTGGACGATAGCTGTCATTTATAACTCTGCAGGTTTGTGAGTTACAGTGCCCCTGAGCTCCTTTCTTCAACTCGCTATCTGGTGAGCTGGTCGAAAACCCGCAAGATTGCTTCAGACCCTAATCTGGTTCGGGCAGGGCATGCTGAGCCTTTGGTTAATTCCTCTTCCTGGTGGGAAATGAGCGTTAAATTTGCCTGTGCAGACACCTACAGCTAGTCTCTCATTGGTTCTCCCTATTCCTGTTCATCTTGCGCAGAAATTGCAAACTGTGCCAAACAGGAGGTTAAAGGCACTGACTCTCCAAGTGGGGAGAGTGTTAGTAAAGGGTCTGGAATGGTGAACCCGAGTAAAAGGGGACGAAAACTGAGATGAATTTGAAAACGTTTGCCGGTCACATGGTGCACCATACTGTGGGTTCCCCATGCATGTTTTAGCTGAAGGAAGAATCCTTTAAACCTGGAGAGTTGAGACCCATGGAATGGGTACCATGCAGTATGACTTCAAAGGGTCTGCATTTGCTCATCGAACCTCACCAATGCTATCAGCCTGAAGTGCCCAACCTTTTGTCTCACTCAGCTCTGGGTGTACATGTGGTAAATCCAGGTTGCATCACAAGCCCTGAATGAATTATTTAAGAATTGCTCTCTATTTCACTGTCCTTGTGTTTTGTTTTTGTAATTCATTTGATAATGGGATTTATCGGATTTTCTCTGCTGCATTCATGCCGCTGTATACACACTTGATTTCCTTATGGAGACATATAAATCCATGGGTTTGAAGATTCTTACTAGTCAGGTATATTCCCAGGCGTTGAATATGGGGTGTTGAGTCCATTTCGTTGAGCAAGGAGTAGGTCTTGTCTATTACATATTTGGCTTATGGAATGGTATCTGTGTTAATTTCAATCTCTGGTACTATGCAGCACGCCAACTCATCTTTCCCCATAAGCAAGCATAAGTTGTTTTTCTAAATTTAAGGCCCTGTTCTGTTTTGTAATTCAGTTCATGTGTAGCCAAGTTTACATTCCGTGTATTAGTGATATCTTATGATGTTTCTTTTTCTGTGTGACTTATTTCACTTAGAATCATCGTACCTGAATCCACTCATTATGCCGCTACGGGCCTGATGACATAGATTTGATTGCTGAGTGATATTACATTGTACGTACATACCACAACTTCTTTATCCATTTTTCGCTTTCTGGGATATTTAACTTGTACCGTAGACGAGGTTCTTGTAAACAGAGCCGTCCCAAACATTGGGGTGGATGTGTGTTTTAGATTTTAATGTCCCTAAGCTACAGGACTATAAGTGGAAGTGCCATAGGCTGTGTTGCTTTGTTTCCTACAAGTTTCAGTAAACACCATACACTTCTCCAGAGTGGCTGTTGGCAATTTACATCCCGCCCGTCAGCATAACAAGGCTCCCTGTTCTCCATGGCCTGTCCTGTATTTCTGGATTTTACACTTTTTTCAGATGGCCCTGTTGACCGGGGGGCAGTGAGACTTCCCTTGTAGTGCAGATTTTTTTTCACGCTTGCTTGGTTGGCCAAAAATGGTATATGCGTTTTCTCCTGAATATATTCAGGAAAAAACGCATATGCCCTTTTTCGCCAAGTGCATCATTGTCGACATTCTGCCTCTTTTCCTATGCTTTAAGTGCAATTCCAGTCTACCCCCTGAAATCGTTTTCCTGAAATTCTGCCCCTCTTTCAAGTCATCTTCGCAGACTTACTTCAGTATATTTTTGGACGATAGCTGTCATTCATAACCCTGCACGTTTCTGAATTACAGTGCCCCTGAGCTCCTTTCTTCAACTCGTTTTCTTGTGAGCTGGCAGCAAAACCGCAGGATTGCTTTAGGCCCTAAGCTCTTTCCAGCAGGGGACGCTGAGCATTTGGTTAATTGCTCTTCATGGTGGGAAATGATCGTTACATTTGCCAGTGCAGACACCTACAGCTAGTCTCTCATTGATTCTCCCTATTCCTGTTCATCTTGCGCAGAAATTGCAAACTGTGCGAAACAGGAGGTTAAAGGCACTGTCTCTCCAAGTGGGGAGAGTGTTAGTAAAGGGTCTGGAATGGTGAACCCGAGTACCAGGGGACGAAAACTGAGATGCATTTGAAAACGTTTCCCAATCACACGGTGGACCATACTCTGGGTTTCCCATGCATGTTTTAGCTGAAGGAAAAATCGCTTAAACCTGGACAGTTGGGACCCATGGAATGGGTACCATGCAGTATGACTACGAAGTGTATGCATTTGCTCACCGAACCTCACCAATGCTATCAGCCCGAAGTGTCCAGGCTTATGTCTCACGCAGCTCTGGGTTTAGATGTGGTAAATCCAGGTTGCATCACAAGCTCTGAATGAATTATTTAAGAATTGCTCTCTATTTCACTGTCATTGTGTTTTGTATTTGAAAATTATTTTTATAATGGGATTTATCGGATTTTCACTGCTGCGTTTATGCTGCTGTACACACGCTTGATTCTCTTAAGGAGACATATTAATCCATGGGTTTTAAGTTTCTTACTAGTCAGGTATATTCCTAGGCGTTGAATATGGGGTGTTGAGTCCATTTCGTTGAGCAAGGAGTAGGTCTTGTCTGTTACATATTTGGATTATGGAATGGTATCTGTGCTAATTTCTATCTCTGGTTTTATGCAGCACCCCAACTCACCTTTCCCCATAAGCAAGCATAAGTTGGTTTTCTATATTTAAGTACCTGTTCTGTTTTGTAATTCAGTTCATGTGTAGCCAAGGTTTCATTCCGTGTATTAGTGATATCTTACGATGTTTCTTTTTCTGTGTGACTTATTTCTCGTAGAATCCTCGTACCTGAATCCACTCATTATGCTGCAACGGGTCTGATGACATAGATTTCATTGCTGAGTGATATTCCATTGTACGTACGTACCACAACTTCTTTATCCATTTTTCGCTTTCTCGGATATTTACCTCGTACCTTAGATGAGGTTCTACTAAACAGAGCCGTCCCAAACTTTGGGGTGGCTGTGTTGTTTTGATTTTAATGTCCCTAAGCTATAGGACCATAAGTGGAAATGCCATAGGCTGTGTTGCTTTGTTTCCTTCGTGTTTCAGGAAACACCATACACTTCTCCAGAGTGGCTGTTGGCAATTTTCATCCCGCCCATCAGCATAACAAGACTCCCTGTTCTCCATGGCCTAGCCTGTCTTTCTGGATTTTACACTTTTTTCAGATGGCCCTGTTGACCGGGGGACAGTGAGACTTCCCTTGTAGTGGAGATTTCCTTTACACGCTTGCTTGGTTGGCCAAGTAGGGCGTATGCTTTTTTCCTGAATATATTCAGGAAAAAACGCATACGACCTTTTTGGCCAAGTGCATCATTGTCGACATTCTGCCTCTTTTCCTATGGTTTAAGTGCAATTCCAGTCTACCCCCTGAAATCGTATTCCTGAAATTCTGCCCCTATTTCAAGTCCTCTTCGCAGACTAACTTCAATTTATTTTTGGACGATAGCTGTCATTCATAACTCTGCAGGTTTGTGAATTACAGTGCCCCTGAGCTCATTTCTTCAACTCGTTTTCTTGTGAGCTGGCAGCAAAACCGCAGGATTGCTTTAGGCCCTAATCTCTGGCAGGGCACGCTGAGCCATTGGTTAATTCCTCTTCCTGGTGGGAAATGGACGTTACATTTGCCCGTGCAGACACCTACAGCTAGTCTCTCATTGGTTCTCCCTATTCCTGTTCACCTTGCGCAGAAATTGCAAACTGTGCCAAACAGGAGCTTAAAGGCACTGACTCTCCAAGTGGGGAGAGGGTTAGTAAAGCGTCTGGAATGGTGAACCCGAGTACCAGGGGACGAAAACTGAGATGCATTTTAAAACGTTTCCCAATCACACGGTGGACCATACTCTGGGTTTCCCATGCATGTTTTAGCTGAAGGAAGAATCCCTTAAACCTGGAGAGTTGAGACCCATGGAAAGGGTTCCATGCAGTATGACTTCAAAGGGTCTGCATTTGCTCACTGAACCTCACCAATGCTATCAGCCCGAAGTGTCCAGCCTTATGTCTCACCCAGCTCTGTGTGTAGATGTGGTAAATCCAGGTTGCATCACAAGCCCTGAAAGAATTATTTAAGAATTGCTCTCTATTTCACGGTCATTGTGTTTTGTATTTGAAAATTATTTTGATAATGGGATTTATCGGGTTTTCACTGCTACCTTTATGCCGCTGTACACACGCATGTTTCTCTTATGGAGACATATAAATCCGTGGGTTTTAAGATTCTTACTAGTCAGGTATATTCCTAGGCCTTGAATATGGGGTGTTGAGTCCATTTCGTTGAGCAAGGAGTAGGTCTGGTCTATTACTTATTTGGTTTATGGAACGGTATCTGTGCTAATTTCAATCTCTGGTTTTATGCAGCACCCCAACTCACCTTTCCCCTTAAGCAAGCATAAGTTGGTTTTCTAAATTTGAGACCCTGTTCTGTTTTGTAATTCAGTTCATGTGTAGCCAAGTTTACATTCCGTGTATTAGTGATATCTTATGATGTTTCTTTTTCTGTGTGACTTATTTCACGTAGAATCATCGTACCTGAATACTCTCATTATGCCGCTATGGGCCTGATGACATAGATATAATTGCTGAGTGATATTCCATTGTACGTATGTACCAGAACTTCTTTATCCATTTTTCACTTTCTGGGATATTTAACTCGTACCGTAGATGAGGTTCTTGTAAACAGAGCCGTCCCAAACTTTGGGGTGGCTGTGTGTTTTTGATTTTAATTTCCCAAAGCTATAGGACCATAAGTGGAAGTGCCATAGGCTGTGTTGCTTTGTTTCCTACGTGTTTCAGGAAACACCATACACTTCTCCAGAGTGGCTGTTGGCAATTTACATCCTGTAAATCAATATTATAAGGCTCCCTGTTCTCCATGGCCTGTCCTGTCTTTCTGGATTTTACACTTTTTTCAGATGGCCCTTTTGACTGGGGCGCAGTGAGACTTCATTGTAGTGCAGATTTCCTGTACACGCTTGCTTGGTTGGCCAAAAAGTGCGTATGCGTTTTTTCCTGAATATATTAAGGAAAAAACGCTTACGCCCATTTTGGCCAAGTGCATCATTGTCAACATTCTGTCTCTTTTCCTGTGCTTTAAGTGCAATTCCAGTCTACCCCCTGAAATCGTTTTCCTGGAATTCTGCCCCGCTTTCTAGTCCTCTTCGCAGACTTACTTCAATATATTTTTGGACGATAGCTGTCATTCATAACTCTGCAGGTTTGTGAATTACAGTGCCCCTGAGCTCCTTTCTTCAACTCGCATTCTTCTGAGCTGGCTGCAAAACCGCAGGATTGCTTCAGTCCCTAATCTGTTTCCGGCAGGGCACGCTGAGCCTTTGATTGATTCCTCTTCCTGGTGGGCAGTGAGGGATACATTTGCCCGTACAGACTCCTACAGCTAGTCTCTCATTGGTTCTCCCTATTCCTGTTCATCTTGCGCAGAAATTGCAAACTGTGCCAAACAGGAGGTTAAAGGCACTGACTCTCCGAGTGGGGAGAGTGTTAGTGAAGGGTCTGGAATGGTGAACCCGAGTCCCAGGGGACAAAAACTGAGATGCATTTGAAAACATTTCCCAATCACCCAATGTACCATAGTCTGGGTTTCCCATGCGTGATTTAGCTGAAGGAAGAATTTCTTAAACCTAGAGAGTTGGGACCCTTGGAATGGGTACCAAGCAGTATGACTTCAAAGGGTCTGCATTTGCTAACCGAACCTCACCAATGCTATCAGCCAGAAGTGTCAAAACTTATGTCTCACCGAGCTCTGGGTGTAGATGTGGTAAATCCAGGTTGCATCACAAGCTCAGAATGAATTATTTAAGAATTGCTCTCTATTTCACTGTCATTGTGTTTTGTTTTTGAAATTTTTTTTATAACGGGATTTATCGGATTTTCATTGCTGCGTTTAGGTCGCTGTACACACGCTTGATTCTCTTACGGAGACATATAAATCTATGGGTTTTAACATTCTTACTAATCACGTATATTCCTAAGGGTAGAATATGTGGTGTTGAGCCCATTTCGTTGAGCAAGAAGTAGGTCTAGTCTCTTACATGTTTGGCTTAAGGAACGGTATCTGTGCTAATTAAAATCTCTGGTTTTATGCAGCACCACAACTCACCTTTCCACATAAGGAAGCATAAGTTGGTTTTCTAAATTTGAGACCCTGTTCTGTTTTGTAGTTCAGTTCATCTGCAGCCAAGTTTACATTCCGTGTATTAGTGATACCTTATGATGTTTCTTTTTCTGTGAGACTTATTTCACGTAGAATCATCGTACCTGAATCCACTCATTATGCCGCTACGGGCCTGATGACATAGATTTCATTGCTGAGTGATATTACATTGTACGTACGTACCACAACTTCTTAATCCATTTTTCGCTTTCTGGGATATTTAACTTGTACAGTAGATGAGGTTTTTGTAAACAGAGCCATCCCAAATTTTGGGGTGGATGTGTGTTTTTGATTTTAATGTCCCTAAGCTACTGGACCATAAGTGGAAGTGCCATAGGCTGTGTTGCTTTGTTTCCTACATGTTTCAGGAAACACCATACACTTCTCCAGTGTGGCTGTTGACAATTTACATCCTGCCCATCAGCATAACAAGGCTCCATGTTCTCCATGGCCTGTCCTGCCTTTCTGGATTTTACACTTTTTCCAGATGGCCCTGTTGACTGGGGGGCAGTGAGACTTCCCTTGTAGTGCACATTTCTTTACACGCTTGCTTAGTTGGCCAAAAAGGGCGTATGCGTTTTTTCCTGAATATATTCAGGAAAAAACGCATATGCTTTGGCCAAGTGCATCATTGTCGACATTCTGCCTCTTTTCCTATGCTTGAAGTGTAATTCCAGTCTACCCCCTGAAACCGTTTTCCTGAAATTCTGCCCCTCTTTCAAGTCCGCTTCGCAGACTTACTTCAATATATTTTTGGACGATAGCTGTCATTCATAACTCTGCAGGTTTGTGAATTACAGTGCCCCTGAGCTCATTTCTTCAACTCGTTTTCTTGTGAGCTGGCAGCAAAACCGCAGGATTGCTTTAGGCCCTACACTCTTTCTGGCAGGGCATGCTGAGCCATTGGTTAATTCCTCTTCCTGGTGGGAAATGAGCGTTACATTTGCCCGAGCAGACACCTACAGCTAGTATCTCATTGGTTCTCCCTATTCCTGTTCACCTTGCGCAGAAATTGCAAACTGTGCCAAACAGGAGCTTAAAGGCACTGACTCTCCAAGTGAGGAGAGGGTTAGTAAAGCGTCTGGAATGGTGAACCCGAGTAACGGGGACGAAAACTGTGCATTTGAAAACGTTTCCCAATCAACGGTGGACCATTTCTGGGTTTCCCATGCATGTTTTAGCTGAAGGAAGAATCCCTTAAACCTGGAGAGTTGGGACCCATGGAAAGGGTTCCATGCAGTATGACTTCAAAGGGTCTGCATTTGCTCACCGAACATCACCAATGCTATCAGCCCGAAGTGTCCAGCCTTATGTCTCACCCAGCTCTGGGTGTAGTGTGGTAAATCCAGGTTGCATCACAACCCTGAATGAATTATTTAAAAATTGCTCTCTATTTCACTGTCATTGTGTTTTGTATTTGAAAATTATTTTGATAATGGGATTTATCGGGTTTTCACTGCTACCTTTATGCCGCTGTACACACGCATGTTTCTCTTACGGGCATTAATCCGTGGTTAAGTCTTACTAGTCGGTTATTCCTAGGCCCTTTGGGTGTTGAGTCCATTTCGTTGAGCAGGGTAGGTCTGGTCTATTACTTTGGCTTATGGAACGGTATCTGTGCTAATTTCAATCTCTGTATGCAGCCTACTTGCAATTTGAAACCCTTCGTAATTCAGTTCATGTGTAGCCAAGTTTACATTCCGTGTTGTTTCTTTTTCTGTGTGACTTCCGTGTCTCGTACCTTCTCTCTTATGCCGCTATGGGCCTGTGCTTTATTGCTGAGTGATTTCCATTGTACGTTGTATCAGAACTTCTTATCCACACTTTCTGGTATTTAACTCGTACCGTAGATGAGGTTCTTGTAAACAGAGCCGTCCCAAACTTTGGGGTGGCTGTGTGTTGATAGTTTCCCAAAGCTATAGGACCATAAGTGGAAGTGCCATAGGCTGTGTTGCTTTGTTTCCTACGTGTTTCAGGAAACACCATACACTTCTCCAGAGTGGCTGTTGGCAATTTACATCCCGTAAATCAATATTATAAGGCTCCCTGTTCTCCATGGCCTGTCCTGTCTTTCTGGATTTTACACTTTTTCAGATGACCCTTTTGACTGGGGCGCAGTGAGACTTCATTGTAGTGCAGATTTCCTGTACACGCTTGCTTGGTTGGCCAAAAAGTGCGTATGCGTTTTTTCCTGAATATATTAAGGAAAAAACGCTTACGCCCATTTTGGCCAAGTGCATCATTGTCAACATTCTGTCTCTTTTCCTGTGCTTTAAGTGCAATTCCAGTCTACCCCCTGAAATCGTTTTCCTGGAATTCTGCCCCGCTTTCTAGTCCTCTTCGCAGACTTACTTCAATATATTTTTGGACGATAGCTGTCATTCATAACTCTGCAGGTTTGTGAATTACAGTGCCCCTGAGCTCCTTTCTTCAACTCGCATTCTTCTGAGCTGGCTGCAAAACCGCAGGATTGCTTCAGTCCCTAATCTGTTTCCGGCAGGGCACGCTGAGCCTTTGATTGATTCCTCTTCCTGGTGGGCAGTGAGGGATACATTTGCCCGTACAGACTCCTACAGCTAGTCTCTCATTGGTTCTCCCTATTGCTGTTCATCTTGCGCAGAAATTGCAAACTGTGCCAAACAGGAGGTTAAAGGCACTGACTCTCCGAGTGGGGAGAGTGTTAGTGAAGGGTCTGGAATGGTGAACCCGAGTCCCAGGGGACAAAAACTGAGATGCATTTGAAAACATTTCCCAATCACCCAATGTACCATAGTCTGGGTTTCCCATGCGTGATTTAGCTGAAGGAAGAATTTCTTAAACCTAGAGAGTTGGGACCCTTGGAATGGGTACCAAGCAGTATGACTTCAAAGGGTCTGCATTTGCTAACCGAACCTCACCAATGCTATCAGCCAGAAGTGTCAAAACTTATGTCTCACCGAGCTCTGGGTGTAGATGTGGTAAATCCAGGTTGCATCACAAGCTCAGAATGAATTATTTAAGAATTGCTCTCTATTTCACTGTCATTGTGTTTTGTTTTTGAAATTTTTTTTATAACGGGATTTATCGGATTTTCATTGCTGCGTTTAGGTCGCTGTACACACGCTTGATTCTCTTACGGAGACATATAAATCTATGGGTTTTAACATTCTTACTAATCACGTATATTCCTAAGGGTAGAATATGTGGTGTTGAGCCCATTTCGTTGAGCAAGAAGTAGGTCTAGTCTCTTACATGTTTGGCTTAAGGAACGGTATCTGTGCTAATTAAAATCTCTGGTTTTATGCAGCACCACAACTCACCTTTCCACATAAGGAAGCATAAGTTGGTTTTCTAAATTTGAGACCCTGTTCTGTTTTGTAGTTCAGTTCATCTGTAGCCAAGTTTACATTCCGTGTATTAGTGATACCTTATGATGTTTCTTTTTCTGTGAGACTTATTTCACGTAGAATCATCGTACCTGAATCCACTCATTATGCCGCTACGGGCCTGATGACATAGATTTCATTGCTGAGTGATATTACATTGTACGTACGTACCACAACTTCTTAATCCATTTTTCGCTTTCTGGGATATTTAACTTGTACAGTAGATGAGGTTTTTGTAAACAGAGCCATCCCAAATTTTGGGGTGGATGTGTGTTTTTGATTTTAATGTCCCTAAGCTACTGGACCATAAGTGGAAGTGCCATAGGCTGTGTTGCTTTGTTTCCTACATGTTTCAGGAAACACCATACACTTCTCCAGTGTGGCTGTTGACAATTTACATCCTGCCCATCAGCATAACAAGGCTCCATGTTCTCCATGGCCTGTCCTGCCTTTCTGGATTTTACACTTTTTCCAGATGGCCCTGTTGACTGGGGGGCAGTGAGACTTCCCTTGTAGTGCACATTTCTTTACACGCTTGCTTAGTTGGCCAAAAAGGGCGTATGCGTTTTTTCCTGAATATATTCAGGAAAAAACGCATACGCCCTTTTTGGCCAAGTGCATCATTGTCGACATTCTGCCTCTTTTCCTATGCTTGAAGTGTAATTCCAGTCTACCCCCTGAAACCGTTTTCCTGAAATTCTGCCCCTCTTTCAAGTCCGCTTCGCAGACTTACTTCAATATATTTTTGGACGATAGCTGTCATTCATAACTCTGCAGGTTTGTGAATTACAGTGCCCCTGAGCTCATTTCTTCAACTCGTTTTCTTGTGAGCTGGCAGCAAAACCGCAGGATTGCTTTAGGCCCTACACTCTTTCTGGCAGGGCATGCTGAGCCATTGGTTAATTCCTCTTCCTGGTGGGAAATGAGCGTTACATTTGCCCGAGCAGACACCTACAGCTAGTATCTCATTGGTTCTCCCTATTCCTGTTCACCTTGCGCAGAAATTGCAAACTGTGCCAAACAGGAGCTTAAAGGCACTGACTCTCCAAGTGAGGAGAGGGTTAGTAAAGCGTCTGGAATGGTGAACCCGAGTAACAGGGGACGAAAACTGAGATGCATTTGAAAACATTTCCCAATCAAACGGTGGACCATATTCTGGGTTTCCCATGCATGTTTTAGCTGAAGGAAGAATCCCTTAAACCTGGAGAGTTGGGACCCATGGAAAGGGTTCCATGCAGTATGACTTCAAAGGGTCTGCATTTGCTCACCGAACATCACCAATGCTATCAGCCCGAAGTGTCCAGCCTTATGTCTCACCCAGCTCTGGGTGTAGATGTGGTAAATCCAGGTTGCATCACAACCCTGAATGAATTATTTAAAAATTGCTCTCTATTTCACTGTCATTGTGTTTTGTATTTGAAAATTATTTTGATAATGGGATTTATCGGGTTTTCACTGCTACCTTTATGCCGCTGTACACACGCATGTTTCTCTTACGGAGACATATAAATCCGTGGGTTTTAAGATTCTTACTAGTCAGGTATATTCCTAGGCCCTGAATATGGGGTGTTGAGTCCATTTCGTTGAGCAAGGAGTAGGTCTGGTCTATTACTTATTTGGCTTATGGAACGGTATCTGTGCTAATTTCAATCTCTGGTTTTATGCAGCACCCCAACTCACCTTTCCCCATAAGCAAGCATAAGTTGGTTTTCTAAATTTGAAACCCTGTTCTGTTTTGTAATTCAGTTCATGTGTAGCCAAGTTTACATTCCGTGTATTAGTGATATCTTATGATGTTTCTTTTTCTGTGTGACTTATTTCACGTAGAATCATCGTACCTGAATACTCTCATTATGCCGCTATGGGCCTGATGACATAGATATAATTGCTGAGTGATATTCCATTGTACGTATGTATCAGAACTTCTTTATCCATTTTTCACTTTCTGGGATATTTAACTCGTACCGTAGATGAGGTTCTTGTAAACAGAGCCGTCCCAAACTTTGGGGTGGCTGTGTGTTTTTGATTTTAGTTTCCCAAAGCTATAGGACCATAAGTGGAAGTGCCATAGGCTGTGTTGCTTTGTTTCCTACGTGTTTCAGGAAACACCATACACTTCTCCAGAGTGGCTGTTGGCAATTTACATCCCGTAAATCAATATTATAAGGCTCCCTGTTCTCCATGGCCTGTCCTGTCTTTCTGGATTTTACACTTTTTTCAGATGACCCTTTTGACTGGGGCGCAGTGAGACTTCATTGTAGTGCAGATTTCCTGTACACGCTTGCTTGGTTGGCCAAAAAGTGCGTATGCGTTTTTTCCTGAATATATTAAGGAAAAAACGCTTACACCCATTTTGGCCAAGTGCATCATTGTCAACATTCTGTCTCTTTTCCTGTGCTTTAAGTGCAATTCCAGTCTACCCCCTGAAATCGTTTTCCTGGAATTCTGCCCTGCTTTCTAGTCCTCTTCGCAGACTTACTTCAATATATTTTTGGACGATAACTGTCATTCATAACTCTGCAGGTTTGTGAATTACAGTGCCCCTGAGCTCCTTTCTTCAACTCACATTCTTCTGAGCTGGCTGCAAAACCGCAGGATTGCTTCAGTCCCTAATCTGTTTCCGGCAGGGCATGCTGAGCCTTTGATTAATTCCTCTTCCTGGTGGGCAGCGAGCGATACATTTGCCCGTACAGACTCCTACAGCTAGTCTCTCATTGGTTCTCCCTATTCCTGTTCATCTTGCGCAGAAATTGCAAACTGTGCCAAACAGGAGGTTAAAGGCACTGACTCTCCGAGTGGGGAGAGTGTTAGTGAAGGGTCTGGAATGGTGAACCCGAGTACAAGGGGACAAAAACTGAGATGCATTTGAAAACATTTCCCAATCACCCAGTGTACCATAGTCTGGGTTTCCCATGCGTGTTTTAGCTGAAGGAAGAATCACTTAAACCTGGAGAGTTGGGACCCATGGAATGGGTACCATGCAGTGTGACTTCAAATGGTCTGCATTTGCTCATCGAACCTCACCAATGCTATCAGCCTGAAGTGTCCAACCTTATGTCTCTCTCAGCTCTGGGTTTAGATGAGGTAAATCCAGGTTGCATCACAAGCCCTGAATGAATTATTTAAGAATTGCTCTCTATTTCACTGTCATTGTGTTTTGTTTTTGTAATTCATTTTGATAATAGGATTTATCGGATTTTCTCTGCTGCCTTCATGCAGCTGTACACATGCTTGATTCTCTTATGGAGACATATAAATCCATGGGTTTGAAGATTCTTACTAGTCAGGTGTATTCCTAGGCGTTAAATATAGGGTGTTTAGCCCATTTCGTTGAGCAAGGGGTAGGTCTTGACTATTACATATTTGACGTAAGGAATGGTATCTGTGCTAATTTCTATCTCTGGTTTTATGCAGCACCCCAACTCACCTTTCCCCTTAAGTAAACATAAGTTGGTTTTCTAAATTTGAGACCCTGTTCTGTTTTGTAATTCAGTTCATGTATAGCCAAGATTACATTCCGTGTATTAGTGATATCTTATGATGTTTCATTTTCTGTGTGACTTATTTCACTTAGAATCATCGTACCTGAATCCATTTATTATGCCAGGATGGGCCAGATGACATAGACTTCATTGGTGAGTGATATTCCATTGTACGTACGTACCACAACTCCTTTATCCATTTTTTGCTTTCTGGGATATTTAACTTGTACCGTAGACGAGGTTCTTGCAAACAGAGCCGTCTGAAATTTAGGGGTGGCTGTGTGTTTTTGATTTTAATTTCCCTAATCTATAGGACCGTAAGTGGAAGTGCTGTAGGCTCCGTTGCTTTGTTTTTTAGGTGTTTCAGGAAACACCATACACTTCTCCAGACTGGCTGTTGGGAATTTACATCCCACCCATCAGTATAACAAGGCTCCCTGTTCTCCATGGCCTGTGCTGCATTTCTGGATTTTACACTTTTTTCAGATGGCCCTTTTGACCGGGGGGCAGTGAGACTTCATTGTAGTGCAGATTTCTTTAACATGCTTGCTTGGTTGGCCAAAAAGTGTGTATGCGTTTTTTCCTGAATATATTTAGGAAAAAATGCATACGCCCTTTTTAGCCAAGTGCATCATTGTCGACGTTCTGCCTCTTTTCCTATGCTTTAAATGCAATTCCAGTCTACCCCCTGAAATTGTTTTCCTGCAATTCTGCCCCGCTTTCAAGTCCTCTTCGCAGCCTTCCTTCAATATATTTTTGGACGATAGCTGTCAATTATAACTCTGCAGGTTTGTGAATTACAGTGCCCCTGAACTCCTTTCTTCAAATTGCTTTCTTATGAGCTGGCCGCAAACCCGCAGGATTGCTTCAGGCCCTAATCTGGTACCGGCACGGCATGCTGAGCCATTGGTTAATTCCTCTTCCTGGTTGGAAATGAACGTTAAATTTGCCCGTTCAGACACCTACAGCTAGTCTCTCATTTGTTCTCCCTATTCCTGTTCATCTTGCACAGAAATTGCAAACTGTGCCAAACAGCAGGTTAAAGGCACTGACTCTCCAAGTGGGGAGAGTGTTAGTAAAGGGCCTGGAATTGTGAACCCGAGTAAAAGGGGACGAAAACTGAGATGCATTTGAAAACGTTTCCCGGTCACATGGTGAACCTTACTGTGGGTTTCCCATGCATGTTGTAGCTGAAGGAAGAACCACTTAAACCTGGAGATTTGGGACCCATGGAATGGGTACCATGCAGTATGACTTCAAAGGGTCTGCATTTGTTCATCGAACCTCACCAATGCTATCAGCCCGAAGTGCCGAACCTTATGTCTCACTCAGCTCTGGATGTAGATGTGGTAAATCCAGGTTGCATCAGAAGCCCTGAATGAATTATTTAAGAATTGCTCTCTATTTCACTGTCCTTGTGTTTTGTTTTTGTTATTCATTTTGATAATGGGATTTATCGGATTTTCTCTGCTGCCTTCATGCCTCTGTACACACGCTTCATTCTCTTCTGGAGACATATAAATCCATGGGTTTGAAGATTCTTACTAGTCAGGTGTATTCCTAGGCGTTGAATATGTGGTGTTTAGTCCATTTCGTTGAGCAAGGGGTAGGTCTTAACTATTACATATTTGGCTTATGAAAAGGTATCTGTGCTAATTTCTATCTCTGGTTTTATGCAGAACCCCAATTCACCTTTCCCCTTAAGCAAGCATAAGTTGGTTTTCTAAATTTGAGACCCTGTTCTGTTTTGTAATTCAGTTCATGTGTAGCCAAGTTTACATTCCGTGTATTTGTGATATCTTATGATGTTTCATTTTCTGTGTGACTTATTTCACTTAGAATCATCATATCTGAATCCACTCATTATGCCGCGATGGGCCTGATGACATAGATTTCATTGCTGAGTGATATTCCATTGTACGTACGTACCACAACTTCTTTATCCATTTTTCACATTCTGGGATATTTAACTTGTACCGTAGACGAGGTTCTTGTAAAGACAGCCGTCTGAAACTATGGGGTGGCTGTGTGTTTTTGATTTAAATTTCCCTAAGCTATAGGACCATAAGTGGAAGTGCCGTAGGCTCCGTTGCTTTGTTTTTTAGGTGTTCCAGGAAACACCATACACTTCTCCAGAGTGGCTGTTGGCAATTTACATCCCGCCCATCAGCATAACAAGGCTCCCTGTTCTCCTTGGGTTGTGCTGCCTTTCTGGGTTTTACACTTTTTTCAGATGGCCCTTTTGACCGGGGGGCAGTGAGACTTCATTGTAGTGCAGATTTCATTAACATGCTTGCTTCGTTGGCCAAAAAGGGCGTATGCGTTTTTTCCTGAATATATTCAGGAGAAACGCATACGCCCTTTTTGGCCAAGAACATCATTGTCAACGTTCTGCCTCTTTTCCTATGCTTTAAATGCAATTCCCGTCTACCCCCTGAAATCGTTTTCCTGCAATTCTGCCCCGCTTACAAGTTCTCTTCGCAGCCTTCCTTCAATATGTTTTTGGACGATAGCTGTCATTTATAACTCTGCAGGTTTGTGAGTTACAGTGCCCCTGAGCTCCTTTCTTCAACTCGCTATCTTGTGAGCTGGCCGCAAACCCGCTGGATTGCTTCAGGCCCTAATCTGGTTCCAGCACGGCATGTTGACCCTTAGGTTAATTCCTCTTCCTGGCAGGAAATGAGCGTTAAATTTGCCCGTGCAGACACCTACAGCTAGTGTCTCATTGGTTCTCCCTATTCCTGTTCATCTTGTGCAGAAATTGCAAACTGTGCCAAACAGGGGGTTAAAGCACTGACTCTCCAAGTGGGGAGAGTGTTCGTATAGGGTCTGGAATGGTGAATCCGAGTAAAAGGGGATGAAAACTGAGATGCATTTGAAAACGTTTGCCGGTCACACAGTGCACCATACTGTGAGTTTCCCATGCATGTTTTAGCTGAAGGAAGAATCCCTTAAACCTGGAGAGTTGGGACCCATGGAATGAGTACCATGCAGAATGACTTCAAAGGGTTGCATTTGCTCATCGAACCTCACCAATGCTATCAGCCCGAAGTGCCCAACCTTATGTCTCACTCAGCTCTGGGTATAGATGTGGTAAATCCAGGTTGCATCACAAGCCCTGAATGAATTATTTAAGAATTGCTCTCTATTTCACTGTCCTTGTGTTTTGTTTTTGTAATTCATTTTGATAATGGGATTTATCGGATTTTCTCTGCTGCATTCATGCCGCTGTACACAGGCTTAATTCTCTTCTGGAGACATATAAATCCATGGGTTTGAAGATTCTTACTAGTGAGGTGTATTCCTAGGCGTTGAATATGTGGTGTTTAGTCCATTTCATTGAGCAAGGGGTAGGTCTTAACTATTACATATTTGGCTTATGAAAATGTATCTGCGCTAATTTCTATCTCTGGTTTTATGCAGCACCCCAATTCAACTTTCCCCTTAAGCAAGCATAAGTTGGTTTTCTAAATCTGAGACCCTGTTCTGTTTTGTAATTCAGTTCATGTGTAGCGAAGTTGACATTCCGTGTATTAGTGATATCTTATGATGTTTCATTTTCTGTGTGACTTATTTCACTTACAATCATCATACCTGAATCCACTCATTATGCCGCAATGGGCCTGATGACATAGATTTCATTGCTGAGTGATATTCCATTGTACGTACGTACCACAACTTCTTTATCCATTTTTCACATTCTGCGATATTTAACTTGTACCGTAGACGAGGTTCTTGTAAAGACAGCCGTCCGAAACTTTGGGGTGGCTGTGTGTTTTTGATTTTAATTTCCCTAAGCTATAGGACCATAAGTGGAAGTGCCGTAGGCTCCATTGCTTTGTTTTCTAGGTGTTCCAGGAAACACCATACACTTCTCCAGAGTGGCTGTTGGCAACTTACATCCCGCCCATCAGCATAACAAGGCTCCCTGTTCTCCATGGCCGGTGCTGCCTTTCTGGATTTTACACTTTTTTCAGATGGCCCTTTTGACCGGGGGGCAGTGAGACTTCATTGTAGTGCAGATTTCTTTAACATGCTTGCTTGGTTGGCCAAAAAGGGTGTATGCGTTTTTTCCTGAATATATTCAGGAAAAAACGCATACGGCCTTTTTGGCCAAGAGCATGATTGTCGACGTTCTGCCTCTTTTCCTATGCTTTAAATGCAATCCCCGTCTACCCCATGAAATCGTTTTCCTGCAATTCTGCTCCGCTTACATGTTCTCTTCGCAGCCTTCCTTCAATATATTTTGGACGATAGCTGTCATTTATAACTCTGCAGGTTTGTGAGTTACAGTGCCCCTCAGCTCCTTTCTTCAACTCGCTATCTTGTGAGCTGGCCGCAAACCCGCTGGATTGCTTCAGGCCCTAATCTGGTTCCGGCAGGGCATGCTGAGCTTTTGCTTAATTCCTCTTCCTGGTGGGAAATGAGCGTTAAATTTGTCCGTGCAGACACCTACAGCTAGTCTCTCATTGGTTCTCCCTATTTCTGTTCATCTTGCGCAGAAATTGCAAACTGTGCCAAACAGGAGGTTAAAGGCACTGACTCTCCAAGTGGGCAGAGTGTTAGTAAAGGGTCTGGAATTGTGAACCCCAGTAAAAGGGGACAAAAACTGAGATGCATTTGAAAACGTTTTCCGGTCACATGGTGCACCATACTGTGGGTTTCCCATGCATGCTTTAGCTGAAGGAAGAATCACTTAATCCTGGAGACTTGGGACCCATGGAATGGGTACCATGCAGTATGACTTCAAATGGTCTGCATTTGCTCATCGAACCTCACCAATGCTATCAGCCCGAAGTGTCCAACCTTATGTCTCACTCAGATCTGGGTGTAGATGAGGTAAATCCAGGTTGCATCACAAGCCCTGAATGAATTATTTAAGAATTGCTCTCTATTTCACTGTCATTCTGTTTGCTTTTTGTAATTCATTTTGATAATGGGATTTATCGGATTTTCTCTGCTGCCTTCATGCAGCTGTACACACGCTTGATTCTCTTATGGAGACATATAAATCCATGGGTTTGAAGATTCTTTCTAGTCAGGTGTATTCCTAGACGTTGAATATAGGGTGTTTAGCCCATTTGGTTGAGCAAGGGGTAGGTCTTGACTATTACATATTTGACGTATGGAAGGGTATCTGTGCTAATTTCTATCTCTGGTTTTATGCAGCACCCCAACTCACCTTTCCCCTTACGCGAACATAAGTTGGTTTTCTAAATTTGAGACCCTGTTCTGTTTTGTAATTCAGTTCATGTGTAGCCAAGATTACATTCCGTGTATTAGTGATATCTTACGATGTTTCATTTTCTGTGTGATTTATTTCACTTAGAATCATCGTACCTGAACCACTTATTATGCCAGGACGGGCCAGATGACATAGATTTCATTGGTGAGTGATATTCCATTGTACGTACGTACCACAACATCTTTATCCATTTTTTCGCTTTCTGGGATATTTAACTTGTACCGTAGACGAGGTTCTTGTAAACAGAGCCATCTGAAACTTTGGGGTGGCTGTGTATTTTTGATTTTAATTTCCCTAAGCTATAGGACCATAAGTGGAAGTGCCGTAGACTCCGTTGCTTTGTTTTTTAGTTGTTTCAGGAAACACCATACACTTCTCCAGAGTGGCTCTTGGCAATTTACATCCCACCCATCAGCATAACAAGGCTCCCTGTTCTCCATGGCCTGTGCTGCATTTCTGGATTTTACAGTTTGTTCAGATGGCCCTTTTTAACGGGGGGCAGTGAGACTTCATTGTAGTGCAGATTTCTTTAACATGCTTGCTTGGTTGGCAAAAAAGGGCGTATGCGTTTTTTCCTGAATATATTCAGGAAAAAACGCATACGCCCTTTTTGGCCAAGTGCATCATTGTCGTCGTTTTGCCTTTTTTCCTATGCTTTAAATGCAGTTCCAGTCTACCCCCTGAAATCGTTTTCCTGCAATTCTACCCCGCTTTCAAGTCCTCTTCGCAGCCTTCTTTCAATATATTTTTGGACGATAGCTGTCATTTATAACTCTGCAGGTTTGTGAATTACTTGGCCCCTGAGCTCCTTTCTTCAAATCGCTTTCTTGTGAGCTGGCCGCAAACCCGCAGGATTGCTTCAGGCCCTAATCTGGTTCCGGCACGGCATGCTGAGCGTTTGGTTAATTCCTCTTCCTGGTTGGAAATGAGCGTTAAATTTGCCCGTGCAGACACCTACAGCTGGTCTCTCATTGGTTCTCCCTATTCCTGTTCATCTTGCGCAGAAATTGCAAACTGTGCCAAACAGCAGGTTAAAGGCACTGGCTCCCCAAGTGAGGAGATTGTTAAAAGGGTCTGGAATGGTGAACCCGATTAAAAGGGGACGAAAACTGAGTTGCATTTGAAAACGTTTCCCGGTCACACAGTGCACCATACTGTGGGATTCCCATGCATGTTTTAGCTGAAGGAAGAATCGCTTAAACCTGGAGAGTTGGGACCCATGGAATGGGTACCATGCAGTATGACTTCAAATGGTCTGCATTTGCTCATCGAACCTCACCAATGCTATCAGCCCGAAGTGTCCAACCTTATGTCTCACTCTGCTCTGGGTTTTGATGAGGTAAATCCAGGTTGCATCACAAGCCCTGAATGAATTATTTAAGAATTGTTCTCTATTTCACTGTCATTCTGTTTTGTTTTTGTAATTCATTTTGATAATGGGATTTATCGGATTTTCTCTGCTGCATTCATGCAGCTGTACACACGCTTGATTCTCTTATGGAGACATATAAATGCATGGGTTTGAATATTCTTTCTAGTCAGGTGTATTCCTAGGCGTTGAATATAGGGTGTTTAGCCCATTTGGTTGAGCAAGGGGTAGGTCTTGACTATTACATATTTGACGTATGGAAGGGTATCTGTGCTAATTTCTATCTCTGGTTTTATGCAGCACCCCAACTCACCTTTCCCCTTAAGCAAACATAAGTTGGTTTTCTAAATTTGAGACCCTGTTCTGTTTTGTAATTCAGTTCATGTGTAGCCAAGATTACATTCGGTGTATTAGTGATATCTTATGATGTTTCATTTTCTGTGTGACTTATTTCACTTAGAATCATCGTACCTGAATCCACTCATTATGCCACGACGGGCCAGATGACATAGATTTCATTGGTGAGTGATATTCCATTGTACGTACGTACCACAACTTCTTTATCCATTTTTCGCTTTCTGGGATATTTAACTTGTACCGTAGACGAGGTTCTTGTAAACAGAGCCGTCTGAAACTTTGGGGTGGCTGTGTGTTTTTGATTTTAATTTCCCTAAGCTATAGGACCATAAGTGGAAGTGCCGTAGGCTCCGTTGCTTTGTTTTTTGGTGTTTCAGGAAACACCATACACTTCTCCAGAGTGGCTGTTGGCAATTTACATCCCACCCATCAGCATAACAAGGCTCCCTGTTCTCCATGGCCTGTGCTGCATTTCTGGATTTTACACTTTTTCAGATGGCCCTTTTGACCGGGGGGCAGTGAGACTTCATTGGAGTGCAGATTTCTTTAACATGCTTGCTTGGTTGGCCAAAAAGGGCGTATGCGTTTTTTCCTGAATATATTCAGGAAAAAACGCATACGCCCTTTTTGGCCAAGTGCATCATTGTCGACGTTCTGCCTCTTTTCCTATGCTTTAAATGCAATTCCAGTCTACCCCCTGAAATCGTTTTCCTGCAATTCTGCCCCGCTTTCAAGTCCTCTTCGCAGCCTTCCTTCAATATATTTTCGGACGATAGCTGTCATTTATAACTCTGCAGGTTTGTGAATTACAGTGCCCCTGAGCTCCTTTCTTCAAATCGCTTTCTTGTGAACTGGCCGCAAACCCGCAGGATTGCTTCAGGCCCTAATCTGGTTCCTGCACGGCATGCTGAGCCTTTGGTTAATTCCTGTTCCTGGTTGGAAATGAGCGTTAAATTTGCCCGTGCAGACACCTACAGCTAGTCTCTCATTGGTTCTCCCTATTCCTGTTCACCTTGCGCAGAAATTGCAAACTGTGCCAAACAGGAGGTTAAAGGCACTGACTCTCCAAGTGGGGAGAGTGTTAGTAAAGGGTCTGGAATTGTGAACCCGAGTAAATGGGGACAAACACTGAGATGCATTTGAAAACGTTTCCCGGTCACATGGTGCACCATACTGTGGGTTGCCCATGCATGCTTTAGCTGAAGGAAGAATCACTTAAACCTGGCGAGTTCGGACCCATTGAATGGGTACCATGCAGTATGACTTCAAATGGTCTGCATTTGCTCATCGAACCTCACCAATGTTATCAGCCCGAAGTGTACAACCTTATGTCTCACTCAGCTCTGGGTGTAGATGAGGTAAATCCAGGTTGCATCACAAGACCTGAATGAATTATATAAGAATTGCTCTCTATTTCACTGTCATTGTGTTTTGATTTTGTAATTCATTTTGATATTTGGATTTATCGGGTTTTCTCTGCTGCTTTCATGCAGCTGTACAAACGCTTGATTCTCTTATGGAGACATATAAATCCATGGGTTTGAAGATTCTTACTAGTCAGGTGTATTCCTAGGTGTTGAATATAGGGTGTTTAGCCCATTTGGTTGAGCAAGGGGTAGGTCTTCACTATTACATATTTGACTTATGGAATGGTATCTGTGCTAATTTCTATCTCTGGTTTTATGCAGCACCCCAACTCACCTTTCCCCTTATGCAAACATAAGTTGGTTTTCTAAATTTGAGACCCTGTTCTGTTTTGTAATTCAGTTCATGTGTAGCCAAGATTACATTCGGTGTATTAGTGATATCTTATGATGTTTCATTTTCTGTGTGACTTATTTCGCTTAGAATCATCGTACCTGAATCCACTCATTATGCCACGACGGGCCAGATGACATAGATTTCATTGGTGAGTGATATTCCATTGTACGTACGTTCCACAACTTCTTTATCCATTTTTCGATTTCTAGGATATTTAACTTGTACCGTAGACGAGGTTCTTGTAAACAGAGCCGTCTGAAACTTTGGGGTGGCTGTGTGTTTTTGATTTTAATTTCCCTAAGCTATAGGACCATAAGTGGAAGTGCCGTAGGCTCCGTTGCTTTGTTTTTTAGGTGTTTCAGGAAACACCATACACTTCTCCAGAGTGGCTGTTGGCAATTTACATCCCACCCATCAGCATAACAAGGCTCCCTGTTCTCCATGGCCTGTGCTGCATTTCTGGATTTTACACTTTTTTCAGATGGCCCTTTTGACCGGGGGGCAGTGAGACTGCATTGTAGTGCAGATTTCTTTAACATGCTTGCTTGGTTGGCCAAAAAGGGTGTATGCGTTTTTTCCTGAATATATTCAGGAAAAAACGTATACGCCCTTTTTGTCCAAGTGCATCATTGTCGACGTTCTGCCTCTTTTCCTATGCTTTAAATGCAATTCCAGTCTACCCCCTGAAATCGTTTTCCTGCAATTCTGCCCCGCTTTCAAGTCCTCTTCGCAGCCTTCCTTCAATATATTTTCGGACGATAGCTGTCATTTATAACTCTGCAGGTTTGTGAATTACAGTGCCCCTGAGCTCCTTTCTTCAAATCGCTTTCTTGTGAGCTGGCCGCAAACCCGCCGGATTGATTCAGGCCCGAATCTGTTTCCAGCTCGGCATGCTGAGCCTTTGGTTAATTCCTCTTCCTGGTGGGAAATGAGCGTTAAATTAGCCCGTGCAGACACCTACAGCTAGTCTCTCATTGGTTCTCCCTATTCCTGTTCATCTTGCGCAGAAATTGCAAACTGTGCCAAACAGCAGGTTAAAGGCACTGACTCTCCAAGTGGGGAGACTGTTAGTAAAGGGTCAGGAATTGTGAACCCGACTAAAAGGGGACGAAAACTGAGATGCATTTTAAAACGTTTCCCGGTCACACGGTGCACCATACTGTGGGTTTCCCATGCATGTTTTAGCTGAAGGAAGAATCGCTTAAACCTGGAGAGTTGGGACCCATGGAATGGGTACCATGCAGTATGACTTCAAATGGTCTGCATTTGCTCATCGAACCTCACCAATGCTATCAGCCTGAAGTGTCCAACCTTATGTCTCTCTCAGCTCTGGGTGTAGATGAGGCAAATCCAGGTTGCATCACAAGCCCTGAATGAATTATTTAAGAATTGCTCTCTATTTCACTGTCATTGTGTTTTTTGTTTCTGTAATTTATTTTGATAATGGGATTTATCGTATTTTCACTGCTGTGTTCATGCCTCTGTAGACCCGCTTGATTCTCTTACGGAGACATATAAACCCATGGGTTTGAAAATTCTTACTAGTCAGGTATATTCCTAGGCGTTGAATATGGGGTTTTGAGTCCATTTTGTTGAGCAAGCAGTAGGTCTTGACTATTACATATTTGGCTTATGGACCAGTATCTGTGCTAATTTCAATCTCTGGTTTTATGCAGCACCCCAACTCACCTTTATGCTTAAGCAAGAATAAGTTGGTTTTCTATATTTGAGACCCTGTTCTGTTTCGTAATTCAGTTCATGTGTAGCCAAGATTACATTCCATGTATTAGTGATATAGTATGTCTTTTTCTTTTTGAATTCTGTGACTTTGAATGATCATACGTAACTCCTCTGGAGTTGTTTCACGTGGCCATATTGCATTGATTTCCAGGCTGAGTCATATTCCACTCTACATAAGCACCATATCTGTATCCATTTTTTCCCTCCAGAGACATTTAAGTTATATCCTAGTCGAGGATCTTTTAAACAGTGAGGCGGTATACATTGGGGTGCCTGTGTCCTCTCGATTTTTGTTTTGCCATGATATACGTCCATGAGTGCAAGCGCCCTGTGCTCTGTAGCTCATTTTTTAGATGCTTTAGTAAACACAGTACACTTCTCCAGAGTGACCGTTGGCAATATACATTTCCAGTATAAGCCTCACAGGGCTCCCTTTTCTCCTTGCCCTGTCCTGCATTTCTGGTGTTTACACTTTATGAGGACGGCTCTTCTGACTGATGCGAAGTGATATGTTTTGTAGTATTGATTTCCAGTGCCCACCTGTTTGGTTGGCTAAAAAAGTGTATGCCCTTTTCTTGAATATATACAGAAAATGACGCATACACCCTTTTTGGCCAACTGCAATGTTGGCAATGTTTAGCCCCTTTTCTTGTGCTTAATGGCGAGTTCTTTCTACCTCTTCCAATCCCTTTCCTGCCATTCTCCGTTGCTTACATGTCCTTTTCTCTGACTTTCCTCAAGACATTTTTCAGTGATAGATATTTTCAACTCTGCAGTTTCGTGAATTTTAGTGCCACTGAGCTCCATTTTTCAACTTGTGTTTATGGGAACTGGCCACAAAGCAGCGGGATTTCCTCAAGCCCTATTCTGTTTCCATGGGCAACCCTAGCCTTTGGTCAATTCGTCTTCCTGATTGGAAATTAGAGTGACATGTGTCTGTCCGAAAACCTAGGACTTGTCTCTCATTGTTCCTCCTCCTTCTGCTTCATCCTCTGGACAAATTCCAAACTGTATGCAACAGGATGTTGACAGTGCTGACATCTCCAAGTGGGGAGACTGTTCGTAAAGACGCTGGAGGGGTGAACCCGAGCACCAGGAGATGAGGAGATGAGATGCCTTTTCCAAACTCTTCCCGATCAGACGGTATACCATCCTCTGGGTGTGACAGGCAAGCTTTAGCTGTAGGAAGGGTCCCATTCATGTGAGGAGAACACCAGGGCTTTTTCAAAATCAGTGTCTCTCCGCAACCCAAAGTGGGGAATGTTTTAAGCTACGGCTACACATATGTTCATTAAGGGCCTTAGGAAGTAGGCAGAGTCGAAACTTTAGATGATTGAAGTCTTCAGGGTCAGAAGCACTCACCACCGGCTTCCCTTAGGTTCCATTTTAACTGTCATTAATAGATGATGTCAATAAAAATATCTATTCTTTTTCAGATTATTTCCCCTTATAGGTTATTGCAAAATATTGAGTGTAGTTCCCTGTGCTATACAGCAGTTCCTTGTTGATGATCGATTTTATACATAGCAGTGTGTATGTGTTAATCCCAAACTGTTAATTTATCCCTCCTCTCACCTTTCCCCTTTGGTAATAATAAATTATAAGACTTTATACTTCTCAGAAATGGGGGAGCTGAAAGAGAGGTATCATTGTCAATGGAAAAGCATTTAAAACAAGATTGAAGCTTTAACCAAGATTATTAGATGTACATCCTTGGAAAGAAAACACTTCGTTTCTCTAATATTGACCTGACAAATAAGACAAACCTTTTCACTGAACTTGCTTATAATAAAGTGATGGAAATACCAAATGGAAGTGTTAGAAACATCTTATTTTACCCGAGCCTTATACACTGTTCTATGTTAATTACAGTTTGGCTCACACATCTGTTCATTGAAGTTACAATGTTCTGAATTTCTGTTACTGATCCTCCAGAGTGGACCCCAACAAGTGTCCCCCTGCCCAGGGTCATTGGAGCCAACAGATCGAGACTGAGTTTGGTTCAGAAGGAAAGGAAACTTTATATTTTGATCAGAGAATGGAGAGGTGAGAGCATGTGCTACCCCGTGGGCTGTGGGCTGGGCTGCTGTGTAGAGATCCTGTCAGAGTCAGTCAGAGGGAGGGGGCGGAGCTCTTGAGGGCCCGGCTGGCTGCAGCTCAGGCTCTATATCACGGAGTGTGCACTGTGCCCCAGGAGCTGAGGTGTCGACCCAGCCATTCTGCACTAGGAAATCTGGTCTGAAGTGCCGGGTGTGGAACCTCTGTATGCGGGACCCTAGGAGCACGTGTAATTAGACAAAGCACAAAGGATAAAAAAGGTTAGACTTTATTTTATTGCCCAGATTCTATGTTTCTCTCCCAGGGATTTTTAAGGGGCTTTGCCTCGGACAAACCCCTCTTCTGCCTTTTGTCCCCTTCCTCATTCTTGGAGTGTTGAGGGTGCAGACCGTTCTTCTGTAACTGCTGAGTGCTGAGTTAGGAGCCCTCATACCCGTGGGCGAGGGTCAGAACTTCTCCCCAGCAGCCTCCAGGTGACGTTGATTGTCCCCAGGTCTCCTGCCTCCCTGCTCGTCCGCCTGAGCACCAGTATTGGAAGTGTTATAGATTCTAATGACCTTTAAGGGTCCAGGAAGGAGATGTGCAGTGACGCTGTGAGGTCCAGTTTCACCGCGCCCCTCATTTGTTCGGCCACCCTAGGCTGACTGTTTCTGCCAGCGTAGATGCTCTGACCAGTAGTCTGCGCTTTCTTCAATTAGGCCCCTGAATTAACGTAAAAACAGCACCAGGTGTCAGGACCCTGTCCGCTCAACTCCCAGACAGTCCAGGGTCAGTGGTGATGAAGGACCATGATGGCCACTGAGTCAACAGCCTTTTGAAGTAAACAGGAGTCCAGCCGGTCTTATTGGCCACCATTATCACAGTGTCTGTAGGCTTTTCTATGGTGACAGCATGATATACGGTTCCCCCACCAAGATTATTAGGTCCGATCTGGGGGCAGTAAGTCCTGCAAGCAGTAGTCTACTCTTTTGGGACACACTCTTGTTGTTTTAGGAGAGAAACTCCAGGTCAAGTGATGGTCACATGAGTCGTCATGGTGCCCCGTTGCCCCCGGTTATCTCTCTGGAGGTTGGAGTTGGAGGGCCTCCTCACTCGAGGTCAGTGTGCCCACGGAGCAAACCCTGCAACTTCAGGGCATGGTTGGGGGTTAGGATCACCACGTGGGACCCTTTTCCCTTAGGAGGGAGGTGGCCTTTTGGGCTGCTGATTTCCAGGTTTTTAGATACTGCCAGTATCTTGGCCAGATGTGGCAGTGGGCCAAGCCCCTTGGTAACTGTAATTTATCCTACCTGGATGGCATTTTTGCATTGTTCCATTTCAAGTGGTCCCAGTTTTTGCACTAATCCTCCAATGGCGATTCACTTTTCACCAGGAATGTAAAGATCAAAGGGTTTAGCTAAATTAGGGAGTTCCAGGGCAAGGGTCTGAATTGACTGCTCTTTCCATTCTTGAAAGGCCACTTCTGGATTCTATTCAAAAGGATCATCATCTTTTCCTTTCAGTGTTTCATATAGAGGCCCAGTTAGTAGACTGTAGTTAGGGATCCAGAAGCAGCAAACCCTGGCCTCCCCAGGAACCCCTAAGCTGTCTTCTAGTTTTAGATATGGGTAAGGCTGTAAATTGTTTCTTCCCTTTCCTGGGTTGGGCTTCTCCGACCTTCTCTGAGAATGAAGCCCAGGCAGGTCGCCGTAGTCTGTGATATTTGAGCTTTTTCTTGGACAACTTGTATCCTTTATTGGCTTGGTAGTTCAGAGGTCCCCTTAGTAGGGCTGGTGATCAGAATCTCGTCTGCATATTGAAGGAGTGTTTCCTTTTCCAGTGGTAGAACTTTTAGGTCTTTAGCTGAGCTTTCCCCAAAGATGGTGTGGGAATTTTTGAACCCTTGGGGCAAGACGGCCCAGAAGTATTGTTTTAGTTGTATGTTGAGTCCTGCCACTCACAAGCCAAAATTTCTTGTGACTCTGACACTAATGGAATACAAAAGAAGGCATCATTGAAGACTAATACAGAATACCATGTCCTGGAGGTTGGTAGAATGACCAGCAGGGTGTAGGATTTAGGAACTACTGGAGGTATATCCTCGGTGGCTTCACTGACTGTCCTGACATCCTTTACCAGGGCTCCAGCAGCCCATGGGGCTCTCGAGATCAGGCCAATCCCAGGATATTTAGATCACCTGTGCAGGTACCCTACCCCCACCCCAGAACACGGGGCTCTTATGGTCAGGCCCCTCTCAGGATACAGAGCTACCCTTGCAGTTACGGTGGCAGGGCTGGGCACACAGGAACCGTGCACATCGCCCTCATTGCAGAGCACTCCCAGCTCACCTGTCACTCAGATCTGACACAGAGCACCTCAGAGCAGGACTTGAACTAACAAACAGCAGCTCCGACAGGTCTGTGACCCTGGGCATCACTCTGTGTGGCCTCCCTCCACCTGGTCTTCCAGAGACTTCCACTGCACCCGGGGCACCAGGCCTCTGTCTCCACCCACCACCCACCCCTCCTCTCCCTGACTCCTGGGTTCCTCTCATTAGGAGAGGGTTTTCTTGAAGTTGTCTCCCACTCATGGGCCAGATAATATAATTAGAAAACAAGCCAGAGCTGCAGCCCCTTGTCTATCCTGACTCTCAGGAGCCCACACCTGTTCCTTGGACCTGGCCGATTCAGAAAGTTCCATTTTCTGCAACTGTGAGCCCCTGAGTGGTGATTATTGGCTGGCCCTGGAAGCCTGACCATGCCGGCCACTCCTCCCCAGGTGTGCCTGGGTTGAGATCAATATAAACACCGCTCCAGGCAGCAAGAGCCCCTGCAGCTGTGCCTGACGCCATTTTCTCTGCCCAGTCAGCAGTCTCGGGGCTGGGCTGGTGGGAGGGAGTGAGAGGCCACGGCTTTGTGGGTGGCCCAGTGTGAGTGGGGCTCTGCTGGACTTTCTGCAGCAGTTGCCAAGATGCCACCTGCTAAAGAAGAGGATGTGTCACCCATACCTGCTGCTGGAATTTCTCCCTGGGCAGAGGTGAGTAAGGAAGAAAGCAGTGGGGGCCGGGACAGGAGGGGTATCTCAGGCAGGGAAATGGAAAGCTTCCAGAAGAGCACCCAGGGCCAGGACCATCCTGTCTGGCCTGCAGGCACCAAGTCGGCTGGCATGCTGTCGCTCATGTGGCTCCATGGCCCTTCCTCTAGGCTTTCAAGTCCTTGTACATATTCAGGTGTTTTACCTGGGAAGGGTGGGAACATTTCAGCAGCAGCTGGCCTGGGGCTCGGCCCACGTTTACTCACAGATGCCTCGGCACGGGCCCCCAGCTTTGCAATGAGGACGCTTGTTGCGTGGGGCCTGCTGGCTGAATGGGAGATGATTCCCCACCACTGACCAACTTCAGAATTGTTTACAACTGGAGCAAGGGCCCTGATACGGTTTTCCTCTGTGTAACTGGTGGGTTCTGTTTTTTTTTCTTTTTTTCGTTTTTGGTTCAAGGTAGATTTTATTCCTCTTTTTTGTATTTACAGATATAAGCATGGAAATAATTTATTCATATAAATACATGTATGTGAAGGGAAGAATATTTTTTCTGTTTTACTTTTTGTAATTTTGAATTTTATTTTATTTTTTTATACAGCAGGTTCTTTTTGGTTACCTATTTTATAAATAGAAATGTATACATGCCAATCCCAATCTCTCAACTCCTCCCACCACCACCCCCCTAACAGCTTTCCCCCCTTGGTGTCCATACGTTTGTTGTCTACATCTGTTGCTCTATTTCTGCCTTGCAAAACGGTTCATCTGTACAATTTTTCTAGGTTCCACATATATGCATTTATATACAGGATTTGTTTTTCTCTTTCTGACTTACTTCACTCTGTATGACAGTCTCTAGATCCATCAACGTCTCTACAAATGACCCAATTTCATTCCTTTTTATGGCTTAGTAATATTCCATTTTATATATGTACCTCATCTTTATGCATTCGTCTGTCTGTGGGCATTTAGGTTGCTTCCATTACCTGGATATTGTAAATAGTGATGCAATGAACATTGCGGTGAATGTCTCTTTTCGTTTTATGGTTTTGTCTGGGTATATGCCCAGTAGTGGGATTGCTGTATTATATGGTAATTCTATTCTTAGTTTTATAAGAAACTCCATAATGTTCTCCACAGTGACTGCATCAATTTACATTCCCAACAATTGTGGAAGAGGTTTCCTTATCTCCGTACCCTTTCCAGCATTTGTTGTTTGTAGATTTTCTGATGATGCCCATTCTAACAGGTGTGAGGTGATACACCATGGATTAGTCTATTTCGTTGAGCAAAGAGTAGGTCTTGTCTATTACATATTTGGCTTATGGAACGGTATGTGTGCTCATTTCAATCTCTGGTTTTATACAGCACCCCAACTCAACTTTCCCCTTAAGCAAGCATAAGTTTTTATCTAAATGTGAGACTCTGTTCGGTTTTGTAATTCAGTTTATGTGTAGCCAAGTTTACACTCCCTCTATTTGTGATATCTTATGATAATTATGTTTCACTGTGTGACATATTTCTCTTAGAATCATCATACTTAAATCCACTCAATTTGCTGCTACAGGCCTGATGACATTGATTTCATTGCTGAGTGATATTCCGTTGTACGTAAGTAGGACAACTCCTTTATCCATTTTTTTTTTCTGGGATATTTAATTTGTACTGGACTCGAGGTTCTTGTAAACACAGCAGCCCTGGATATTGTGTTGGCTGTGTCTTGTTGATTTTAATTTTCCTAAGCTATAGGGCCAAAAGTGGAAGTGCCCTAGGCTCTGTAGCTTTGTTTTTTAGATGTTTCAGCATACACCATAAACATCACCAGAGTGTCTGTTGGCAATTTACATCCCGTCCATCAGCATAACAAGGCTCCCTGTTCTCCATGGCCTGTCCTGTGTTTCTGGGTTTTACACTTTTTTCAGATGGCTCTTTTGACGAATGGGAAATGAGAGTTCATTGTAGTGCGGATTTCCATTGCTCGAATTCTTGGTTGGCCACAAAGGGCATATGCGTTTTTTCCTGAATATATTCAGGAAAAAATGTATACGCACTTTTTGTCCAAGTGCATCACTGTCAAAGATCTGCCGCTTTTCACATGCTTTAAATGCAATTCCAATCTACCTCCTGAAATATGATTCCTGCAATTCTGCCTCGTTTTCAAGTCCTCTGTGCAGACTTACTTCAATATATTTTTGCCAATAGCTGTCATTTATAACTCTGCAGGTTTGTGAATTACAGTGCCTGTGATTTCCTTTCTTAACTCGTTTCCTTGGAAGCTGGCCACAGAACCGCAGGTTTGCTTCAGGCCGTAATCAGGGTCCCGCACGGCACTCTGAGCCTTTGGTTAATTCCTCTTCCTGGTGGGAAATTAGAGTTAAATGTGCCCCTCCAGACACCTGCCTCACTCCCAGCCCCTTGGTGATGTGTGTCCTCTGGTTTGAGGCCACATGTGCTGGGTTCCTCACCTTTCGCAGATGTGGCCCCACTGGTGTGCGGACACTCCTGCCTGGTTCCCATCCCCTTGGTGATGTGAGCCCTCCAGTGAGAGTCTGATCCTGGTTGGGCTCCTCACACTTCTGTGAGGTGGGCCCTCTTCTCTGAGGTCACTCCTGCCTGGCTGACACACCCCGCCTTGGCGACGTCGGCCCTCTGGTGGCAGTTGGAGCCCGCTGGGAGCCTCCTCACCTCAGTGATGAGGCCCTCTGGCATCAGGCCCTAACTGCTGGTTACCCACATTTTCTGATACGTGCTAAGTGGTGTGAGGGCACTCCTGCCAGGTTCCCATCCCCATGTGCCTTCTGCTCTATGGTCCCAACACCTGTGTTGTTCACAGTTTCAGGATGTTGGCTCTCTGGTGTTAGTTCACTCAGACCTAGATCCCATAGACTCTGTGCTCTGAGCCGCCTGCTGGGAGGTTCCTACTGCTGGATTCCTTACCATTTTTATTCTTTGGGTCCTGTGTTTTCATGCTCCTCCTTCCTGACTCACTCCCAGCCCTTTTGTGATGTAGGTCCTCTGGTTTGAGGCCACATGTGCCGGTTTCCTCACCTTTATTGATGTGGCCCCACTGGTGTGAGGACACTCCTGCCTGGTTCCCATCCCCTTGTTGATGGGGGCCCTCTGGTGAGAGTCTGATCCTGGCTGGATTCCTCACCCTTCTGGGAGGTGGGCCCTCTGCTGTGAGGTCACTCCTGCCTGGCTGGCACACATCACCTTGGCGATGTGGGCCCTCAGTTGGGAGTTGGTGCCTGCTGGGAGTCTCCTCCCCTCGGTAATGAGGGCCCTCTGGCGTCAGGCCCTAACTCATGGGCTCCCAAAATTTTCTGATATGTGCCCTGTCGTGCGAGTACACTCCTGCCACGTTCCCATCCCCATGGGGATGTGGGCCTTCTGCTCTGAGGTCCCACCAGCTGGGTTGCTCACAGTGTCATGATGTGAGCCCTCTGCTGTGAGTTCACTGTGGCCTGGATCCCATAGACTCCGTACTCTGGGCCACCTGCTGGGGGGTTCCAACTGCTGGATTCCTCACATTTTTTATTCTGTGGGCCCTGTGTTGTTAGGCTACTCCTGCCTGCCTCACTCGGAGCACCTTGGAAATGTGGGTCCTCTGGTTTAGGCCACATGTGCTGGGTTCCTCACCTTTCTATAATGTGGCCACACTGGTGTGAGGACACTCCTGCCTTGTTCCGGTCCCCTTGGTGATGTGGGCTCTCTGGTGAGAGTCTTATCCTGGCTGGTTTCCTCACCCTTCTGTGAGGAAGGCCCTCTGCTGTGAGGTCACTCCTGCCTGACTGGCACACGTCACCTTGGCGACGTGGGCCCTCAGTTGGGAGTTGGTGCCTGCTGGGAGTCTCCTCCCCTCAGTAATGAGGGCCCTCTGGCGTCAGGCTCTAACTCCTGGGCTCCCAAAATTTTCTGATGTGCGCCCTGTGCTGTGAGTACACTCCTGCCAGGTTTCCAACCCCATGGGAATATGGGCCTTCTGCTCTGAGGTCCCAACGGTGGGTGGCTCAGTTTCATGATGAGGGCCCTCTGGTGTGAGTTCACTCCGGCCTGGATCCCATAGCCTCGCTGCTCCTGGCCGCCTGCGGGGAGGTTCCAACTGCGGGATTCCTCACCTTTTTTCTTCTATGGGCCCTCTGTTTGGAGACTCCTCCTGCCTGACTCACTCCCAGCCCCTTGGTGATGTGTGTCCTCTGGTTTGAGGCCACGTGTGCTGGGTCCCTCACCTTTCGATGATGTGGCCCCACTGGTGTGAGGACACTCCTGCCTGGTTTCTATCCCCTTGTTGATGTGGGCCCTCTGGTGAGAGTCTGATCCTGGCTGGGTTCCTCACCCTTCTGTGAGGTGGGCCCTCTGCTGTGAGGTCACTACTGACTGGCTGGCACACCCCGCCTTGGTGACATCGGCCCTCTTGTGGCAGTTGGAGCCTGCTGGGAGCCACCTCCCCTCAGTGATGAGGGCTCTCTAGCGTCAGGCCGTAACTTCTGGGTACCCACTTTTTCTGATACGTGCTAAGTGGTGCGAGGACACTCTTGCCATGTTCCCAACCCCATGGGGATGTGGGCCTTCTGCTGTGAGGTCCCAATGGCTGGGTTGCTCACAGTTTCATGATATGGGCCCTCTGCTGTGAGTTCACTGCAGCCTGGATCGCATAGACTCGGTGCTCTGGGCCGCCTTCTGGGAGGTTCCCACTGCAGGATTCCTCAGCTTTTTTATTCTATGGGCCCTGTGTTGTGAGGTTACTCCTGCGTGCCTCACTCCGAGCCCCTTGGAGATGTGGGTCTTCTGGTTTAGGCCACATGTGCTGGGTTCCTCACCTTTCTATGATGTGGTCACACTGATGTGCAGACAGTCCTGCCTGGTTCTGATCCTCTTGGTGATGTGGGCCCTCTGGTGAGAGTCTAATCCTCTTTGGGTTCCTCACACATTTTTGAGGTTGGCCCTCTGCTCGGAGGTCACTCCTGCCTGGCTGGCACACCCCGCATTGGCGACGTTGGCCCTCTTGTAGCAGTTGGAGCCTGCTGGGAGCCTCCTCTCCTCGGTGATGAGGGGCCTCTGGCGTCAGGCCCTAACTGCTGGGCTCCCCACATTTTCTGATGTGTGCCCACTGGTACGATGACACTCCTGCTTGGTTCGCTTCCCCATGGGGATGTGGGCCTTGTGCTCTGAGGTCACAATGGCTAGGTTGCTCACAGTTTCATGATGAGGGCCCTCTGTTGTGAGCTCATCATCGCCTGGATCCCATAGCCTCGGTGCTCTAGGCCACCTGCTGGGATGTTCCAACTGCTGGATTCCTCACCTTTTTTATACAATGGGCCACGTGTTTTGAGGTTCATCCTGCCTGCGTCGCTCCGAGACCCATGGAGATGTGGGTCCTCTGGTTTGAGGCCACATGTGCTGGGTACCTCAACTTGTGATGATGTGGCCCCACGGGTGTGAAGACACTCCTGCCTGATTCCCAGCCCCTTGCTGATGTGGGCCCTCTGGTGAGAGTCTGATAATGGCTGGGTCCCTTACCCTCCTGTGAGGTGGGCCCTCTGATGTGAGGTCACTCCTGCCTGGCTGGCTCACGTCACCTTGGCGATGTGGGCCCTCTGTTGGCCACTGAAGCATGCTGGGAGCCCCCTACCCTCTTTAAGGAGGGCCTTGGAAAAAACGCATATGCACTTTTTGAACAAGTGCATCATTGTCGAGGTTCTGCCTATTCTCCTATGCTTTCAGTGCACTTCCCGTCTACCTCCTGAAATCGTTTTCCTGGAATTCTGCCCCGCTTTCAAGTCCTCTTCGCAGCCTTCCTTCAATATATTTTTGGACGATAGCTGTCATTTATAACTCTGCAGATTTGTGAATTACAGTGCCCCTGAGCTCCTTTCTTCAACTCGCTATCTTGTGAGCTGCCTGCACACCCGCAGTATTGCTTCAGGCCCTAATCTGGTTCCGGCATGGCAAGCTGAGCCTTTGGTTAATTCCCCTTCCTGGTGAGAAATGAGCATTAAATTTGCCCGTGCAGAAACCTACAGCTAGTCTCTCATTGGTTCTCCCTATTCCATTTCATCTTGCGCAGAAACTGGAAACTGTGCCAAACAGAAGGGTAAATGTACTGAATCTCCAAGTGGGGAGAGTGTTAGTAAAGGCTCTGGAATGGTGAACCCAAGTAAAAGGGGACGAAAATTGAGATGCATTTGAAAAAGTTTCCCGGTCACACAGTGCAACATACTGTGGGTTTCCCATGCATGTTTTAGCTGAAGGAAGAATCCCTTAAACCTGGAGAGTTGGGACCCATGGAATGGGTACCATGCAGTATGACTTCAAAGGGTCTGCATTTGCTCATCGAACCTCACCAATGCTATCAGCCCGAAGTGTCCAACCTTATGTCTCACTCAGCTCTGGGTGTAGATGTGGTAAATCTAGGTTGCATCACAAGCCCTGAATGAATTATTTAAGAATTGCTCTCTATTTCACTGTCCTTGTGTTTTGTTTTTGTAATTCATTTTGGTAATGGGATTTATCGGATTTTCTCTGCTGCATTCATGCCACTGTACACACGCTTCATTCTCTTACAGAGACATATAAATCCATAGGTTTGAAGATTCTTACTAGTCAGGTGTATTCCTAGGCATTGAATATGGGGTGTTTAGTCCATTTCGTTGAGCAAGGGGTAGGTGTTGACTATTACATATTTGGCTTATGGAAAGGTATCTGTGCTAATTTCTATCTCTGGTTTTATGCATCACCCCAACTCACCTTTCCCCTTAAGCAAGCGTGAGTTGGTTTTCTAAATTTGAGACCCTGTTGTGTTTTGTAATTCAGTTCATGTGTAGCCAAGTTTACATTCCGTGTATTAGTGATATCTTATGATGTTTCATTTTCTGTGTGAGTTATTTCACTTAGAATCATCGTGCCTGAATCCACTCATTGTGCCGTGACGGGCGTGATGACATAGATTTCATGGATGAGTGATATTCCATTGTACGTACATACCACAACTTCTTTATCCATTATTCACATTCTGGGATATTTAACTTTTACCGTAGACGAGGTTCTCATAAACAGAGCCGTGTGAAACATTGGGGTGGCTGTGTGTTTTTGATTTTAATTTCCCTAAGCTATAGGACCATAAGTGGAAGTGCCGTAGGCTCCGTTGCTTTGTTTTTTAGGTGTTCCAAGAAACACCATACACTTCTCCAGAGTGGCTGTTTGCAATTTACATCCCGCCCATCAGCATAACAAGGCTCCCTGTTCTCCATGGCCTGTGCTGCCTTTCTGGATTTTACACATTTTTCAGATGGCCCTTTTGACCGGGGGGCAGTGAGACTTCATTGTACGGCAGATTTCTTTAACATGCTTGCTTGGTTGGCCAAAAAGTGTGTATGCGTTTTTTCCTGAATATATTCAGGAAAAAACGCATATGCCCTTTTTGGCCAAGAGCATCATTGTCAACGTTCTGCGTCTTTTCCTATGCTTTAAATGCAATTCCCGTCTACCCCCTGAAATCGTTTTCCTGCAATTCTGCCCTGCTTACAAGTCGTCTTCGCAGCCTTCCTTCAATATTTTTTTGGACGAGAGCTGTCATTTATAACTCTGCAGGTTTTTGAGTTACAGTGCCCCTGAGCTCATTTCTGCAACTCGCTATCTTGTGAGCTGGCCGCAAACCCGCAGGATTGCTTCAGGCCCTAATCTCTTTCCGGCTCGGCATGCTGAGCCTTTGGTTAATTCCTCTTCCTGGTGGGAAATGAGCGTTAAATTTGCCCGTGCAGAAACCTATAGCTAGTCTCTCATTGGTTCTCCCGATTCCTGTTCATCTTACGCAGAAATTGCAAACTGTGCCAAACAGCAGGTTAAAGGCACTGACTCTCCAAGTGGGGAGAGGGTAAGTAAAAGATCTGGAATTGTGAACCCTAGTAAAAGGGGACGAAAACTGAGATGCATTTCAAAACGTTTCCCGGTCACACGGTGTACCATACTGTGGGTTTCCCATGCATGTTTTACCTGAAGGAAGATTCGCTTAAACCTGGAGAGTTGGGACCCATGGAATGGGTACAATGCAGTATGACTTCAAATGGTCTGCATTTGCTCAGCGAACCTCACCAATCCTATCAGCCCGAAGTGTTCAACCTTATGTCTCACTCAGGTCTGGGTGTAGATGAGGTAAATCCAGGTTGCATCCCAAGCCCTGAATGAATTATTTAAGAATTGCTCTCTATTTCACTGTCATGTGTTTTGTTTTTGTAATTCATTTTGATAATGGGATTTATCGGATTTTCTCTGCTGCGTTTAGGCCGCTGTACACACGCTTGATTTCCTTATGGAGACATATAAATCCATGGGTTTTAAGATTCTTACTTCTCAGGTATATTCCAAGGCGTTGAATATGGGGTGTTGAGTCCATTTCGTTGAGCAAGGCGTAGGTCTTTTCTATTATATATTTGGCTTATGGAACGGTATCTGTGCTAATTTCAATCTCTGGTTTTATGCAGAACCCCAACACACCTTTCCCCATAAGCAAGCATAAGTTGGTTTTCTAAATTTGAGACCCTGTTCTGTTTTGTAATTCAGTTCATGTGTAGCCAAGTTTACATTCCGTGTATTAGTGATATCTTATGATGTTTCTTTTTCTGTGTGACTTATTTCTCGTAGAATCGTCCTACCTGAATCCACTCATTATACCGCTATGGGCCTGATGACGTAGATTTCATTACTGTGTGATATTACATTGTACGTACGTACCACAACTTCTTTATCCATTTTTCGCTTTCTGGGATATTTAACTTGTACCATAGACGAGGTTCTTGTATACAGAGTCGTCTGAAATTTTGGGTTGGCTGTGTGTTTTTGATTTTACTTTCCCTAAGCTACAGGACCATAAGTGGAAGTGCCATAGGCTGCGTTGCTTTGTTTCCTGTGTGTTTCAGGAAACGCCATACACTTCTCCAGTTTGGCTGTTGGCAATTTACGTCCCGCCCATCTGCATAACAAGGCTCCCTTTTCTCCATGGCCTGTCCTGCTTTTCTGATTTTTATACTTTTTTCAGATCGCCCTTTTGACCGGGGGTCAATGAGACTTCATTGTAGTGCAGATTTCTTTACACGCTTGCTTGGTTGGCCAAAAAGTGCGTATGCGTTTATTCCTGAATATATTCAGGAAAAAACGCATACGCCCTTTTTGGCCAAGTGCATCATTGTCGACATTCTGCTATTTTCCTAAGCTTTAGGTGGATTTCCTGTCTACCCCCTGAAATCGTTTTCCTGCAATTCTGCCCCGCTTTCAAGTCCTCTTCGAAGACTTACTTCAGTACATTTTTGGACGATAGCTGTCATTCATAACTCTGCAGGTTTGTGAATTACAGTGCCCCTGAGCTCCTTTCTTCAACTCGCTTTCTTGTGAGCTGGCCACAAAACTGCAGGATTGCTTCAGGCCCTAATCTGTTTCAGGCAGGGCACGCTGAGCCTTTGGTTAATTCCTCTTCCTGGTGGGAAATGAGCGTTCCATTTGCCCGTGCAGACACTTACAGCTAGTCTCTCATTGGTTCTCCCTATTCCTGTTCATCTTGCGCAGAAATTGCAAACTGTGCCAAAGAGGAGGTTAAAGGCACTGACTCTCCAAGTGGGGAGAGTGTTAGTAAAGCGTCTGGAATGGTGAACCCGAGTACCAGGGGACGAAAACTGAGATGCATTTCAAAACGTTTCCCAATCACACGGTGGACCTTACTCTGGGTTTGCCATGCATGGTTTAGTTGAAGGAAGAATCCCTTAAACCTGCAGAGTTGGGACCCATGGAATGGGTACCATACAGTATGACTTCAAAGGGTCTGCATTTGCTCACCGAACCTCACCAATGCTATGAGCCCGAAGTGTCCAGCCTTATGTCTCACCCAGGTCTGGTTGTAGATGTGGTAAATCCAGATTGCATCACAAGCCCTGAATGAATTATTTAAGAATTGCTCTCTATTTCACTGTCATTGTGGTTTTTTTTGAAATTTATTTTGATAATGGGATTTATCGGATTTTCACTGCTGCGTTTAGGCCGCTGTACACACGCTTGATTTCCTTATGGAGACATATAAATCCATGGGTTTTAAGATTCTTACTTCTCAGGTATATTCCAAGGCGTTGAATATGGGGTGTTGAGTCCATTTCGTTGAGCAAGGCGTAGGTCTTTTCTATTATATATTTGGCTTATGGAACGGTATCTGTGCTAATTTCAATCTCTGGTTTTATGCAGAACCCCAACACACCTTTCCCCATAAGCAAGCATAAGTTGGTTTTCTAAATTTGAGACCCTGTTCTGTTTTGTAATTCAGTTCATGTGTAGCCAAGTTTACATTCCGTGTATTAGTGATATCTTATGATGTTTGTTTTTCTGTGTGACTTATTTCTCGTAGAATCATCGTACCTGAATCCACTCATTATTCCGCTACGGGCCTGATGACGTAGATTTCATTGCTGAGTGATATTCCATTGTACGTACGTACAACAACTTCTTTATTCATTTTTTGCTTTCTCGGATATTTAACTTGCATCGTAGATGAGGTTCTTGTAAACAGAGCCGTCCCAAAATTTGGGGTGGCTGTGTGTGTTTGATTTTAATTTCCCTAAGCTATACGACCATAAGTGGAAGTGCCATAGGCTGTGTTTCTTTGTTTCCTACGTGTTTCAGGAAACACCATACACTTCTCCAGAGTGGCTGTTGGCAATTTACATCCCGCCCATCAGCATAACAAGGCTCCCTGTTCTCCATGCCCTGTCCTGCCTTTCTGGATTTTACACATTTTTCAGATGGCCCTTTTCACCGGGGGGCAGTGAGACTTCATTGTAGTGCAGATTTCCTTTACACGCTTGCTTGGTTGGCCAAAAAGTGCGTATGCGTTTTTTCCTGAATATATTCAGGAAAAGAACGCATACGACCTTTTTGGCCAAGTGCATCATTGTCGACATTCTGCCTCTTTTCCTATGCTTTAAGTGCAATTCCAGTCTACCCCCTGAAATCGCTTTCCTGAAATTCTGCCCCGCTTTCAAGTCCTCTTCGACGACTAACTTCAATATATTTTTGGACGATAGCTCTCATTCATAACTCTGCAGGTTTGTGAATTACAGTGCCCCTGAGCTCCTTTCTTCAACTCGCTTTCTTGTGAGCTGGCCGCAAAACCGCAGGATTGCTTCAGGCCCTAATCTTTTTCCAGCAGGCACGCTGAGCCTTTGGTTAATTCCTCTTCCTGGTGGGAAATGAGCGTTCCATTTGCCCGTGCAGACACCTACAGCTAGTCTCTCATTGGTTCTCCTTATTCCTGATCATCTTGCGCAGAAATTGCAAACTGTGCCAAACAGGAGGTTAAAGGCACTGACTGTCCAAGTGGGGAGAGTGTTAGTAAGGCGTCAGGAACGGTGACCCCGAGTACCAGGGGACGAAAACTAAGATGCTTTTGAAAACGTTTCCCAATCACACGGTGGACCATACTCTGGGTTTCCCATGCATGTTTTAGCTGAAGGAAGAATCCCTTAAACCTGGAGAGTTGGGACCCATGGAATGGGTACCATGTAGTATGACTCCAAAGGGCCTGCGTTTGCTCACCAAACCTCACCAATGCTATCAGCCCGAAGTGTCCAGCCTTATGTCTCACCCAGCTCTGGGTGTAGATGTGGAAATCAAGGTTGCATCACAAGCCCTGAATGAATTATGTAAGAATTGCTCTCTATTTCACTGTCATTGTGTTTTGTTTTTGAAATTTATTTTGGTAATGGGATTTATCGGATTTTCACTGCTGCGTTTAGGCCGCTGTACACACGCTTGATTTCCTTATGGAGACATATAAATCCATGGGTTTTAAGATTCTTACTTGTCAGGTATATTCCCAGGCGTTGAATATGGGGTGTTGAGTCCATTTCGTTGAGCAAGGAGTAGGTCTTCTCTATTATATATTTGGCCTATGGAACGGTATCTGTGTTAATTTCAATCTCTGGTTTTATGCAGCACCCCAACTCACCTTTCCCCATAAGCAAGCATAAGTTGGTTTTCTAAATTTGAGACCCTGTTCTGTTTTGTAATTCAGTTCATGTGTAGCCAAGTTTACATTCCGTGTATTAGTGATACCTTATGATGTTTCTTTTTCTGTGTGACTTATTTCTCGTAGAATCGTCCTACCTGAATCCACTCATTATACCGCTATGGGCCTGATGACGTAGATTTCATTACTGTGTGATATTACATTGTACGTACGTACCACAACTTCTTTATCCATTTTTCGCTTTCTGGGATATTTAACTTGTACCATAGACGAGGTTCTTGTATACAGAGTCGTCTGAAATTTTGGGTTGGCTGTGTGTTTTTGATTTTACTTTCCCTAAGCTACAGGACCATAAGTGGAAGTGCCATAGGCTGCGTTGCTTTGTTTCCTGTGTGTTTCAGGAAACGCCATACACTTCTCCAGTTTGGCTGTTGGCAATTTACGTCCCGCCCATCTGCATAACAAGGCTCCCTTTTCTCCATGGCCTGTCCTGCTTTTCTGATTTTTATACTTTTTTCAGATCGCCCTTTTGACCGGGGGTCAATGAGACTTCATTGTAGTGCAGATTTCTTTACACGCTTGCTTGGTTGGCCAAAAAGTGCGTATGCGTTTATTCCTGAATATATTCAGGAAAAAACGCATACGCCCTTTTTGGCCAAGTGCATCATTGTCGACATTCTGCTATTTTCCTAAGCTTTAGGTGGATTTCCTGTCTACCCCCTGAAATCGTTTTCCTGCAATTCTGCCCCGCTTTCAAGTCCTCTTCGAAGACTTACTTCAGTACATTTTTGGACGATAGCTGTCATTCATAACTCTGCAGGTTTGTGAATTACAGTGCCCCTGAGCTCCTTTCTTCAACTCGCTTTCTTGTGAGCTGGCCACAAAACTGCAGGATTGCTTCAGGCCCTAATCTGTTTCAGGCAGGGCACGCTGAGCCTTTGGTTAATTCCTCTTCCTGGTGGGAAATGAGCGTTCCATTTGCCCGTGCAGACACTTACAGCTAGTCTCTCATTGGTTCTCCCTATTCCTGTTCATCTTGCGCAGAAATTGCAAACTGTGCCAAAGAGGAGGTTAAAGGCACTGACTCTCCAAGTGGGGAGAGTGTTAGTAAAGCGTCTGGAATGGTGAACCCGAGTACCAGGGGACGAAAACTGAGATGCATTTCAAAACGTTTCCCAATCACACGGTGGACCTTACTCTGGGTTTGCCATGCATGGTTTAGTTGAAGGAAGAATCCCTTAAACCTGCAGAGTTGGGACCCATGGAATGGGTACCATACAGTATGACTTCAAAGGGTCTGCATTTGCTCACCGAACCTCACCAATGCTATGAGCCCGAAGTGTCCAGCCTTATGTCTCACCCAGGTCTGGTTGTAGATGTGGTAAATCCAGATTGCATCACAAGCCCTGAATGAATTATTTAAGAATTGCTCTCTATTTCACTGTCATTGTGGTTTTTTTTGAAATTTATTTTGATAATGGGATTTATCGGATTTTCACTGCTGCGTTTAGGCCGCTGTACACACGCTTGATTTCCTTATGGAGACATATAAATCCATGGGTTTTAAGATTCTTACTTCTCAGGTATATTCCAAGGCGTTGAATATGGGGTGTTGAGTCCATTTCGTTGAGCAAGGCGTAGGTCTTTTCTATTATATATTTGGCTTATGGAACGGTATCTGTGCTAATTTCAATCTCTGGTTTTATGCAGAACCCCAACACACCTTTCCCCATAAGCAAGCATAAGTTGGTTTTCTAAATTTGAGACCCTGTTCTGTTTTGTAATTCAGTTCATGTGTAGCCAAGTTTACATTCCGTGTATTAGTGATATCTTATGATGTTTGTTTTTCTGTGTGACTTATTTCTCGTAGAATCATCGTACCTGAATCCACTCATTATTCCGCTACGGGCCTGATGACGTAGATTTCATTGCTGAGTGATATTCCATTGTACGTACGTACAACAACTTCTTTATTCATTTTTTGCTTTCTCGGATATTTAACTTGCATCGTAGATGAGGTTCTTGTAAACAGAGCCGTCCCAAAATTTGGGGTGGCTGTGTGTGTTTGATTTTAATTTCCCTAAGCTATACGACCATAAGTGGAAGTGCCATAGGCTGTGTTTCTTTGTTTCCTACGTGTTTCAGGAAACACCATACACTTCTCCAGAGTGGCTGTTGGCAATTTACATCCCGCCCATCAGCATAACAAGGCTCCCTGTTCTCCATGCCCTGTCCTGCCTTTCTGGATTTTACACATTTTTCAGATGGCCCTTTTCACCGGGGGGCAGTGAGACTTCATTGTAGTGCAGATTTCCTTTACACGCTTGCTTGGTTGGCCAAAAAGTGCGTATGCGTTTTTTCCTGAATATATTCAGGAAAAGAACGCATACGACCTTTTTGGCCAAGTGCATCATTGTCGACATTCTGCCTCTTTTCCTATGCTTTAAGTGCAATTCCAGTCTACCCCCTGAAATCGCTTTCCTGAAATTCTGCCCCGCTTTCAAGTCCTCTTCGACGACTAACTTCAATATATTTTTGGACGATAGCTCTCATTCATAACTCTGCAGGTTTGTGAATTACAGTGCCCCTGAGCTCCTTTCTTCAACTCGCTTTCTTGTGAGCTGGCCGCAAAACCGCAGGATTGCTTCAGGCCCTAATCTTTTTCCAGCAGGCACGCTGAGCCTTTGGTTAATTCCTCTTCCTGGTGGGAAATGAGCGTTCCATTTGCCCGTGCAGACACCTACAGCTAGTCTCTCATTGGTTCTCCTTATTCCTGATCATCTTGTGCAGAAATTGCAAACTGTGCCAAACAGGAGGTTAAAGGCACTGACTGTCCAAGTGGGGAGAGTGTTAGTAAGGCGTCAGGAACGGTGACCCCGAGTACCAGGGGACGAAAACTAAGATGCTTTTGAAAACGTTTCCCAATCACACGGTGGACCATACTCTGGGTTTCCCATGCATGTTTTAGCTGAAGGAAGAATCCCTTAAACCTGGAGAGTTGGGACCCATGGAATGGGTACCATGTAGTATGACTCCAAAGGGCCTGCGTTTGCTCACCAAACCTCACCAATGCTATCAGCCCGAAGTGTCCAGCCTTATGTCTCACCCAGCTCTGGGTGTAGATGTGGAAATCAAGGTTGCATCACAAGCCCTGAATGAATTATGTAAGAATTGCTCTCTATTTCACTGTCATTGTGTTTTGTTTTTGAAATTTATTTTGGTAATGGGATTTATCGGATTTTCACTGCTGCGTTTAGGCCGCTGTACACACGCTTGATTTCCTTATGGAGACATATAAATCCATGGGTTTTAAGATTCTTACTTGTCAGGTATATTCCCAGGCGTTGAATATGGGGTGTTGAGTCCATTTCGTTGAGCAAGGAGTAGGTCTTCTCTATTATATATTTGGCCTATGGAACGGTATCTGTGTTAATTTCAATCTCTGGTTTTATGCAGCACCCCAACTCACCTTTCCCCATAAGCAAGCATAAGTTGGTTTTCTAAATTTGAGACCCTGTTCTGTTTTGTAATTCAGTTCATGTGTAGCCAAGTTTACATTCCGTGTATTAGTGATACCTTATGATGTTTCTTTTTCTGTGTGACTTATTTCACTTAGAATCCTCCTACCTGAATCCACTCATTATGCCGCTATGGGCCTGATGACATAGATTTCATTGCTGAGTGATATTACATTGTACGTACGTACCACAACTTCTTTATCCATTTTTGCATTCTGGGATATTTAACTTGTACCGTAGAAGAGGTTCTTGTAAACAGTGCCGTCCAAAACTTTGGGGTGGCTGTGTGTTTCTGATTTTAATTTCCCTAAGGTATAGGACCATAAGTGGTAGTGCCGTACGCACCGTTACTTTGTTTTTTAGGTGTTTCAGGAAACACCATACACTTCTCCAGAGTGGCTGTTGGCAATTTACATCCCGCCCATCAGCATAACAAGGCTCCATGTTCTCCATGGCCTGTGCTGACTTTTTGGATTTTACACTTTTTTCAGATGGCCATTTTGACTGGGGGGCAGTGAGACTTCATTGTAGTGCCGATTTCTTTAACGTGCATGCTAGGTTGGCCAAAAAGTGCGTATGCATTTTTTCCTGAATATATTCAGGAGAAACGCATATGCCCATTTTGGCCAAGTGCATCGTTGTCAAGGTTCTGCCTCTTTTCCTATGCTTTAAATGCAATTCCAGTCTACCCCCTGAAATCGTTTTCCTGCAATTCTGCCCCGCTTTCAAGTCCTGTTCCAAGACTTACTTCAATATATTTTTGGACGGTAGCTGTCATTTATAACTCTGCAGGTTTGTGAATTACAGTGTCCCTGAGCTCCTTTCTTCAACTCGCTTTCTTGTGAGCTGGCCGCAAACCCGCAGGATTGCTTCAGGCCCTAATCTGGTTCCGGCATGGCATGCTGAGCCTTTCGTTAATTCCTCTTCCTGGTGGGAAATGAGCGTTCCCTTTGCCCGTGCAGACACCTACAGCTAGTCTCTCATTGCTTCTCCCTATTCCTGTTCATCTTGCGCAGAAATTGCAAACTGTGCCAAACAGGAGTTTAAAGGCACTGACTCTGCAAGTGGGGAGAGTGTTAGTAAAGGTTCTGGAATGGTGAACCCGAGTAAAAGGGGACGAAATCTGAGATGCATTTGAAAACGTTTCCCGGTCACACGGTGCACCATACTGTGGGTTTCCCATGCATGTTTTAGCTGAAGGAAGAATCCCTTAACCCTGGAGATTTGGGACCCATGGAAAGGGTACCATAGAGTATGACTTCAAAGGGTCTGCATTTGCTCATCGAACCACACCAATGCTATCAGCCCGAAGTGCCCAACATTATGTCTCATTCAGCTCTGGGTGTAGATGTGGTAAATCCAGGTTGCATCACAAGCCGTGAATGAATTATTTAAGAATTGCTCTCTATTTCACTGTCCTAGTGTTTTCTTTTTGTAATTCATTTTGATAATGGGATTTATCAGATATTCTCTGCTGCATTCATGACACTGTACACACGCTTCATTCTCTTATGGAGACATATAAATCCATGGGTTTGAAGATTCTTACTAGTCAGGTGTATTCCTAGGCGTTGAATATGGGGTGTTTAGTCCATTTCGTTGAGCAAGGGGTAGGTCTTGACTATTACATATTTGGCTTATGGAAAGGTATCTGTGCTAATTTCTATCTCTGGTTTTATGCAGCACCCCAACTCACCTTTCCCCTTAAGCAAGCATAAGTTGGTTTTCTAAATTTGAGACCCTGTTCTGTTTTGTAATTCAGTTCATGTGTAGCCAAGTTTACATTCCGTGTATTAGTGATATCTTATGATGTTTCTTTTTCTGTGTGACTTATTTCTCGTAGAATCGTCCTACCTGAATCCACTCATTATGCCGCTATGGGCCTGATGACGTAGATTTCATTGCTGTGTGATATTACATTGTACGTACGTACCACAACTTCTTTATCCATTTTTCGCTTTCTGGGATATTTAACTTGTACCATAGACGAGGTTCTTGTATACAGAGTCGTCTGAAATTTTGGGTTGGCTGTGTGTTTTTGATTTTACTTTCCCTAAGCTACAGGACCATAAGTGGAAGTGCCATAGGCTGCGTTGCTTTGTTTCCTATGTGTTTCAGGAAACGCCATACACTTCTCCAGTTTGGCTGTTGGCAATTTACGTCCCGCCCATCTGCATAACAAGGCTCCCTTTTCTCCATGGCCTGTCCTGCTTTTCTGATTTTTATACTTTTTTCAGATTGCCCTTTTGACCAGGGGTCAATGAGACTTCATTGTAGTGCAGATTTCTTTACACGCTTGCTTGGTTGGCCAAAAAGTGCGTATGCGTTTATTCCTGAATATATTCAGGAAAAAACGCATACGCCCTTTTTGGCCAAGTGCATCATTGTCGACATTCTGCTATTTTCCTAAGCTTTAGGTGGATTTCCTGTCTACCCCCTGAAATCATTTTCCTGCAATTCTGCCCCGCTTTCAAGTCCTCTTCGAAGACTTACTTCAGTACATTTTTGGACAATAGCTGTCATTCATAACTCTGCAGGTTTTTGAATTACAGTGCCCCTGAGCTCCTTTCTTCAACTCGCTTTCTTGTGAGCTGGCCACAAAACTGCAGGATTGCTTCAGGCCCTAATCTGTTTCAGGCAGGGCACGCTGAGCCTTTGGTTAATTCCTCTTCCTGGTGGGAAAAGAGCGTTCCATTTGCCCGTGCAGACACTTACAGCTAGTCTCTCATTGGTTCTCCCTATTCCTGTTCATCTTGCGCAGAAATTGCAAACTGTGCCAAAGAGGAGGTTAAAGGCACTGACTCTCCAAGTGGGGAGAGTGTTAGTAAAGCGTCTGGAATGGTGACCCCGAGTACCAGGGGACGAAAACTGAGATGCATTTCAAAACGTTTCCCAATCACACGGTGGACCTTACTCTGGGTTTGCCATGCATGGTTTAGTTGAAGGAAGAATCCCTTAAACCTGCAGAGTTGGGACCCATGGAATGGGTACCATACAGTATGACTTCAAAGGGTCTGCATTTGCTCACCGAACCTCACCAATGCTATGAGCCCGAAGTGTCCAGCCTTATGTCTCACCCAGGTCTGGTTGTAGATGTGGTAAATCCAGATTGCATCACAAGCCCTGAATGAATTATTTAAGAATTGCTCTCTATTTCACTGTCATTGTGTTTTTTTATGAAATTTATTTTGATAATGGGATTTATCGGATTTTCACTGCTGCGTTTAGGCCGCTGTACACACGCTTGATTTATTTATGGAGACATATAAATCCATGGGTTTTAAGATTCTTACTTCTCAGGTATATTCCAAGGCGTTGAATATGGGGTGTTGAGTCCATTTCGTTGAGCAAGGCGTAGGTCTTTTCTATTATATATTTGGCTTATGGAACGGTATCTGTGCTAATTTCAATCTCTGGTTTTATGCAGAACCCCAACACACCTTTCCCCATAAGCAAGCATAAGTTGGTTTTCTAAATTTGAGACCCTGTTCTGTTTTGTAATTCAGTTCATGTGTAGCCAAGTTTACATTCCGTGTATTAGTGATATCTTATGATGTTTGTTTTTCTGTGTGACTTATTTCTCGTAGAATCATCGTACCTGAATCCACTCATTATTCCGCTACGGGCCTGATGACGTAGATTTCATTGCTGAGTGATATTCCATTGTACGTACGTACAACAACTTCTTTATTCATTTTTTGCTTTCTCGGATATTTAACTTGCATCGTAGATGAGGTTCTTGTAAACAGAGCCGTCCCAAAATTTGGGGTGGCTGTGTGTGTTTGATTTTAATTTCCCTAAGCTATACGACCATAAGTGGAAGTGCCATAGGCTGTGTTTCTTTGTTTCCTACGTGTTTCAGGAAACACCATACACTTCTCCAGAGTGGCTGTTGGCAATTTACATCCCGCCCATCAGCATAACAAGGCTCCCTGTTCTCCATGCCCTGTCCTGCCTTTCTGGATTTTACACATTTTTCAGATGGCCCTTTTCACCGGGGGGCAGTGAGACTTCATTGTAGTGCAGATTTCTTTTACACGCTTGATTGGTTGGCCAAAAAGTGCGTATGCGTTTTTTCCTGAATATATTCAGGAAAAGAACGCATACGACCTTTTTGGCCAAGTGCATCATTGTCGACATTCTGCCTCTTTTCCTATGCTTTAAGTGCAATTCCAGTCTACCCCCTGAAATCGCTTTCCTGAAATTCTGCCCCGCTTTCAAGTCCTCTTCGACGACTAACTTCAATATATTTTTGGACGATAGCTCTCATTCATAACTCTGCAGGTTTGTGAATTACAGTGCCCCTGAGCTCCTTTCTTCAACTCGCTTTCTTGTGAGCTGGCCGCAAAACCGCAGGATTGCTTCAGGCCCTAATCTTTTTCCAGCAGGCACGCTGAGCCTTTGGTTAATTCCTCTTCCTGGTGGGAAATGAGCGTTCCATTTGCCCGTGCAGACACCTACAGCTAGTCTCTCATTGGTTCTCCTTATTCCTGATCATCTTGCGCAGAAATTGCAAACTGTGCCAAACAGGAGGTTAAAGGCACTGACTGTCCAAGTGGGGAGAGTGTTAGTAAGGCGTCAGGAACGGTGACCCCGAGTACCAGGGGACGAAAACTAAGATGCTTTTGAAAACGTTTCCCAATCACACGGTGGACCATACTCTGGGTTTCCCATGCATGTTTTAGCTGAAGGAAGAATCCCTTAAACCTGGAGAGTTGGGACCCATGGAATGGGTACCATGTAGTATGACTCCAAAGGGCCTGCGTTTGCTCACCGAACCTCACCAATGCTATCAGCCCGAAGTGTCCAGCCTTATGTCTCACCCAGCTCTGGGTGTAGATGTGGAAATCAAGGTTGCATCACAAGCCCTGAATGAATTATGTAAGAATTGCTCTCTATTTCACTGTCATTGTGTTTTGTTTTTGAAATTTATTTTGGTAATGGGATTTATCGGATTTTCACTGCTGCGTTTAGGCCGCTGTACACACGCTTGATTTCCTTATGGAGACATATAAATCCATGGGTTTTAAGATTCTTACTTGTCAGGTATATTCCCAGGCGTTGAATATGGGGTGTTGAGTCCATTTAATTGAGCAAGGAGTAGGTCTTCTCTATTATATATTTGGCCTATGGAACGGTATCTGTGTTAATTTCAATCTCTGGTTTTATGCAGCACCCCAACTCACCTTTCCCCATAAGCAAGCATAAGTTGGTTTTCTAAATTTGAGACCCTGTTCTGTTTTGTAATTCAGTTCATGTGTAGCCAAGTTTACATTCCGTGTATTAGTGATACCTTATGATGTTTCTTTTTCTGTGTGACTTATTTCACTTAGAATCCTCCTACCTGAATCCACTCATTATGCCGCTATGGGCCTGATGACATAGATTTCATTGCTGAGTGATATTACATTGTACGTACGTACCACAACTTCTTTATCCATTTTTGCATTCTGGGATATTTAACTTGTACCGTAGACGAGGTTCTTGTAAACAGTGCCGTCCAAAACTTTGGGGTGGCTGTGTGTTTCTGATTTTAATTTCCCTAAGGTATAGGACCATAAGTGGTAGTGCCGTACGCACCGTTACTTTGTTTTTTAGGTGTTTCAGGAAACACCATACACTTCTCCAGAGTGGCTGTTGGCAATTTACATCCCGCCCATCAGCATAACAAGGCTCCATGTTCTCCATGGCCTGTGCTGACTTTTTGGATTTTACACTTTTTTCAGATGGCCCTTTTGACTGGGGGGCAGTGAGACTTCATTGTAGTGCAGATTTCTTTAAGGTGCATGCTAGGTTGGCCAAAAAGTGCGTATGCATTTTTTCCTGAATATATTCAGGAGAAACGCATATGCCCATTTTGGCCAAGTGCATCGTTGTCAAGGTTCTGCCTCTTTTCCTATGCTTTAAATGCAATTCCAGTCTACCCCCTGAAATCGTTTTCCTGCAATTCTGCCCCACTTTCAAGTCCTCTTCGAAGACTTACTTCAGTACATTTTTGGACGATAGCTGTCATTCATAACTCTGCAGGTTTGTGAATTACAGTGCCCCTGAGCTCCTTTCTTCAACTCGCTTTCTTGTGAGCTGGCCACAAAACTGCAGGATTGCTTCAGGCCCTAATCTGTTTCAGGCAGGGCACGCTGAGCCTTTGGTTAATTCCTCTTCCTGGTGGGAAATGAGCGTTCCATTTGCCCGTGCAGACACTTACAGCTAGTCTCTCATTGGTTCTCCCTATTCCTGTTCATCTTGCGCAGAAATTGCAAACTGTGCCAAAGAGGAGGTTAAAGGCACTGACTCTCCAAGTGGGGAGAGTGTTAGTAAAGCGTCTGGAATGGTGAACCCGAGTACCAGGGGACGAAAACTGAGATGCATTTCAAAACGTTTCCCAATCACACGGTGGACCTTACTCTGGGTTTGCCATGCATGGTTTAGTTGAAGGAAGAATCCCTTAAACCTGCAGAGTTGGGACCCATGGAATGGGTACCATACAGTATGACTTCAAAGGGTCTGCATTTGCTCACCGAACCTCACCAATGCTATGAGCCCGAAGTGTCCAGCCTTATGTCTCACCCAGGTCTGGTTGTAGATGTGGTAAATCCAGATTGCATCACAAGCCCTGAATGAATTATTTAAGAATTGCTCTCTATTTCACTGTCATTGTGTTTTTTTATGAAATTTATTTTGATAATGGGATTTATCGGATTTTCACTGCTGCGTTTAGGCCGCTGTACACACGCTTGATTTATTTATGGAGACATATAAATCCATGGGTTTTAAGATTCTTACTTCTCAGGTATATTCCAAGGCGTTGAATATGGGGTGTTGAGTCCATTTCGTTGAGCAAGGCGTAGGTCTTTTCTATTATATATTTGGCTTATGGAACGGTATCTGTGCTAATTTCAATCTCTGGTTTTATGCAGAACCCCAACACACCTTTCCCCATAAGCAAGCATAAGTTGGTTTTCTAAATTTGAGACCCTGTTCTGTTTTGTAATTCAGTTCATGTGTAGCCAAGTTTACATTCCGTGTATTAGTGATATCTTATGATGTTTGTTTTTCTGTGTGACTTATTTCTCGTAGAATCATCGTACCTGAATCCACTCATTATTCCGCTACGGGCCTGATGACGTAGATTTCATTGCTGAGTGATATTCCATTGTACGTACGTACAACAACTTCTTTATTCATTTTTTGCTTTCTCGGATATTTAACTTGCATCGTAGATGAGGTTCTTGTAAACAGAGCCGTCCCAAAATTTGGGGTGGCTGTGTGTGTTTGATTTTAATTTCCCTAAGCTATACGACCATAAGTGGAAGTGCCATAGGCTGTGTTTCTTTGTTTCCTACGTGTTTCAGGAAACACCATACACTTCTCCAGAGTGGCTGTTGGCAATTTACATCCCGCCCATCAGCATAACAAGGCTCCCTGTTCTCCATGCCCTGTCCTGCCTTTCTGGATTTTACACATTTTTCAGATGGCCCTTTTCACCGGGGGGCAGTGAGACTTCATTGTAGTGCAGATTTCCTTTACACGCTTGCTTGGTTGGCCAAAAAGTGCGTATGCGTTTTTTCCTGAATATATTCAGGAAAAGAACGCATACGACCTTTTTGGCCAAGTGCATCATTGTCGACATTCTGCCTCTTTTCCTATGCTTTAAGTGCAATTCCAGTCTACCCCCTGAAATCGCTTTCCTGAAATTCTGCCCCGCTTTCAAGTCCTCTTCGACGACTAACTTCAATATATTTTTGGACGATAGCTCTCATTCATAACTCTGCAGGTTTGTGAATTACAGTGCCCCTGAGCTCCTTTCTTCAACTCGCTTTCTTGTGAGCTGGCCGCAAAACCGCAGGATTGCTTCAGGCCCTAATCTTTTTCCAGCAGGCACGCTGAGCCTTTGGTTAATTCCTCTTCCTGGTGGGAAATGAGCGTTCCATTTGCCCGTGCAGACACCTACAGCTAGTCTCTCATTGGTTCTCCTTATTCCTGATCATCTTGCGCAGAAATTGCAAACTGTGCCAAACAGGAGGTTAAAGGCACTGACTGTCCAAGTGGGGAGAGTGTTAGTAAGGCGTCAGGAACGGTGACCCCGAGTACCAGGGGACGAAAACTAAGATGCTTTTGAAAACGTTTCCCAATCACACGGTGGACCATACTCTGGGTTTCCCATGCATGTTTTAGCTGAAGGAAGAATCCCTTAAACCTGGAGAGTTGGGACCCATGGAATGGGTACCATGTAGTATGACTCCAAAGGGCCTGCGTTTGCTCACCGAACCTCACCAATGCTATCAGCCCGAAGTGTCCAGCCTTATGTCTCACCCAGCTCTGGGTGTAGATGTGGAAATCAAGGTTGCATCACAAGCCCTGAATGAATTATGTAAGAATTGCTCTCTATTTCACTGTCATTGTGTTTTGTTTTTGAAATTTATTTTGGTAATGGGATTTATCGGATTTTCACTGCTGCGTTTAGGCCGCTGTACACACGCTTGATTTCCTTATGGAGACATATAAATCCATGGGTTTTAAGATTCTTACTTGTCAGGTATATTCCCAGGCGTTGAATATGGGGTGTTGAGTCCATTTCGTTGAGCAAGGAGTAGGTCTTCTCTATTATATATTTGGCCTATGGAACGGTATCTGTGTTAATTTCAATCTCTGGTTTTATGCAGCACCCCAACTCACCTTTCCCCATAAGCAAGCATAAGTTGGTTTTCTAAATTTGAGACCCTGTTCTGTTTTGTAATTCAGTTCATGTGTAGCCAAGTTTACATTCCGTGTATTAGTGATACCTTATGATGTTTCTTTTTCTGTGTGACTTATTTCACTTAGAATCCTCCTACCTGAATCCACTCATTATGCCGCTATGGGCCTGATGACATAGATTTCATTGCTGAGTGATATTCCATTGTACGTACGTACCACAACTTCTTTATCCATTTTTGCATTCTGGGATATTTAACTTGTACCGTAGACGAGGTTCTTGTAAACAGTGCCGTCCAAAACTTTGGGGTGGCTGTGTGTTTTTGATTTTAATTTCCCTAAGGTATAGGACCATAAGTGGTAGTGCCGTACGCACCGTTACTTTGTTTTTTAGGTGTTTCAGGAAACACCATACACTTCTCCAGAGTGGCTGTTGGCAATTTACATCCCGCCCATCAGCATAACAAGGCTCCATGTTCTCCATGGCCTGTGCTGACTTTTTGGATTTTACACTTTTTTCAGATGGCCCTTTTGACTGGGGGGCAGTGAGACTTCATTGTAGTGCAGATTTTTTTAACGTGCATGCTAGGTTGGCCAAAAAGTGCGTATGCATTTTTTCCTGAATATATTCAGGAGAAACGCATATGCCCATTTTGGCCAAGTGCATCGTTGTCAAGGTTCTGCCTCTTTTCCTATGCTTTAAATGCAATTCCAGTCTACCCCCTGAAATCGTTTTCCTGCAATTCTGCCCCGCTTTCAAGTCCTGTTCCAAGACTTACTTCAATATATTTTTGGACGGTAGCTGTCATTTATAACTCTGCAGGTTTGTGAATTACAGTGTCCCTGAGCTCCTTTCTTCAACTCGCTTTCTTGTGAGCTGGCCGCAAACCCGCAGGATTGCTTCAGGCCCTAATCTGGTTCCGGCATGGCATGCTGAGCCTTTCGTTAATTCCTCTTCCTGGTGGGAAATGAGCGTTCCCTTTGCCCGTGCAGACACCTACAGCTAGTCTCTCATTGCTTCTCCCTATTCCTGTTCATCTTGCGCAGAAATTGCAAACTGTGCCAAACAGGAGTTTAAAGGCACTGACTCTGCAAGTGGGGAGAGTGTTAGTAAAGGTTCTGGAATGGTGAACCCGAGTAAAAGGGGACGAAATCTGAGATGCATTTGAAAACGTTTCCCGGTCACACGGTGCACCATACTGTGGGTTTCCCATGAATGTTTTAGCTGAAGGAAGAATCCCTTAACCCTGGAGATTTGGGACCCATGGAAAGGGTACCATAGAGTATGACTTCAAAGGGTCTGCATTTGCTCACCGAACCACACCAATGCTTTCAGCCCAAAGTGCCCAACATTATGTCTCATTCAGCTCTGGGTGTAGATGTGGTAAATCCAGGTTGCATCACAAGCCGTGAATGAATTATTTAAGAATTGCTCTCTATTTCACTGTCCTAGTGTTTTGTTTTTGTAATTCATTTTGATAATGGGATTTCTCAGATATTCTCTGCTGCATTCATGACACTGTACACACGCTTCATTCTCTTATGGAGACATATAAATCCATGGGTTTGAAGATTCTTACTAGTCAGGTGTATTCCTAGGCGTTGAATATGGGGTGTTTAGTCCATTTCGTTGAGCAAGGGGTAGGTCTTGACTATTACGTATTTGGCTTATGGAAAGGTATCTGTGCTAATTTCTATCTCTGGTTTTATGCAGCACCCCAACTCACCTTTCCCCTTAAGCAAGCATAAGTTGGTTTTCTAAATTTGAGACCCTGTTCTGTTTTGTAATTCAGTTCATGTGTAGCCAAGTTTACATTCCGTGTATTAGTGATATCTTATGATGTTTCTTTTTCTGTGTGACTTATTTCTCGTAGAATCGTCCTACCTGAATCCACTCATTATGCCGCTATGGGCCTGATGACGTAGATTTCATTGCTGTGTGATATTACATTGTACGTACGTACCACAACTTCTTTATCCATTTTTCGCTTTCTGGGATATTTAACTTGTACCATAGACGAGGTTCTTGTATACAGAGTCGTCTGAAATTTTGGGTTGGCTGTGTGTTTTTGATTTTACTTTCCCTAAGCTACAGGACCATAAGTGGAAGTGCCATAGGCTGCGTTGCTTTGTTTCCTATGTGTTTCAGGAAACGCCATACACTTCTCCAGTTTGGCTGTTGGCAATTTACGTCCCGCCCATCTGCATAACAAGGCTCCCTTTTCTCCATGGCCTGTCCTGCTTTTCTGATTTTTATACTTTTTTCAGATCGCCCTTTTGACCAGGGGTCAATGAGACTTCATTGTAGTGCAGATTTCTTTACACGCTTGCTTGGTTGGCCAAAAAGTGCGTATGCGTTTATTCCTGAATATATTCAGGAAAAAATGCATACGCCCTTTTTGGCCAAGTGCATCATTGTCGACATTCTGCTATTTTCCTAAGCTTTAGGTGGATTTCCTGTCTACCCCCTGAAATCGTTTTCCTGCAATTCTGCCCCGCTTTCAAGTCCTCTTCGAAGACTTACTTCAGTACATTTTTGGACGATAGCTGTCATTCATAACTCTGCAGGTTTTTGAATTACAGTGCCCCTGAGCTCCTTTCTTCAACTCGCTTTCTTGTGAGCTGGCCGCAAAACTGCAGGATTGCTTCAGGCCCTAATCTGTTTCAGGCAGGGCACGCTGAGCCTTTGGTTAATTCCTCTTCCTGGTGGGAAATGAGCGTTCCATTTGCCCGTGCAGACACTTACAGCTAGTCTCTCATTGGTTCTCCCTATTCCTGTTCATCTTGCGCAGAAATTGCAAACTGTGCCAAAGAGGAGGTTAAAGGCACTGACTCTCCAAGTGGGGAGAGTGTTAGTAAAGCGTCTGGAATGGTGACCCCGAGTACCAGGGGACGAAAACTGAGATGCATTTCAAAACGTTTCCCAATCACACGGTGGACCTTACTCTGGGTTTGCCATGCATGGTTTAGTTGAAGGAAGAATCCCTTAAACCTGCAGAGTTGGGACCCATGGAATGGGTACCATACAGTATGACTTCAAAGGGTCTGCATTTGCTCACCGAACCTCACCAATGCTATGAGCCCGAAGTGTCCAGCCTTATGTCTCACCCAGGTCTGGTTGTAGATGTGGTAAATCCAGATTGCATCACAAGCCCTGAATGAATTATTTAAGAATTGCTCTCTATTTCACTGTCATTGTGTTTTTTTATGAAATTTATTTTGATAATGGGATTTATCGGATTTTCACTGCTGCGTTTAGGCCGCTGTACACACGCTTGATTTCCTTATGGAGACATATAAATCCATGGGTTTTAAGATTCTTACTTCTCAGGTATATTCCAAGGCGTTGAATATGGGGTGTTGAGTCCATTTCGTTGAGCAAGGCGTAGGTCTTTTCTATTATATATTTGGCTTATGGAACGGTATCTGTGCTAATTTCAATCTCTGGTTTTATGCAGAACCCCAACACACCTTTCCCCATAAGCAAGCATAAGTTGGTTTTCTAAATTTGAGACCCTGTTCTGTTTTGTAATTCAGTTCATGTGTAGCCAAGTTTACATTCCGTGTATTAGTGATATCTTATGATGTTTGTTTTTCTGTGTGACTTATTTCTCGTAGAATCATCGTACCTGAATCCACTCATTATTCCGCTACGGGCCTGATGACGTAGATTTCATTGCTGAGTGATATTCCATTGTACGTACGTACAACAACTTCTTTATTCATTTTTTGCTTTCTCGGATATTTAACTTGCATCGTAGATGAGGTTCTTGTAAACAGAGCCGTCCCAAAATTTGGGGTGGCTGTGTGTGTTTGATTTTAATTTCCCTAAGCTATACGACCATAAGTGGAAGTGCCATAGGCTGTGTTTCTTTGTTTCCTACGTGTTTCAGGAATAACCATACACTTCTCCAGAGCTGCGGTTGGCAATTTACTTCCCGCCCATCACTATAACAAGGCAACCTGTTCTCCATGGCCTGTGCTGCCTTTCTGGATTTTACACTTTTTTCAGATGGCCCTTTTGACCGGGGGGCAGTGAGACTTCATTGTAGTGCAGATTTCTTTAACATGCTTGCTTGGTTGGCCAAAAAGGGCGTATGCGTTTTTTCCTGAATATATTCAGGAAAAAACGCATACGCCCTTTTTGGCCAAGAGCATCATTGTCGACGTTCTGCCTCTTTTCCTATGCTTTAAATGCAATTCCCGTCTACACCCTGAAATCGTTTTCCTGCAATTCTGCCCCACTTACAAGTCGTCTTCGCAGCCTTCCTTCAATATTTTTTTGGACGATAGCTGTCATTTATAACTCTGCATGTTTGTGAGTTACAGTGCCCCTGAGCTCCTTTCTTCAACTCGCTATCTTGTGAGCTGGCCGCAAACCCGCAGGATTACTTCAGGCCCTAATCTGATTCCGGCATGGCATGCTGAGCCTGTGGTTAATTCCTCTTCCTGGTGGGAAATGAGCGTTAAATTTGCCCGTGCAGACACCTACAGCTAGTCTCTCATTGGTTCTCCCTATTCCTGTTCATGTTGCGCAGAAATTGCAAACTGTGCCAAACAGGAGGTTAAAGGCACTGACTCTCCAAGTGGGGAGAGTGTGAGTAAAGGGTCTGGAATGGTGAACCCGAGTAAAAGGGGACGAAAACTGAGATACATTTAAAACGTTTCCCGGTCACACGGTGCACCGTACTGTGGGTTTCCGATGCATGTTTTAGCTGAAGGAAGAATCCCTTAAACCTGGAGAGTTGGGACCCATGGCACGGGTACCATGCAGTATGAGTTCAAAGGGTCTGCATTTGCTCATCGAACCTCACCAATGCTATCAGCCCGAAGTGCCCAACCGTATGTCTCACTCAGCTCTGGGTGTAGATGTGGTAAATCCAGGTTGCATCACAAGCCCTGAATGAATTATTTAAGAATTGCTCTCTATTTCACTGTCCTTGTGTTTTGTTTTTGTAATTCATTTTGATAATGGGATTTATCGGATTTTCTCTGCTGCATTCATGCAGCTGTACACACGCTTGATTCTCTTATGGAGACATATAAATCCATGGGTTTTAAGATTCTTACTTCTCAGGTATATTCCCAGGTGTTGAATATGTGGTGTCGAGTCCATTTCGTTGAGCAAGGAGTAGGTCTTTTCTATTATATATTTGGCTTATGGAACGGTATCTGTGCTAATTTCAATCTCTGGTTTTATGCAGCACCCCAACACACCTTTCCCCTTAAGCAAGCATAAGTTGATTTTCTAAATTTGAGACCCTCTTCTGTTTTGTAATTCAGTTCATGTGTAGCCAAGTTTACATTCCGTGTATTAGTGATATCTTGTGATATTTCTTTTTCTGTGTGACTTATTTCTCGTAGAATCGTCCTACCTGAATCCACTCATTATGCCGCTATGGGCCTGATGACGTAGATTTCATTGCTGTGTGATATTACATTGTACGTACGTACCACAACTTCTTTATCCATTTTTCGCTTTCTGGGATATTTAACTTGTACCATAGATGAGGTTCTTGTATACAGAGTCGTCTGAAATTTTGGGTTGCCTGTGTGTTTTTGATTTTACTTTCCCTAAGCTACAGGACCATAAGTGGAAGTGCCATAGGCTGCGTTGCTTTGTTTCCTATGTGTTTCAGGAAACGCCATACACTTCTCCAGTTTGGCTGTTGGCAATTTACGTCCCGCCCATCTGCATAACAAGGCTCCCTTTTCTCCATGGCCTGTCCTGCTTTTCTGATTTTTATACTTTTTTCAGATCGCCCTTTTGACCAGGGGTCAATGAGACTTCATTGTAGTGCAGATTTCTTTACACGCTTGCTTGGTTGGCCAAAAAGGGCGTATGCGTTTATTCCTGAATATATTCAGGAAAAAACGCATACGCCCTTTTTGGCCAAGTGCATCATTTTCGACATTCTGCTATTTTCCTAAGCTTTAGGTGGATTTCCTGTCTACCCCCTGAAATCGTTTTCCTGCAATTCTGCCCCGCTTTCAAGTCCTCTTCGAAGACTTACTTCAGTACATTTTTGGACGATAGCTGTCATTCATAACTCTGCAGGTTTGTGAATTACAGTGCCCCTGAGCTCCTTTCTTCAACTCGCTTTCTTGTGAGCTGGCCGCAAAACTGCAGGATTGCTTCAGGCCCTAATCTGTTTCAGGCAGGGCACGCTGAGCCTTTGGTTAATTCCTCTTCCTGGTGGGAAATGAGCGTTCCATTTGCCCGTGCAGACACTTACAGCTAGTCTCTCATTGGTTCTCCCTATTCCTGTTCATCTTGCGCAGAAATTGCAAACTGTGCCAAAGAGGAGGTTAAAGGCACTGACTCTCCAAGTGGGGAGAGTGTTAGTAAAGCGTCTGGAATGGTGAACCCGAGTACCAGGGGACGAAAACTGAGATGCATTTCAAAACGTTTCCCAATCACATGGTGGACCTTACTCTGGGTTTGCCATGCATGGTTTAGTTGAAGGAAGAATCCCTTAAACCTGGAGAGTTGGGACCCATGGAATGGGTACCATACAGTATGACTTCAAAGGGTCTGCATTTGCTCACCGAACCTCACCAATGCTATGAGCCCGAAGTGTCCAGCCTTATGTCTCACCCAGGTCTGGTTGTAGATGTGGTAAATCCAGGTTGCATCACAAGCCCTGAATGAATTATTTAAGAATTGCTCTCTATTTCACTGTCATTGTGTTTTTTTTTGAAATTTATTTTGATAATGGGATTTATCGGATTTTCACTGCTGCGTTTAGGCCACTGTACACACGCTTGATTTTCTTATGGAGACATATAAATCCATGGGGTTTAAGATTCTTACTTCTCAGGTATATTCCAAGGCGTTGAATATGGGGTGTTGAGTCCATTTCGTTGAGTAAGGCGTAAGTCTTTTCTATTATATATTTGGCTTATGGAACGGTATCTGTGCTAATTTCAATCTCTGGTTTTATGCAGAACCCCAACACACCTTTCCCCATAAGCAAGCATAAGTTGGTTTTCTAAATTTGAGACCCTGTTCTGTTTTGTAATTCAGTTCATGTGTAGCCAAGTTTACATTCCGTGTATTAGTGATATCTTATGATGTTTGTTTTTCTGTGTGACTTATTTCTCGTAGAATCATCGTACCTGAATCCACTCATTATTCCACTATGGGCCTGATGACGTAGATTTCATTGCTGAGTGATATTCCATTGTACGTACGTACAACAACTTCTTTATTCATTTTTTGCTTTCTCGGATATTTAACTTGCATCGTAGACGAGGTTCTTGTAAACAGAGCCGTCCCAAAATTTGGGGTGGCTGTGTGTGTTTGATTTTAATTTCCCTAAGCTATACGACCATAAGTGGAAGTGCCATAGGCTGTGTTTCTTTGTTTCCTACGTGTTTTAGGAAACACCATACACTTCTCCAGAGTGGCTGTTGGCAATTTACATCCCGCCCATCAGCATAACAAGGCTCCCTGTTCTCCATGACCTGTCCTGCCTTTCTGGATTTTACACCTTTTTCAGATGGCCCTTTTCACCGGGGGGCAGTGAGACTTCATTGTAGTGCAGATTTCCTTTACATGCTGGCTTGGTTGGCCAAAAAGTTCGTATGCGTTTTTTCCTGAATATATTCAGGAAAAGAACGCATACGCCCTTTTTGGCCAAGTGCATCATTGTCGACATTCTGCCTCTTTTCCTATGCTTTAAGTGCAATTCCAGTCTACCCCCTGAAATCGTTCTCCTGAAATTCTGCCCCTTTTTCAAGTCCTCTTCGAAGACTAACTTCAATATATTTTTGCACGATAGCTCTCATTCATAACTCTGCAGGTTTCTGAATTACAGTGTCCCTGAGCTCCTTTCTTCAACTCGTTTTCTTGTGTGCTGGCCGCAAAACCGTAGGATTGCTTCAGGCCCTCATCTGGTTCTGGCAGGGCATGCTGAGCCTTTGGTTAATTCCTCTTCCTGGTGGGAAATGAGAATTACATTTGCCCGTGCAAACACCTACAGCTAGTCTCTCATTGGTTCTCCCTATTCCTGTTCATCTTGCGCAGAAATTGCAAACTGTGCCAAAGAGGAAGTTAAAGGCACTGACTCTCCAAGTGGGGAGAGTGTTAGTAAAGCATCTGAAATGGTGAACCCGAGTACCAAGGGACGAAAACTGAGATGCATTTGAAAACGTTTCCCAATCACACGGTGGACCATACTCTGGGTTTCCGATGCATGTTTTAGCTGAAGGAAGAATCCCTTAAACCTGGAGAGTTGGGATCCATGGAATGGGTACCATGCAGTATGACTTCAAAGGGTCTGCGTTTGCTCACCGAACTTCACGAATGCTATCAGCCCGAAGTGTCCAGCCTTATGTCTCACCCAGCTCTGGGTGTAGATGTGGTAAATCCAGGTTGCATCACAAGCCCTGAATGAATTCTTTAAGAATTGCTCTCTAGTTCACTGTCATTGTGTTTTGTTTTTGAAATTTATTTTGATAATGGGATTTATCGGATTTTCACTGCTGCGTATAGGCCGCTGTACACACGCTTCATTTCCTTATGGAGACATATAAATCCATGTGTTTCAAGATTCTTACTTGTCAGGTATATTCCCAGGCATTGAATATGGGGTGTTGAGTCCATTTCGTTGAGCAAGGAGTAGCTTTTGTCTATTATATATTTGGCTTATGGAACGGTCTCTGTGCTAATTTCAATCTCTGGTTTTATGCAGCACCCCAACTCACCTTTACCCATAAGCAAGCATAAGTTGGTTTTCTAAATTTGAGACCGTGTTCTGTTTTGTAATTCACTTCATGTGTAGCCAAGTTTACATTCCGTGTATTAGTGATATCTTATGATGTTTCTTTTTCTGTGTGAATTATTTCTCATAGAATCCTCGTACCTGAATCCACTCATTATGCCGCTATGGGCCTGATGACGTAGATTACATTGCTGAGTGATATTCCATTGGACGTACGTACCACAACTTCTTTATCCATTTTTTGCTTTCTCGGATATTTAACTTTTACCGTAGAGGAGGTTCTTGTAAACAGAGCCGTCCCAAACTTTGGGGTGGCTGTGTGTTTTTGATTTTAATTTCCCTAAGCTATAGGACCATAAGTGGAAGTGCCATAGGCTGTGTTGCTTTGTTTCCTACGTGTTTCAGAAAACACCATACACTTCTCCAGAGTGGCTGTTGGCAATTTACATCCCGCCCATCAGCATAACAAGGCTCCCTGTTCTCCATGACCTGTCCTGCCTTTCTGGATTTTACACATTTTCAGATGGCCCTGTTGACCTGGGGGCAGAGAGACTTCATTGTAGTGCAGATTTCTTTTACACGCTTGGTTGGTTGGCCAAAAAGTGCGTATGCGTTTTTCCTGAATATATTCAGGAAAAAAAGCATACGCACTTTTTGGCCAAGTGCATCATTGTCGACATTCTACCTCTTTTCCTATGCTTTAAGTGCAATTCCAATCTATCCCCTGAAACCGTTTTCCAGAAATTCTGCCCCGCTTTCAAGTCCTGTTTGAAGACTTACTTCAATACATTTTTGGACGATAGCTGTCATTCATACCTCTGCAGGTTTTTGAATTACAGTGCCCCTGAGCTCCTTCCTTCAACTCGCTTTCTTGTGAGCTGGCCGCCAAACCGCATGATTTCTTCAGGCCCTAAACTGTTTCTGGCAGGGCACGCTGAGCCTTTGGTTAATTCCTCTTCCTGGTGGGAAATGAGCGTTCCATTTGCCCGTGCATACACCTACAGCTGGTCTCTCGTTGGTTCTCCCTATTCCTGTTCATCTTGCTCAGAAATTGCAAACTGTGCCAAAAAAGGAGATTAAAGGCACTGAATCTCCAAGTGGGGAGAGTGTTAGTAAAGCGTCTGGAATGGTGAACCCGTGTACCAGGCGACGAAAACTGAGATGCATTTAGAAATGTTTCCCAATCACACGGTGGACCATACTCTGGGTTTCCCATGCATGTTTTAGCTGAAGGAAGCATCCCTTAAACCTGGAGAGTTCGGACCCATGGAATGGGTACCATGCAGTATGACTTCAAAGGGTCTGCATTTGCTCAACAAACCTCACCAATGCTATCAGCCCGAAGTGTCCAGCCTTATGTCTCACCCAGCTCTGGGTGTAGATGTGGTAAATCCAGGTTGCATCACATGCCCTGAATGAATTATTTAAGAATTGCTCTCTATTTCAGTGTCATTGTGTTTTGTTTTTGAAATTTATTTTGATAATGGGATTTATCGGATTTTCACTGCTGCGTTTAGGCCGCTGTACACACGCTTGATTGCCTTATGGAGAGATATAAATCCATGGGTTTTAAGATTCTTACTTGTCAGGTATATTCCCAGGCGTTGAATATGTGGTGTTGAGTCCATTTCGTTGAGCAGGGAGTAGGTTTTGTCTATTATATATTTGGCTTATGGAACGGTAGCTGAGCTAATTTCAATCTCTGGTTTTATGCAGCACCCGAACTCACCTTCCCCATAAGCAAGCAAAAGTTGATTTTCTAAATTTGAGACCCTGTTCTGTTTTGTAATTCAGTTTATGTGTAGCCAAGTTTACATTCCTTGTATTAGTGATACATTTTGATGTTTCTTTTTCTGTGTGACTTATTTCACGTAGAATCATCGTACCTGAATCCACTCATTATGCCGCTACGGGCCTGATATAGATTTCATTGCTGAGTGATATTCCATTGTACGTACGTACCACAACTTCTTTATCCATTTTTCGCTCTCTGGGATATTTAACTTGTACCGTAGACGAGGTTCTTGTAAACAGAGCCGTCCCAAAATTTGGGGTGGCTGTGTGTTTTTGATTTCAATTTCCCTAAGCTATAGGACCACAAGTGGAAGTACCATAGGCACTGTTGCTTTGTTTCCTACGTGTTTCAGGAAACACCATACACTTCTCCAGAGTGGCTGTTGGCAATTTACATCCCGCCCATCAGCATAACAAGGCTCCCAGTTCTCCATGACCTGTCCTGCCTTTCTGGATTTTACACTTTTTTCAGATGGCCCTTTTGACCGGGGGGCAGTGAGACTTCATTGTAGTGCAGATTTCCTTTACACGCTTGCTTGGTTGGCCAAAAGGGCGTATGCGTTTTGTCCTGAATATATTCAGGTGAAAACGCATACGCCCTTTTTGGCCAAGTGCATCATTGTCGACATTCTGCCTCTTTTCCTATGCTTTAAGTGCAATTCCAGTCTACCCCCTGAAATCGTTTTCCTGAAATTCTGCCTCGCTTTCAAGTCCTGTTCGAAGACTTACTTCAATACATTTTTGGACGATAGCTGTCATTTATAACTCTGCAGCTTTGTGAATTACAGAGCCCCTGAGCTCCTTTTTTCAACTAGCTTTCTTGTGAGCTGGCTGCAAAAACGAAGGAGTGCTTCAGGCTCTAATCTGTTTCCGGCAGGGCACACTGAGCCTTTGGTTAATTGCTCTTCCTGGTGGGAAATGAGCGTTCCGTTTGCCCGTGCAGATACCTACAGCTAGTCTCTCATTGGTTCTCCCTATTCATGTTCATCTTGGGCAGAAATTGCAAACTGTGCCAAACAGGAGGTTAAAGGCACTGACTCTCCAAGTGGGGAGAGTGTTAGTAAAGCGTCTGGAAAGGTGAACCCGAGTACCCGGGGACGAAAAGTGAGATGCATTTGAAAACGTTTCCCAATCACACGGTGGACCATACTCTGGGTTTCCCATGCATGTTTAGGTGAAGGAAGAATCCTTTAAACCTGGAGAGTTGTGACCCATGGAATGGGTACCATACAGTACGACTTCAAAGGGTCTGCGTTTGCTCACCGAACCTCACCAATGCTATCAGCCCGAAGTGTCCAGCCTTATGTCTCACCAAGCTCTGGGTGTAGATGTGGTAAATCCAGGTTGCATCACAAGCCCTGAATGAATTATTTAAGAATTGCTCTCTATTTCACTGTCATTGTGTTTTGTTTTTGAAATTTACTTTGATAATGGGATTTATCGGATTTTCTCTGCTGCCTTACTGCAGGTGTACACACGCTTGATTCTCTTATGGAGACATATAAATCCATGGGTTTGAAGATTCTTACTAGTCAGGTGTATTCCTAGGCGTTGAATATAGGGTGTTTAGCCCATTTCGTTGAGCAAGGGGTAGGTCTTGACTATTACATGTTTGACGTATGGAATGGTATCTGTGCTAATTTGTATCTCTGGTTTTATGCAGCACCCCAACTCACCTTTCCCCTTAAGCAAACATAAGTTGGTTTTCTAAATTTGAGACCCTGTTCTGTTTTGTAATTCAGTTTATGTGTAGCCAAGATTACATTCCGTGTATTAGTGATATCTTATGATGTTTCATTTTCTGTGTGACTTATTTCACTTAGAATCATCGTACCTGAATCCACTCATTATGCCACGACGGGCCAGATGACATAGATTTCATTGGTGAGTGATATTCCATTGTACGTACGTACCACAACTTCTTTATCCATTTTTCGCTTTCTGGGATATTTAACTTGTACCGTAGATGAGGTTCTTGTAAACAGAGCCGTCTGAAACTTTGGGTGTCTGTGTGTTTTTTATTTTAATTTCCCTAAGCTATAGGACCATAAGTGGAAGTGCCGTAGGCTCCGTTGCTTTGTTTTTTAGGTGTTTCAGGAAACACCATACACTTCTCCAGAGTGGCTCTTGGCAATTTACATCCCACCCATCAGCATAACAAGGCTCCCTGTTCTCCATGGCCTGTGCTGCCTTTCTGGATTATACACTATTTTCAGATGGCCCTTTTAACCGGGGGGCAGTGAGACTTCATTGTAGTGCAGATTTCTTTAACATGCTTGCTTGGTTGGCCAAAAAGGGCGTATGCGTTTTTTCCTGAATATATTCAGGAAAAAACCATACACCCTTTTTGGCAAGTGCATCATTGTCGACGTTCTGCCTCTTTTCCTATGCTTTAAATGCAATTCCAGTCTACCCCCTGAAATCGTTTTCTTGCAATTCTGCCCTGCTTTGAAGTCCTCTTCGCAGCCTTCCTTCAATATATTTTTGGACGATAGCTGTCATTTATAACTCTGCAGGTTTGTGAATTACAGTGCCCCTGAGCTCCTTTCTTCAAATCGCTTTCTTGTGAGCTGGCCGCAAACCCGCAGGATTGCTTCAGGCCCTAATCTGGTTCCGGCATGATATGCTGAGCGTTTGGTTAATTCCTCTTCCTGGTTGGAAATGAGCGTTAAATTTGCCCGTGCAGACACCTACAGCTAGTCTCTCATTGGTTCTCCCTATTCCTGTTCATCTTGCGCAGAAATTGCAAACTGTGCCAAACAGCAGGTTAAAGGCACTGACTCTCCAAGTGGGGAGAGTGATAGTAAAGTGTCTGGAATTGTGAACCCGAGGAAAAGGGGACGAAAACTGAGATGCATTTGAAAACGTTTCCCAGTCACACGGTGCACCATACTGTGGGTTTCCCATGCATGCTTTCGCTGAAGGAAGAATCGCTTAAACCTGGAGAGTTGGGACCCATTGAATGGGTACCATGCAGTATGACTTCAAATGGTCTGCATTTGCTCATCGAACCTCACCAATGCTATCAGCCCGAAGTGTCCAACCTTATGTCTCACTCAGCTCTGGGTGTAGATGAGGTAAATCCAGGTTGCATCACAAGCCCTGAATGAATTATTTAAGAATTGCTCTCTATTTCACTGTCATTGTGTTTTGTTTTTGTAATTCATTTTGATAATGGGATTTATCGGATTTTCTCTGCTGCCTTCATGCAGCTGTACACATGCTTGATTCTCTTATGGAGACATATAAATACATGGGTTTGAAAATTCTTTCTAGTCAGGTGTATTCCTAGGCATTGAATATAGGGTGTTTAGCCCATTTCGTTGAGCAAGGGGTAGGTCTTTACTATTACATGTTTGACGTATGGAATGGTATCTGTGCTAATTTCTATCTCTGGTTTTATGCAGCACCCCAACTCGCCTTTCCCCTTAAGCAAACCTAAGTTGGTTTTCTAAATTTGAGACCCTGTTCTGTTTTGTAATTCAGTTCATGTGTAGCCAAGATTACATTCCGTGTATTAGTGATATCTTATGATGTTTCATTTTCTGTGTGACTTATTTCACTTAGAATCATCGTAACTGAATCCACTCATTATTTCGCAACGGGCCTGATGACATAGATTTCATTGCTGAGTGATATTCCATTGTACGTACGTACCACAATTTCTTTATCCATTTTTCACATTCTGGGATATTTAACTTGTACCGTAGACGAGGGTGTTGTAAACAGAGCCGTCCGACACTTTGGGGTGGCTGTGTGTTTTTGATTTTAATTTCCCTAAGCTATAGAACCATAAGTGGAAGTGCCGTAGGCTCCGTTGCTTTGTTTTTTAGGTGTTCCATGAAACACCATACACTTCTCCAGAGCTGCGGTTGGCAATTTACTTCCCGCCCATCACTATAACAAGGCAACCTGTTCTCCATGGCCTGTGCTGCCTTTCTGGATTTTACACTTTTTTCAGATGGCCCTTTTGACCGGGGGGCAGTGAGACTTCATTGTAGTGCAGATTTCTTTAACATGCTTGCTTGGTTGGCCAAAAAGGGCGTATGCGTTTTTTCCTGAATATATTCAGGAAAAAACGCATACGCCCTTTTTGGCCAAGAGCATCATTGTCGACGTTCTGCCTCTTTTCCTATGCTTTAAATGCAATTCCCGTCTACACCCTGAAATCGTTTTCCTGCAATTCTGCCCCACTTACAAGTCGTCTTCGCAGCCTTCCTTCAATATTTTTTTGGACGATAGCTGTCATTTATAACTCTGCATGTTTGTGAGTTACAGTGCCCCTGAGCTCCTTTCTTCAACTCGCTATCTTGTGAGCTGGCCGCAAACCCGCAGGATTACTTCAGGCCCTAATCTGATTCCGGCATGGCATGCTGAGCCTGTGGTTAATTCCTCTTCCTGGTGGGAAATGAGCGTTAAATTTGCCCGTGCAGACACCTACAGCTAGTCTCTCATTGGTTCTCCCTATTCCTGTTCATGTTGCGCAGAAATTGCAAACTGTGCCAAACAGGAGGTTAAAGGCACTGACTCTCCAAGTGGGGAGAGTGTGAGTAAAGGGTCTGGAATGGTGAACCCGAGTAAAAGGGGACGAAAACTGAGATACATTTAAAACGTTTCCCGGTCACACGGTGCACCGTACTGTGGGTTTCCGATGCATGTTTTAGCTGAAGGAAGAATCCCTTAAACCTGGAGAGTTGGGACCCATGGCACGGGTACCATGCAGTATGAGTTCAAAGGGTCTGCATTTGCTCATCGAACCTCACCAATGCTATCAGCCCGAAGTGCCCAACCGTATGTCTCACTCAGCTCTGGGTGTAGATGTGGTAAATCCAGGTTGCATCACAAGCCCTGAATGAATTATTTAAGAATTGCTCTCTATTTCACTGTCCTTGTGTTTTGTTTTTGTAATTCATTTTGATAATGGGATTTATCGGATTTTCTCTGCTGCATTCATGCAGCTGTACACACGCTTGATTCTCTTATGGAGACATATAAATCCATGGGTTTTAAGATTCTTACTTCTCAGGTATATTCCCAGGTGTTGAATATGTGGTGTCGAGTCCATTTCGTTGAGCAAGGAGTAGGTCTTTTCTATTATATATTTGGCTTATGGAACGGTATCTGTGCTAATTTCAATCTCTGGTTTTATGCAGCACCCCAACACACCTTTCCCCTTAAGCAAGCATAAGTTGATTTTCTAAATTTGAGACCCTCTTCTGTTTTGTAATTCAGTTCATGTGTAGCCAAGTTTACATTCCGTGTATTAGTGATATCTTGTGATATTTCTTTTTCTGTGTGACTTATTTCTCGTAGAATCGTCCTACCTGAATCCACTCATTATGCCGCTATGGGCCTGATGACGTAGATTTCATTGCTGTGTGATATTACATTGTACGTACGTACCACAACTTCTTTATCCATTTTTCGCTTTCTGGGATATTTAACTTGTACCATAGATGAGGTTCTTGTATACAGAGTCGTCTGAAATTTTGGGTTGCCTGTGTGTTTTTGATTTTACTTTCCCTAAGCTACAGGACCATAAGTGGAAGTGCCATAGGCTGCGTTGCTTTGTTTCCTATGTGTTTCAGGAAACGCCATACACTTCTCCAGTTTGGCTGTTGGCAATTTACGTCCCGCCCATCTGCATAACAAGGCTCCCTTTTCTCCATGGCCTGTCCTGCTTTTCTGATTTTTATACTTTTTTCAGATCGCCCTTTTGACCAGGGGTCAATGAGACTTCATTGTAGTGCAGATTTCTTTACACGCTTGCTTGGTTGGCCAAAAAGGGCGTATGCGTTTATTCCTGAATATATTCAGGAAAAAACGCATACGCCCTTTTTGGCCAAGTGCATCATTTTCGACATTCTGCTATTTTCCTAAGCTTTAGGTGGATTTCCTGTCTACCCCCTGAAATCGTTTTCCTGCAATTCTGCCCCGCTTTCAAGTCCTCTTCGAAGACTTACTTCAGTACATTTTTGGACGATAGCTGTCATTCATAACTCTGCAGGTTTGTGAATTACAGTGCCCCTGAGCTCCTTTCTTCAACTCGCTTTCTTGTGAGCTGGCCGCAAAACTGCAGGATTGCTTCAGGCCCTAATCTGTTTCAGGCAGGGCACGCTGAGCCTTTGGTTAATTCCTCTTCCTGGTGGGAAATGAGCGTTCCATTTGCCCGTGCAGACACTTACAGCTAGTCTCTCATTGGTTCTCCCTATTCCTGTTCATCTTGCGCAGAAATTGCAAACTGTGCCAAAGAGGAGGTTAAAGGCACTGACTCTCCAAGTGGGGAGAGTGTTAGTAAAGCATCTGGAATGGTGAACCCGAGTACCAGGGGACGAAAACTGAGATGCATTTCAAAACGTTTCCCAATCACATGGTGGACCTTACTCTGGGTTTGCCATGCATGGTTTAGTTGAAGGAAGAATCCCTTAAACCTGGAGAGTTGGGACCCATGGAATGGGTACCATACAGTATGACTTCAAAGGGTCTGCATTTGCTCACCGAACCTCACCAATGCTATGAGCCCGAAGTGTCCAGCCTTATGTCTCACCCAGGTCTGGTTGTAGATGTGGTAAATCCAGGTTGCATCACAAGCCCTGAATGAATTATTTAAGAATTGCTCTCTATTTCACTGTCATTGTGTTTTTTTTTGAAATTTATTTTGATAATGGGATTTATCGGATTTTCACTGCTGCGTTTAGGCCACTGTACACACGCTTGATTTTCTTATGGAGACATATAAATCCATGGGGTTTAAGATTCTTACTTCTCAGGTATATTCCAAGGCGTTGAATATGGGGTGTTGAGTCCATTTCGTTGAGTAAGGCGTAAGTCTTTTCTATTATATATTTGGCTTATGGAACGGTATCTGTGCTAATTTCAATCTCTGGTTTTATGCAGAACCCCAACACACCTTTCCCCATAAGCAAGCATAAGTTGGTTTTCTAAATTTGAGACCCTGTTCTGTTTTGTAATTCAGTTCATGTGTAGCCAAGTTTACATTCCGTGTATTAGTGATATCTTATGATGTTTGTTTTTCTGTGTGACTTATTTCTCGTAGAATCATCGTACCTGAATCCACTCATTATTCCACTATGGGCCTGATGACGTAGATTTCATTGCTGAGTGATATTCCATTGTACGTACGTACAACAACTTCTTTATTCATTTTTTGCTTTCTCGGATATTTAACTTGCATCGTAGACGAGGTTCTTGTAAACAGAGCCGTCCCAAAATTTGGGGTGGCTGTGTGTGTTTGATTTTAATTTCCCTAAGCTATACGACCATAAGTGGAAGTGCCATAGGCTGTGTTTCTTTGTTTCCTACGTGTTTTAGGAAACACCATACACTTCTCCAGAGTGGCTGTTGGCAATTTACATCCCGCCCATCAGCATAACAAGGCTCCCTGTTCTCCATGACCTGTCCTGCCTTTCTGGATTTTACACCTTTTTCAGATGGCCCTTTTCACCGGGGGGCAGTGAGACTTCATTGTAGTGCAGATTTCCTTTACATGCTGGCTTGGTTGGCCAAAAAGTTCGTATGCGTTTTTTCCTGAATATATTCAGGAAAAGAACGCATACGCCCTTTTTGGCCAAGTGCATCATTGTCGACATTCTGCCTCTTTTCCTATGCTTTAAGTGCAATTCCAGTCTACCCCCTGAAATCGTTCTCCTGAAATTCTGCCCCTTTTTCAAGTCCTCTTCGAAGACTAACTTCAATATATTTTTGCACGATAGCTCTCATTCATAACTCTGCAGGTTTCTGAATTACAGTGTCCCTGAGCTCCTTTCTTCAACTCGTTTTCTTGTGTGCTGGCCGCAAAACCGTAGGATTGCTTCAGGCCCTCATCTGGTTCTGGCAGGGCATGCTGAGCCTTTGGTTAATTCCTCTTCCTGGTGGGAAATGAGAATTACATTTGCCCGTGCAAACACCTACAGCTAGTCTCTCATTGGTTCTCCCTATTCCTGTTCATCTTGCGCAGAAATTGCAAACTGTGCCAAAGAGGAAGTTAAAGGCACTGACTCTCCAAGTGGGGAGAGTGTTAGTAAAGCATCTGAAATGGTGAACCCGAGTACCAAGGGACGAAAACTGAGATGCATTTGAAAACGTTTCCCAATCACACGGTGGACCATACTCTGGGTTTCCGATGCATGTTTTAGCTGAAGGAAGAATCCCTTAAACCTGGAGAGTTGGGATCCATGGAATGGGTACCATGCAGTATGACTTCAAAGGGTCTGCGTTTGCTCACCGAACTTCACGAATGCTATCAGCCCGAAGTGTCCAGCCTTATGTCTCACCCAGCTCTGGGTGTAGATGTGGTAAATCCAGGTTGCATCACAAGCCCTGAATGAATTCTTTAAGAATTGCTCTCTAGTTCACTGTCATTGTGTTTTGTTTTTGAAATTTATTTTGATAATGGGATTTATCGGATTTTCACTGCTGCGTATAGGCCGCTGTACACACGCTTCATTTCCTTATGGAGACATATAAATCCATGTGTTTCAAGATTCTTACTTGTCAGGTATATTCCCAGGCATTGAATATGGGGTGTTGAGTCCATTTCGTTGAGCAAGGAGTAGCTTTTGTCTATTATATATTTGGCTTATGGAACGGTCTCTGTGCTAATTTCAATCTCTGGTTTTATGCAGCACCCCAACTCACCTTTACCCATAAGCAAGCATAAGTTGGTTTTCTAAATTTGAGACCGTGTTCTGTTTTGTAATTCACTTCATGTGTAGCCAAGTTTACATTCCGTGTATTAGTGATATCTTATGATGTTTCTTTTTCTGTGTGAATTATTTCTCATAGAATCCTCGTACCTGAATCCACTCATTATGCCGCTATGGGCCTGATGACGTAGATTACATTGCTGAGTGATATTCCATTGGACGTACGTACCACAACTTCTTTATCCATTTTTTGCTTTCTCGGATATTTAACTTTTACCGTAGAGGAGGTTCTTGTAAACAGAGCCGTCCCAAACTTTGGGGTGGCTGTGTGTTTTTGATTTTAATTTCCCTAAGCTATAGGACCATAAGTGGAAGTGCCATAGGCTGTGTTGCTTTGTTTCCTACGTGTTTCAGAAAACACCATACACTTCTCCAGAGTGGCTGTTGGCAATTTACATCCCGCCCATCAGCATAACAAGGCTCCCTGTTCTCCATGACCTGTCCTGCCTTTCTGGATTTTACACATTTTCAGATGGCCCTGTTGACCTGGGGGCAGAGAGACTTCATTGTAGTGCAGATTTCTTTTACACGCTTGGTTGGTTGGCCAAAAAGTGCGTATGCGTTTTTCCTGAATATATTCAGGAAAAAAAGCATACGCACTTTTTGGCCAAGTGCATCATTGTCGACATTCTACCTCTTTTCCTATGCTTTAAGTGCAATTCCAATCTATCCCCTGAAACCGTTTTCCAGAAATTCTGCCCCGCTTTCAAGTCCTGTTTGAAGACTTACTTCAATACATTTTTGGACGATAGCTGTCATTCATACCTCTGCAGGTTTGTGAATTACAGTGACCCAGAGCTCCTTCCTTCAACTCGCTTTCTTGTGAGCTGGCCGCCAAACCGCATGATTTCTTCAGGCCCTAAACTGTTTCTGGCAGGGCACGCTGAGCCTTTGGTTAATTCCTCTTCCTGGTGGGAAATGAGCGTTCCATTTGCCCGTGCATACACCTACAGCTGGTCTCTCGTTGGTTCTCCCTATTCCTGTTCATCTTGCTCAGAAATTGCAAACTGTGCCAAAAAAGGAGATTAAAGGCACTGAATCTCCAAGTGGGGAGAGTGTTAGTAAAGCGTCTGGAATGGTGAACCCGTGTACCAGGCGACGAAAACTGAGATGCATTTAGAAATGTTTCCCAATCACACGGTGGACCATACTCTGGGTTTCCCATGCATGTTTTAGCTGAAGGAAGCATCCCTTAAACCTGGAGAGTTCGGACCCATGGAATGGGTACCATGCAGTATGACTTCAAAGGGTCTGCATTTGCTCAACAAACCTCACCAATGCTATCAGCCCGAAGTGTCCAGCCTTATGTCTCACCCAGGTCTGGTTGTAGATGTGGTAAATCCAGGTTGCATCACATGCCCTGAATGAATTATTTAAGAATTGCTCTCTATTTCAGTGTCATTGTGTTTTGTTTTTGAAATTTATTTTGATAATGGGATTTATCGGATTTTCACTGCTGCGTTTAGGCCGCTGTACACACGCTTGATTGCCTTATGGAGAGATATAAATCCATGGGTTTTAAGATTCTTACTTGTCAGGTATATTCCCAGGCGTTGAATATGTGGTGTTGAGTCCATTTCGTTGAGCAGGGAGTAGGTTTTGTCTATTATATATTTGGCTTATGGAACGGTATCTGAGCTAATTTCAATCTCTGGTTTTATGCAGCACCCGAACTCACCTTCCCCATAAGCAAGCAAAAGTTGATTTTCTAAATTTGAGACCCTGTTCTGTTTTGTAATTCAGTTCATGTGTAGCCAAGTTTACATTCCTTGTATTAGTGATACATTTTGATGTTTCTTTTTCTGTGTGACTTATTTCACGTAGAATCATCGTACCTGAATCCACTCATTATGCCGCTACGGGCCTGATATAGATTTCATTGCTGAGTGATATTCCATTGTACGTACGTACCACAACTTCTTTATCCATTTTTCGCTCTCTGGGATATTTAACTTGTACCGTAGACGAGGTTCTTGTAAACAGAGCCGTCCCAAAATTTGGGGTGGCTGTGTGTTTTTGATTTCAATTTCCCTAAGCTATAGGACCACAAGTGGAAGTACCATAGGCACTGTTGCTTTGTTTCCTACGTGTTTCAGGAAACACCATACACTTCTCCAGAGTGGCTGTTGGCAATTTACATCCCGCCCATCAGCATAACAAGGCTCCCAGTTCTCCATGACCTGTCCTGCCTTTCTGGATTTTACACTTTTTTCAGATGGCCCTTTTGACCGGGGGGCAGTGAGACTTCATTGTAGTGCAGATTTCCTTTACACGCTTGCTTGGTTGGCCAAAAGGGCGTATGCGTTTTGTCCTGAATATATTCAGGTGAAAACGCATACGCCCTTTTTGGCCAAGTGCATCATTGTCGACATTCTGCCTCTTTTCCTATGCTTTAAGTGCAATTCCAGTCTACCCCCTGAAATCGTTTTCCTGAAATTCTGCCTCGCTTTCAAGTCCTGTTCGAAGACTTACTTCAATACATTTTTGGACGATAGCTGTCATTTATAACTCTGCAGCTTTGTGAATTACAGAGCCCCTGAGCTCCTTTTTTCAACTAGCTTTCTTGTGAGCTGGCTGCAAAAACGAAGGAGTGCTTCAGGCTCTAATCTGTTTCCGGCAGGGCACACTGAGCCTTTGGTTAATTGCTCTTCCTGGTGGGAAATGAGCGTTCCGTTTGCCCGTGCAGATACCTACAGCTAGTCTCTCATTGGTTCTCCCTATTCATGTTCATCTTGGGCAGAAATTGCAAACTGTGCCAAACAGGAGGTTAAAGGCACTGACTCTCCAAGTGGGGAGAGTGTTAGTAAAGCGTCTGGAAAGGTGAACCCGAGTACCCGGGGACGAAAAGTGAGATGCATTTGAAAATGTTTCCCAATCACACGGTGGACCATACTGTGGGTTTCCCATGCATGTTTAGGTGAAGGAAGAATCCTTTAAACCTGGAGAGTTGTGACCCATGGAATGGGTACCATACAGTACGACTTCAAAGGGTCTGCGTTTGCTCACCGAACCTCACCAATGCTATCAGCCCGAAGTGTCCAGCCTTATGTCTCACCAAGCTCTGGGTGTAGATGTGGTAAATCCAGGTTGCATCACAAGCCCTGAATGAATTATTTAAGAATTGCTCTCTATTTCACTGTCATTGTGTTTTGTTTTTGAAATTTACTTTGATAATGGGATTTATCGGATTTTCTCTGCTGCCTTACTGCAGGTGTACACATGCTTGATTCTCTTATGGAGACATATAAATCCATGGGTTTGAAGATTCTTACTAGTCAGGTGTATTCCTAGGCGTTGAATATAGGGTGTTTAGCCCATTTCGTTGAGCAAGGGGTAGGTCTTGACTATTACATGTTTGACGTATGGAATGGTATCTGTGCTAATTTGTATCTCTGGTTTTATGCAGCACCCCAACTCACCTTTCCCCTTAAGCAAACATAAGTTGGTTTTCTAAATTTGAGACCCTGTTCTGTTTTGTAATTCAGTTCATGTGTAGCCAAGATTACATTCCGTGTATTAGTGATATCTTATGATGTTTCATTTTCTGTGTGACTTATTTCACTTAGAATCATCGTACCTGAATCCACTCATTATGCCATGACGGGCCAGATGACATAGATTTCATTGTTGAGTGATATTCCATTGTACGTACGTACCACAACTTCTTTATCCATTTTTCGCTTTCTGGGATATTTAACTTGTACCGTAGATGAAGTTCTTGTAAACAGAGCCGTCTGAAACTTTGTGGTGGCTGTGTGTTTTTGATTTTAATTTCCCTAATCTATAGGACCATAAGTGGAAGTGCGATAGGCTCCATTGCTTTGTTTTTTAGGTGTTTCAGGAAACACCATAGACTTCTGCAGAGTGGCTGTTGGCAATTTACATCCCACCCAGCAGCATAACAAGGCTCCCTGTTCTCCATGGCCTGTGCTGCATTTCTGGATTTTACATTTTTTTCAGATGGCCCTTTTGACCGGGGGGCAGTGAGACTTCATTGTAGTGCAGATTACTTTAACATGCTTGCTTGGTTGGCCAAAAAGGGCGTATGCGTTTTTTCCTGAATATATTCAGGATAAAACGCATACGCCCTTTTTGGCCAAGTGCATCATTGTCGACGTTCTGCCTCTTTTCCTATGCTTTAAATGCAATTCCAGTCTACCCCCTGAAATCGTTTTCCTGCAATTCTGCCCCGCTTTCAAGTCCTCTTCGCAGCCTTCCTTCAATATATTTTTGGACGATAGCTGTCATTTATAACTCTGCAGGTTTGTGAATTACAGTGCCCCTGAGCTCTTTCTTCAAATCGCTTTCTTGTCAGCTGGCCGCAAACCCGCAGGAATGCTTCAGGCCCTAATCTGGTTCCGGCACGGCATGCTGAGCCTTTGGTTACTTCCTCTTCCTGGTTGGAAATGAGCATTAAATTTGCCCGTGCAGACACCTACAGCTAGTCTCTCATTGGTTCTCCCTATTCCTGTTCATCTTGCGCAGAAATTGCAAACTGTGCCAAACAGCAGGTTAAAGGCACTGACTCTCCAAGTGGGGAGAGTGTTAGTAAAGGGTCTGGAATTGTGAACCCGAGGAAAAGGGGATGAAAACTGAGATGCATTTGAAAACGTTTCCCAGTCACACGGTGCACCATACTGTGGGTTTCCCATGCATGCTTTAGCTGAAGGAAGAATCGCTTAAACCTGGAGAGTTGGGACCCATGGAATGGGTACCATGCAGTATGACTTCAAAGGGTCTGCATTTGCTCATCGAACCTCACCAATGCTATCAGCCCGAAGTGTCCAACCTTATGTCTCACTCAGCTGTGGGTGTAGATGAGGTCAATCCAGGTTGCATCACAAGCCCTGAATGAATTATTTAAGAATTGCTCTCTATTTCACTGTCATTGTGTTTTGTTTTTGTAATTCATTTTGATAATGGGATTTATCGGATTTTCTCTGCTGCCTTCATGCAGCTGTACACACGCTTGATTCTCTTATGGAGACATATAAATCCATGGGTTTGAAAAATCTTTCTAGTCAGGTGTATTCCTAGGCATTGAATATAGGGTGTTTAGCCCATTTCGTTGAGCAAGGGGTAGGTCTTGACTATTACATGTTTGACGTATGGAATGGTATCTGTGCTAATTTCTATCTCTGGTTTTATGCAGCACCCCAACTCACCTTTCCCCTTAAGCAAACATAAGTTGGTTTTCTAAATATGAGACCCTGTTCTGTTTTGTAATTCATTTCATGTGTAGCCAAGATTACATTCCGTGTATTAGTGATATCTTATGATGTTTCATTTTCTGTGTGACTTATTTCACTTAGAATCATCGTACCTGAATCCACTCATTATGCCACGATGGGCCAGATGACAGAGATTTCATTGGTGAGTGATATTCCATTGTACGTACGTACCACAACTTCTTTATCCATTTTTCGCTTTCTGGGATATTTAACTTGTACCGTAGATGAAGTTCTTGTAAACAGAGCCGTCTGAAACTTTGTGGTGGCTGTGTGTTTTTGATTTTAATTTCCCTAATCTATAGGACCATAAGTGGAAGTGCGATAGGCTCCATTGCTTTGTTTTTTAGGTGTTTCAGGAAACACCATAGACTTCTGCAGAGTGGCTGTTGGCAATTTACATCCCACCCAGCAGCATAACAAGGCTCCCTGTTCTCCATTGCCTGTGCTGCATTTCTGGATTTTACACTTTTTTCAGATGGCCCTTTTGACCGGGGGGCAGTGAGACTTCATTGTAGTGCAGATTTCTTTAACATGCTTGCTTGGTTGGCCAAAAAGGGCGTATGCGTTTTTTCCTGAATATATTCAGGATAAAACGCATACGCCCTTTTTGGCCAAGTGCATCATTGTCGACGTTCTGCCTCTTTTCCTATGCTTTAAATGCAATTCCAGTCTACCCCCTGAAATCGTTTTCCTGCAATTCTGCCCCGCTTTCAAGTCCTCTTCGCAGCCTTCCTTCAATATATTTTTGGACGATAGCTGTCATTTATAATTCTGCAGGTTTGTGAATTACAGTGCCCCTGAACGCCTTTCTTCAGATCGCTTTATTTGAGCTGGCCGCAACCCCGCAGGATTGCTTCAGGCCCTAATATGTTTCCGGCACGGCATGCTGAGCGTTTGGTTAATTCCTCTTCCTGGCTGGAAATGAGCGTTAAATTTGCCCGTGCAGACACCTACAGCTAGTCTCTCATTGGTTCTCCCTATTCCTGTTCATCTTGCGCAGAAATTTCAAACTGTGCCAAACAGGAGGTTAAAGGCACTGACTCTCCAAGTGGGGAGAGTGTTAGTAAAGGGTTTGGAATTTTGAAACCCAGTAAAAGGGGATGAAAACTGAGATGCATTTGAAAAGGTTTCCCGGTTACACGGTGCACCATACTGTGGGTTTCCCATGCATGCTTTAGCTGAAGGAAGAATCGCTTAAACCTGGAGAGTTGGGACCCATGGAATGGGTACCATGCAGTATGACTTCAAATGGTCTGCATTTGCTCATCGAACCTGACCAGTGCTATCAGCCCGAAGTGTCCAACCTTATGTCTCACTCAGCTGTGGGTGTAGATGAGGTAAATCCAGGTTGCATCACAAGCCCTGAATGAATTATTTAAGAATTGCTTTCTATTTCACTGTCATTGTGTTTTGTTTTTGTAATTTATTTTGATAATGGGATTTATCGGATTTTCTCTGCTGCCTTCATGCAGCTGTACACACGCTTGATTCTCTTATGGAGACATATAAATCCATGGGTTTGAAAATTCTTTCTAGTCAGGTGTATTCCTAGGTGTTGAATATAAGGTTTGTAGCCCATTTCGTTGAGCAAGGGGTAGGTCTTGACTGTTACATATTTGACGTATGGAATGGTATCTGTGCTAATTTCTATCTCTGGTTTTATGCAGCACCCCAACTCAACTTTCACCTTAAGCAAACATAAGTTGGTTTTCTAAATTTGAGACCCTGTTCTGTTTTGTAATTCAGTTCATGTGTAGCCAAGATTACATTCGGTGTATTAGTGATATCTTATTATGTTTCATTTTCTGTGTGACTTATTTCACTTAGAATCATCGTACCTGAATCCACTCATTATGCCACGACGGGCCAGATGACATAGATTTCATTGGTGAGTGATATTCCATTGTACGTACGTACCACAACTTCTTTATCCATTTTTCGCTTTCTGGGATATTTAACTTGTACCGTAGATGAGGTTCTTGTAAACAGAGCCGTCTGAAACTTTGGGTGGCTGTGTGTTTTTTATTTTAATTTCACTAAGCTATAGGACCATAAGTGGAAGTGCCGTAGGCTCCGTTGCTTTGTTTTTTAGGTGTTTCAGGAAACACCATACACTTCTCCAGAGTGGCTCTTCGCAATTTACATCCCACCCATCAGCATAACAAGGCTCCCTGTTCTCCATGGCCTGTGCTGCCTTTCTGGATTTTACACTATTTTCAGATGGACCTTTTGACCGGGGGGCAGTGAGACTTCATTGTAGTGCAGATTTCTTTAACATGCTTGCTTGGTTGGCCAAAAAGGGCGTATGCGTTTTTTCCTGAATATATTCAGGAAAAAACCATACACCCTTTTTGGCAAGTGCATCATTGTCGACGTTCTGCCTCTTTTCCTATGCTTTAAATGCAATTCCAGTCTACCCCCTGAAATCGTTTTCTTGCAATTCTGCCCTGCTTTGAAGTCCTCTTCGCAGCCTTCCTTCAATATATTTTTGGACGATAGCTGTCATTTATAACTCTGCAGGTTTGTGAATTACAGTGCCCCTGAGCTCCTTTCTTCAAATCGCTTTCTTGTGAGCTGGCCGCAAACCCGCAGGATTGCTTCAGGCCCTAATCTGGTTCCGGCATGATATGCTGAGCGTTTGGTTAATTCCTCTTCCTGGTTGGAAATGAGCGTTAAATTTGCCCGTGCAGACACCTACAGCTAGTCTCTCATTGGTTCTCCCTATTCCTGTTCATCTTGCGCAGAAATTGCAAACTGTGCCAAACAGCAGGTTAAAGGCACTGACTCTCCAAGTGGGGAGAGTGATAGTAAAGTGTCTGGAATTGTGAACCCGAGGAAAAGGGGACGAAAACTGAGATGCATTTGAAAACGTTTCCCAGTCACACGGTGCACCATACTGTGGGTTTCCCATGCATGCTTTCGCTGAAGGAAGAATCGCTTAAACCTGGAGAGTTGGGACCCATTGAATGGGTACCATGCAGTATGACTTCAAATGGTCTGCATTTGCTCATCGAACCTCACCAATGCTATCAGCCCGAAGTGTCCAACCTTATGTCTCACTCAGCTCTGGGTGTAGATGAGGTAAATCCAGGTTGCATCACAAGCCCTGAATGAATTATTTAAGAATTGCTCTCTATTTCACTGTCATTGTGTTTTGTTTTTGTAATTCATTTTGATAATGGGATTTATCGGATTTTCTCTGCTGCCTTCATGCAGCTGTACACACGCTTGATTCTCTTATGGAGACATATAAATACATGGGTTTGAAAATTCTTTCTAGTCAGGTGTATTCCTAGGCATTGAATATAGGGTGTTTAGCCCATTTCGTTGAGCAAGGGGTAGGTCTTGACTATTACATGTTTGACGTATGGAATGGTATCTGTGCTAATTTCTATCTCTGGTTTTATGCAGCACCCCAACTCGCCTTTCCCCTTAAGCAAACCTAAGTTGGTTTTCTAAATTTGAGACCCTGTTCTGTTTTGTAATTCAGTTCATGTGTAGCCAAGATTACATTCCGTGTATTAGTGATATCTTATGATGTTTCATTTTCTGTGTGACTTATTTCACTTAGAATCATCGTACCTGAATCCACTCATTATTTCGCAACGGGCCTGATGACATAGATTTCATTGCTGAGTGATATTCCATTGTACGTACGTACCACAATTTCTTTATCCATTTTTCACATTCTGGGATATTTAACTTGTACCGTAGACGAGGGTGTTGTAAACAGAGCCGTCCGACACTTTGGGGTGGCTGTGTGTTTTTGATTTTAATTTCCCTAAGCTATAGCACCATAAGTGGAAGTGCCGTAGGCTCCGTTGCTTTGTTTTATAGGTGTTCCATGAAACACCATACACTTCTCCAGAGCTGCGGTTGGCAATTTACTTCCCGCCCATCACCATAACAAGGCAACCTGTTCTCCATGGCCTGTGCTGCCTTTCTGGATTTTACACTTTTTTCAGATGGCCCTTTTGACCGGGGGGCAGTGAGACTTCATTGTAGTGCAGATTTCTTTAACATGCTTGCTTGGTTGGCCAAAAAGGGCGTATGCGTTTTTTCCTGAATATATTCAGGAAAAAACGCATACGCCCTTTTTGGCCAAGAGCATCATTGTCGACGTTCTGCCTCTTTTCCTATGCTTTAAATGCAATTCCCGTCTACACCCTGAAATCGTTTTCCTGCAATTCTGCCCCACTTACAAGTCGTCTTCGCAGCCTTCCTTCAATATTTTTTTGGACGATAGCTGTCATTTATAACTCTGCATGTTTGTGAGTTACAGTGCCCCTGAGCTCCTTTCTTCAACTCGCTATCTTGTGAGCTGGCCGCAAACCCGCAGGATTACTTCAGGCCCTAATCTGATTCCGGCATGGCATGCTGAGCCTGTGGTTAATTCCTCTTCCTGGTGGGAAATGAGCGTTAAATTTGCCCGTGCAGACACCTACAGCTAGTCTCTCATTGGTTCTCCCTATTCCTGTTCATGTTGCGCAGAAATTGCAAACTGTGCCAAACAGGAGGTTAAAGGCACTGACTCTCCAAGTGGGGAGAGTGTGAGTAAAGGGTCTGGAATGGTGAACCCGAGTAAAAGGGGACGAAAACTGAGATACATTTAAAACGTTTCCCGGTCACATGGTGCACCGTACTGTGGGTTTCCGATGCATGTTTTAGCTGAAGGAAGAATCCCTTAAACCTGGAGAGTTGGGACCCATGGCACGGGTACCATGCAGTATGAGTTCAAAGGGTCTGCATTTGCTCATCGAACCTCACCAATGCTATCAGCCCGAAGTGCCCAACCTTATATCTCACTCAGCTCTGGGTGTAGATGTGGTAAATACAGGTTGCATCATAAGCCCTGAATGAATTATTTAAGAATTGCTCTCTATTTCACTGTCCTTGTGTTTTGTTTTTGTAATTCATTTTGATAATGGGATTTATCGGATTTTCTCTGCTGCATTCATGCAGCTGTACACACGCTTGATTCTCTTATGGAGACATATAAATCCATGGGTTTTAAGATTCTTACTTCTCAGGTATATTCCCAGGTGTTGAATATGTGGTGTCGAGTCCATTTCGTTGAGCAAGGGGTAGGTCTTTTCTATTATATATTTGGCTTATGGAACGGTATCTGTGCTAATTTCAATCTCTGGTTTTATGCAGCACCCCAACACACCTTTCCCCTTAAGCAAGCATAAGTTGATTTTCTAAATTTGAGACCCTCTTCTGTTTTGTAATTCAGTTCATGTGTAGCCAAGTTTACATTCCGTGTATTAGTGATATCTTGTGATATTTCTTTTTCTGTGTGACTTATTTCTCGTAGAATCGTCCTACCTGAATCCACTCATTATGCCGCTATGGGCCTGATGACGTAGATTTCATTGCTGTGTGATATTACATTGTACGTACGTACCACAACTTCTTTATCCATTTTTCGCTTTCTGGGATATTTAACTTGTACCATAGATGAGGTTCTTGTATACAGAGTCGTCTGAAATTTTGGGTTGCCTGTGTGTTTTTGATTTTACTTTCCCTAAGCTACAGGACCATAAGTGGAAGTGCCATAGGCTGCGTTGCTTTGTTTCCTATGTGTTTCAGGAAACGCCATACACTTCTCCAGTTTGGCTGTTGGCAATTTACGTCCCGCCCATCTGCATAACAAGGCTCCCTTTTCTCCATGGCCTGTCCTGCTTTTCTGATTTTTATACTTTTTTCAGATCGCCCTTTTGACCAGGGGTCAATGAGACTTCATTGTAGTGCAGATTTCTTTACACGCTTGCTTGGTTGGCCAAAAAGGGCGTATGCGTTTATTCCTGAATATATTCAGGAAAAAACGCATACGCCCTTTTTGGCCAAGTGCATCATTTTCGACATTCTGCTATTTTCCTAAGCTTTAGGTGGATTTCCTGTCTACCCCCTGAAATCGTTTTCCTGCAATTCTGCCCCGCTTTCAAGTCCTCTTCGAAGACTTACTTCAGTACATTTTTGGACGATAGCTGTCATTCATAACTCTGCAGGTTTGTGAATTACAGTGCCCCTGAGCTCCTTTCTTCAACTCGCTTTCTTGTGAGCTGGCCGCAAAACTGCAGGATTGCTTCAGGCCCTAATCTGTTTCAGGCAGGGCACGCTGAGCCTTTGGTTAATTCCTCTTCCTGGTGGGAAATGAGCGTTCCATTTGCCCGTGCAGACACTTACAGCTAGTCTCTCATTGGTTCTCCCTATTCCTGTTCATCTTGCGCAGAAATTGCAAACTGTGCCAAAGAGGAGGTTAAAGGCACTGACTCTCCAAGTGGGGAGAGTGTTAGTAAAGCGTCTGGAATGGTGAACCCGAGTACCAGGGGACGAAAACTGAGATGCATTTCAAAACGTTTCCCAATCACATGGTGGACCTTACTCTGGGTTTGCCATGCATGGTTTAGTTGAAGGAAGAATCCCTTATACCTGGAGAGTTGGGACCCATGGAATGGGTACCATACAGTATGACTTCAAAGGGTCTGCATTTGCTCACCGAACCTCACCAATGCTATGAGCCCGAAGTGTCCAGCCTTATGTCTCACCCAGGTCTGGTTGTAGATGTGGTAAATCCAGGTTGCATCACAAGCCCTGAATGAATTATTTAAGAATTGCTCTCTATTTCACTGTCATTGTGTTTTTTTTTTGAAATTTATTTTGATAATGGGATTTATCGGATTTTCACTGCTGCGTTTAGGCCACTGTACACACGCTTGATTTTCTTATGGAGACATATAAATCCATGGGGTTTAAGATTCTTACTTCTCAGGTATATTCCAAGGCGTTGAATATGGGGTGTTGAGTCCATTTCGTTGAGTAAGGCGTAAGTCTTTTCTATTATATATTTGGCTTATGGAACGGTATCTGTGCTAATCTCAATCTCTGGTTTTATGCAGAACCCCAACACACCTTTCCCCATAAGCAAGCATAAGTTGGTTTTCTAAATTTGAGACCCTGTTCTGTTTTGTAATTCAGTTCATGTGTAGCCAAGTTTACATTCCGTGTATTAGTGATATCTTATGATGTTTGTTTTTCTGTGTGACTTATTTCTCGTAGAATCATCGTACCTGAATCCACTCATTATTCCGCTATGGGCCTGATGACGTAGATTTCATTGCTGAGTGATATTCCATTGTACGTACGTACAACAACTTCTTTATTCATTTTTTGCTTTCTCGGATATTTAACTTGCATCGTAGACGAGGTTCTTGTAAACAGAGCGGTCCCAAAATTTGGGGTGGCTGTGTGTGTTTGATTTTAATTTCCCTAAGCTATACGACCATAAGTGGAAGTGCCATAGGCTGTGTTTCTTTGTTTCCTACGTGTTTTAGGAAACACCATACACTTCTCCAGAGTGGCTGTTGGCAATTTACATCCCGCCCATCAGCATAACAAGGCTCCCTGTTCTCCATGACCTGTCCTGCCTTTCTGGATTTTACACCTTTTTCAGATGGCCCTTTTCACCGGGGGGCAGTGAGACTTCATTGTAGTGCAGATTTCCTTTACATGCTGGCTTGGTTGGCCAAAAAGTTCGTATGCGTTTTTTCCTGAATATATTCAGGAAAAGAACGCATACGCCCTTTTTGGCCAAGTGCATCATTGTCGACATTCTGCCTCTTTTCCTATGCTTTAAGTGCAATTCCAGTCTACCACCTGAAATCGTTCTCCTGAAATTCTGCCCCTTTTTCAAGTCCTCTTCGAAGACTAACTTCAATATATTTTTGCACGATAGCTCTCATTCATAACTCTGCAGGTTTCTGAATTACAGTGTCCCTGAGCTCCTTTCTTCAACTCGTTTTCTTGTGTGCTGGCCGCAAAACCGTAGGATTGCTTCAGGCCCTCATCTGGTTCTGGCAGGGCATGCTGAGCCTTTGGTTAATTCCTCTTCCTGGTGGGAAATGAGAATTACATTTGCCCGTGCAAACACCTACAGCTAGTCTCTCATTGGTTCTCCCTATTCCTGTTCATCTTGCGCAGAAATTGCAAACTGTGCCAAAGAGGAAGTTAAAGGCACTGACTCTCCAAGTGGGGAGAGTGTTAGTAAAGCATCTGAAATGGTGAACCCGAGTACCAAGGGACGAAAACTGAGATGCATTTGAAAACGTTTCCCAATCACACGGTGGACCATACTCTGGGTTTCCGATGCATGTTTTAGCTGAAGGAAGAATCCCTTAAACCTGGAGAGTTGGGATCCATGGAATGGGTACCATGCAGTATGACTTCAAAGGGTCTGCGTTTGCTCACCGAACTTCACGAATGCTATCAGCCTGAAGTGTCCAGCCTTATGTCTCACCCAGCTCTGGGTGTAGATGTGGTAAATCCAGGTTGCATCACAAGCCCTGAATGAATTCTTTAAGAATTGCTCTCTAGTTCACTGTCATTGTGTTTTGTTTTTGAAATTTATTTTGATAATGGGATTTATCGGATTTTCACTGCTGCGTATAGGCCGCTGTACACACGCTTCATTTCCTTATGGAGACATATAAATCCATGTGTTTCAAGATTCTTACTTGTCAGGTATATTCCCAGGCATTGAATATGGGGTGTTGAGTCCATTTCGTTGAGCAAGGAGTAGCTTTTGTCTATTATATATTTGGCTTATGGAACGGTCTCTGTGCTAATTTCAATCTCTGGTTTTATGCAGCACCCCAACTCACCTTTACCCATAAGCAAGCATAAGTTGGTTTTCTAAATTTGAGACCGTGTTCTGTTTTGTAATTCACTTCATGTGTAGCCAAGTTTACATTCCGTGTATTAGTGATATCTTATGATGTTTCTTTTTCTGTGTGAATTATTTCTCATAGAATCCTCGTACCTGAATCCACTCATTATGCCGCTATGGGCCTGATGACGTAGATTACATTGCTGAGTGATATTCCATTGGACGTACGTACCACAACTTCTTTATCCATTTTTTGCTTTCTCGGATATTTAACTTTTACCTTAGAGGAGGTTCTTGTAAACAGAGCCGTCCCAAACTTTGGGGTGGCTGTGTGTTTTTGATTTTAATTTCCCTAATCTATAGGACCATAAGTGGAAGTGCCATAGGCTGTGTTGCTTTGTTTCCTACGTGTTTCAGAAAACACCATACACTTCTCCAGAGTGGCTGTTGGCAATTTACATCCCGCCCATCAGCATAACAAGGCTCCCTGTTCTCCATGACCTGTCCTGCCTTTCTGGATTTTACACATTTTCAGATGGCCCTGTTGACCTGGGGGCAGAGAGACTTCATTGTAGTGCAGATTTCTTTTACACGCTTGGTTGGTTGGCCAAAAAGTGCGTATGCGTTTTTCCTGAATATATTCAGGAAAAAAAGCATACGCACTTTTTGGCCAAGTGCATCATTGTCGACATTCTACCTCTTTTCCTATGCTTTAAGTGCAATTCCAATCTATCCCCTGAAACCGTTTTCCAGAAATTCTGCCCCGCTTTCAAGTCCTGTTTGAAGACTTACTTCAATACATTTTTGGACGATAGCTGTCATTCATACCTCTGCAGGTTTGTGAATTACAGTGACCCAGAGCTCCTTCCTTCAACTCGCTTTCTTGTGAGCTGGCCGCCAAACCGCATGATTTCTTCAGGCCCTAAACTGTTTCTGGCAGGGCACGCTGAGCCTTTGGTTAATTCCTCTTCCTGGTGGGAAATGAGCGTTCCATTTGCCCGTGCATACACCTACAGCTGGTCTCTTGTTGGTTCTCCCTATTCCTGTTCATCTTGCTCAGAAATTGCAAACTGTGCCAAAAAAGGAGATTAAAGGCACTGAATCTCCAAGTGGGGAGAGTGTTAGTAAAGCGTCTGGAATGGTGAACCCGTGTACCAGGCGACGAAAACTGAGATGCATTTAGAAATGTTTCCCAATCACACGGTGGACCATACTCTGGGTTTCCCATGCATGTTTTAGCTGAAGGAAGCATCCCTTAAACCTGGAGAGTTCGGACCCATGGAATGGGTACCATGCAGTATGACTTCAAAGGGTCTGCATTTGCTCAACAAACCTCACCAATGCTATCAGCCCGAAGTGTCCAGCCTTATGTCTCACCCAGGTCTGGTTGTAGATGTGGTAAATCCAGGTTGCATCACATGCCCTGAATGAATTATTTAAGAATTGCTCTCTATTTCAGTGTCATTGTGTTTTGTTTTTGAAATTTATTTTGATAATGGGATTTATCGGATTTTCACTGCTGCGTTTAGGCCGCTGTACACACGCTTGATTGCCTTATGGAGAGATATAAATCCATGGGTTTTAAGATTCTTACTTGTCAGGTATATTCCCAGGCGTTGAATATGTGGTGTTGAGTCCATTTCGTTGAGCAGGGAGTAGGTTTTGTCTATTATATATTTGGCTTATGGAACGGTATCTGAGCTAATTTCAATCTCTGGTTTTATGCAGCACCCGAACTCACCTTCCCCATAAGCAAGCAAAAGTTGATTTTCTAAATTTGAGACCCTGTTCTGTTTTGTAATTCAGTTCATGTGTAGCCAAGTTTACATTCCTTGTATTAGTGATACATTTTGATGTTTCTTTTTCTGTGTGACTTATTTCACGTAGAATCATCGTACCTGAATCCACTCATTATGCCGCTACGGGCCTGATATAGATTTCATTGCTGAGTGATATTCCATTGTACGTACGTACCACAACTTCTTTATCCATTTTTCGCTCTCTGGGATATTTAACTTGTACCGTAGACGAGGTCTTGTAAACAGAGCCGTTCCAAACTTTGGGGTGGCTGTGTGGTTTTGATTTTAATTTCCCTAAGCTATAGGACCATAAAGAGAAGTGCCATAGGCTGTGTTGCTTTGTTTCTTACGTGTTTTAGGAAACACAATACACTTCTCCAGAGTGGCTGTTGGCAATTCACATCCCGCCCAACAGCATAACAATGCTCCCTCTTCTCCATGGCCTGTCCTGCTTTCTGGATTTTACACTTTTTTCACATGGCCCTTTTGACCTGGGGGCAGTGAGACTTCATTGTAGTGCCGATTTCCTTTACACGCTTGCTTGGTTGGCCAAAAAGGGCGTATGCGTTTTTTCCTGAATATATTCAGGAAAAAACGCATACGCCCTTTTTGGCCAAGTGCATCATTGTCGCCGTTCTGCCTCTTTTCCTATTCTTTAAGTGCAATTCCAGTCTACCCCCTGAAATCGTTTTCCTGAATTTCTGCCCCGCTTTCAAGTCCTCTTCGCAGACTTACTTCAATATATTTTTGGACGATAGCTGTCATTTATAACTCTGCAGGTTTGTGAGTTACAGTGTCCCTGAGCTCCTTTCTTCAACTCGCTATCTTGTGAGCTGGCCGCAAACCCGCTGGATTGCTTCAGGCCCTAATCTGGTTCCGGCAGGGAATGCTGAGCCTTTGGTTAATTCCTCTTCCTGGTGGGGAATGAGCGTTAAATTTGCCCGTGCAGACACCTACAGCTAATCTCTCATTGGTTCTCCCTCTTCCTGTTCTTCTTGAGCAGAAATTGCAAACTGTGCCCAACAGGAGATTAAAGGCACTGACTCTCCAAGTAGGGAGAGTGTTAGTAAAGGGTCTGGAATTGTGAACCCGAGTAAAAGGGGACGAAAACTGCAATACATTTGAAAACGTTTCCCGGTCACACGCTGCACCATACTGTGGGTTTCCCATGCATGTATTAGCTGAAGGAAGAATCCCTTAAACCTGGAGAGTTGGGACCCATGGAATGCGTACCATGCAGTATGCCTTCAAAGGGTCTGCATTTGTTCATCGAACCTCACCAATGCTATCAGCCCGAAGTCCCCAACCTTATGTCTCACTCAGCTCTGGATGTAGATGTGGTAAATCCAGGTTGCATCACAATCCCTGAATGAATTATTTAAGAATTGCTCCCTATTTCACTGTCCTTGTGTTTTGTTTTTGTAATTCATTTTGATAATGGGATTTATCGGATTTTCTCTGCTGCATTCATGCCGCTGTACACACGCTTCATTCTCTTATGGAGACATATAAATCCATGGGTTTGAAGATTCTTACTAGTCAGGTGTATTCCTAGGCGTTGAATATGGCGTGTTTTGTCCATTTCGTTGAGCAAGGGGTAGGTCTTGACTATTACATATTTGACGAATGGAATGGTATCTGTGCTAATTTCTATCTCTGGTTTTATGCAGCACCCCAACTCACCTTTCCCCTTAAGCAAGCATAAGTTGGTTTTCTAAATTTGAGGCCCTGTTCTGTTTTGTAATTCAGTTCATGTGTAGCCAAGTATACATTCCGTGTATTAGTGATATCTTATGATGTTTCATTTTCTGTGTGACTTATTTCAGTTAGAATCATGGTACCTGAATCCACTCATTATGCCGCGACGGGCCTGATGACATAGATTTCATTGCTGAGTGATATTCCATTGTACGTACGTACCACATCTTCTTTATCAATTTTTCACATTCTGGGATATTTAACTTCTACCGTAGACGAGGTTCTTGTAAACAGAGCTGTCCGAAACTTTGGGGTGGCTGTGAGTTTTTGATTTTAATTTCCCTAATCTATAGGACCATAAGTGGAATTGCCGTAGGCTCCGTTGCTTTGTTTTTTAGGTGTTCCAGGAAACACCATACACTTCTCCAGAGTGGCTGTTAGTAATTTACATCTCGCCCATCAGCATAACAAGGCTCCCGGTTCTCCATGCCCTGTGCTGCCTTTCTGGATTTTACACTTTTTTCAGATGGCCCTTTTGACTGGGGGGCAGTGAGACTTCATTGTAGTGCAGATTTCTTTAACATGCTTGCTTGGTTGGCCAAAAAGGGCGTATGCGTTTTTTCTGAATATATTCAGGAAAAAACGCATACGCCCTTTTTGGCCAAGAGCATCATTGTCGACGTTCTGCCTCTTTTCCTATGCTTTAAATGCAATTCCCGTCTACCCCCTGAAATCATTTTCCTGCAATTCTGCCCCGCTTACAAGTTCTCTTCGCAGCCTTCCTTCAATATATTTTTGGACGATAGCTGTCATTTATAACTCTGCAGGTTTGTGAGTTACAGTGTCCCTGAGCTCCTTTCTTCAACTCGCTATCTTGTGAGCTGGTCGCAAACCCGCAGGATTGCTTCAGGCCCTAATCTGCTTCCAGCACGGCATGTTGAGCCTTAGGTTATTTCCTCTTCCTGGCGGGAAATGAGCGTTAAATTTGCCCGTGCAGACACCTACAGCTAGTCTCTCATTGGATCTCCCTATTCCTGTTCATCTTGAGCAGAAATTGCAAACTGTGCCAAAGAGGAGGTTAAAGCACTGACTCTCCAAGTAGGGAGAGTGTTAGTAAAGGGTCTGGAATGGTGAACCCGAGTAAAAGGGGAGGAAAACTGAGATGCATTTGAAAACGTTTGCCGGTCACACGGTGCACCATACTGTGGGTTTCCCATGCATGTTTTAGCTGAAGGAAGAATCCCTTAATCCTGGAGAGTTGGGACCCTTGGAATGGGTACCATGCAGTATGACTTCAATGCGTCTGCATTTGTTCACTGAACCTCACCAATGCTATCAGCCCGAAGTGCCCAACCTTATGTCTCACTCAGCTCTGGGTTCAGATGAGGTAAATCCAGGTTGCATCACAAGCCCTGAATGAATTATTTAAGAATTGCTCTCTATTTCACTGTCATTGTGTTTTGTTTTTGTAATTCATTTTGATAATAGGATTTATCGGATTTTCTCTGCTGCCTTCATGCAGCTGTACACACGCTTGATTCTCTTATGGAGACATATAAATCCATGGGTTTGAAGATTCTTACTAGTCAGGTGTATTCCTAGGCATTGAATAGAGGGTGTTTAGCCCATTTCGTTGAGCAAGTGGTAGGTCTTTACTATTAAATATTTGACTTATGGAATGGTATCTGTGCTAACTTCTATCTCTGGTTTTATGCAGCACCCCAACTCACCTTTCCCCTTAAGCAAACATAAGTTGGTTTTCTAAATTTGAGACCCTGTTCTGTTTTGTAATTCAGTTCATTTGTAGCCAAGATTACATTCCGTGTATTAGTGATATCTTACGATGTTTCATTTTCTGTGTGATTTATTACACTTAGAATCATCGTACCTGAATCCACTCATTATGCCACGACCGGCCAGATGACATAGATTTCATTGGTGAGTGATATTCCATTGTACGTACGTACCACAACTTCTTTATCCATTTTTCGCTTTCTGGGATATTTAACTTGTACCGTAGATGAGGTTCTTGTAAACAGAGCCGTCTGAAACTTTGGGTGGCTGTGTGTTTTTTATTTTAATTTCCCTAAGCTATAGGACCATAAGTGGAAGTGCCGTAGGCTCCGTTGCTTTGTTTTTTAGGTGTTTCAGGAAACACCATACACTTCTCCAGAGTGGCTCTTGGCAATTTACATCTCACCCATCAGCATAACAAGGCTCCCTGTTCTCCATGGCCTGTGCTGCATTTCTGGATTTTGCACTTTTTTCAGATGGCCCTTTTGACCGGGGGGCAGTGAGACTTCATTGTAGTGCAGATTTCTTTAATATGCTTGCTTGGTTGGCCAAAAAGGGCCTATGCGTTTTTTCCTGAATATATTGAGGAAAAAACGCATACGCCCTTTTTGGCCAAGTGCATCATTGTCGACGTTCTGCCTCTTTTCCTATGATTTAAATGCAATTCCAGTCTACCCCCTGAAATCGTTTTCCAGCAATTCTGCCCTGCTTTCAAGTCCTCTTCGCAGCCTTCCTTCAATATATTTTTGGACGATAGCTGTCATTTATAACTCTGCAGGTTTGTGAATTACTTGGCCCCTGAGCTCCTTTCATCAAATCGCTTTCTTGTGAGCTGGCCGCAAACCCGCAGGATTGCTTCAGGCCCTAATCTGTTTCCAGCACGGCATGGTGATCCTTTGGTTAATTCCTCTTCCTGTTTGTAAATGAGCATTAAATTTGCCCGTGCAGACACCTACAGCTAGTCTCTCATTGGTTCTCCCTATTCCTGTTCATCTTGCGCAGAAATTGCAAACTGTGCCAAACAGGAGGTTAAAGGCACGGACTCTCCAAGTGGGGAGAGTTTTAGTAAAGGGTCTGGAATTGTGAACGCGAGTAAAAGAGGACAAAAACTGAGATGCATTTGAAAACGTTTCCCGGTCACACAGTGCACCATACTCTGGGTTTCCCATGCATGCTTTAGCTGAAGGAAGAATCGCTTAAACCTGGAGAGTTGGGACCCATGGAATGGGTACCATGCAGTATGACTTCAAATGGTCTGCATTTGCTCATCGATCCTCACCAATGCTATCAGCCCGAAGTGTCCAACCTTATGTCTCACTCAGCTCTGGGTTTAGATGAGGTAAATCCAGGTTGCATCACAAGCCCTGAATGAATTATTTAAAAATTGCTCTCTATTTCACTGTCATTGTGTTTTGTTTTTGTAATTCATTTTGATAATGGGATTTATCGGATTTTCTCTGCTGCATTCATGCAGCTGTACACACGCTTGATTCTCTCATGGAGACATATAAATCCATGGGTTTGAAGATTCTTACTAGTCAGGTGTATTCCTAGGCGTTGAATATAGGGTGTTTATCCCATTTCGTTGAGCAAGGGGTACGTCTGGACTATTACATATTTAACTTATGGAATGGTATCTGTGCTAATATCTATCTCTGGTTTTATGCAGCACCCCAACTCACCTTTCCCCTTAAGCAAACATAAGTTGGTTTTCTAAATTTGAGACCCTGTTCTGTTTTGTAATTCAGTTCATGTGTAGCCAAGATTAAATTCCGTGTATTAGTGATATGATGTTTCATTTTCTCTGTGACTTATTTCACTTAGAATCATTGTACCTGAATCCACTCATTATGCCATGACGGGCCTGATAATATAGATTTCATTGGTGAGTGATATTCCATTGTACGTATGTACCACAATTTCTTTATCCATTTTTTGCTTTCTGGGATATTTAACTTGTACCGTAGACGAGGTTCTTGTGAAGAGAGCCGTCTGAAACTTTGGGGTGGCTGTGTGTTTTTGATTTTAATTTCCCTAAGCTATAGGACCATAAGTGGAAGTGCCGTAGGCTCTCTTGCTTTGTTTTTTAGGTGTTTCAGGAAACACCATACACTTCTCCAGAGTGTCTCTTGGCAATTTACATCCCACCCATCAGCATAACAAGGCTCCCTGTTCTCCATGGCCTGTACTGCCTTTCTGGATTTTACACTTTTTTCAGATGGCCCTTTTGACCGGGGGGCAGTGAGACTTCATTGTAGTGCAGATTTCTTTAACATGCATACTTGGTTGGCCAGAAAGCGTGTATGCGTTTTTTCCTGAATATATTCCGGAAAAAACGCATACGCCCTTTTTGGCCAAGTGCATCATTGTCGACGTTCTGCCTCTTTTCCTATGCTTTAAATGCAATTCCAGTCTACACCCTGAAATCGTTTTCCTGCAATTCTGCCCCGCTTTCAAGTCCTCTTCGCAGCCTTCCTTCAATATATTATTGGACGATAGCTGTCATTTATAACTCTGCAGGTTTGTGAATTACGGTGCCCCTGAGCTCCTTTCTTCAAATCGCTTTCTTGTGAGCTGGCCGCAACCCCACATGATTGCTGCAGGCCCTAATCTGGTTCTGGCACGGCATGCTGAGCCTTTGGTTAATTCCTCTTCCTGGTGGGAAATGAGCATTAAATTTGCCCGTTCAGACACCTACAGCTGGTCTCTCATTGGTTTTCCATATTCCTGTTCATCTTGCGCAGAAATTGCAAACTGGGCCAAACAGCAGGTTAAAGGCACTGGCTCTCCAAGTGGGGGAGTGTTAGTAAAGCGTCTGGAATTGTGAACCCGACTAAATGGGGACGAAAACTGAGATGCATTTGAAAACGTTTCCCGGTCACATGGTGCACCATACTGTGGGTTTCCCATGCATGTTTTAGCTGAAGGAAGAATCGCTTAAACCTGGAGAGTTGGGACCCACGGAATGGGTACCATGCAGTATGACTTCAAATGGTCTGCATTTGCTCATCGAACCTCACCAATGCTATCATCCCGAAGTGTCCCACCTTATGTCTCACTCAGCTCTGGGTGTAGATTAGGTAAATCCAGGTTGCATCACAAGCCCTGAATGAATTATTTAAGAATTGCTCTCTATTTCACTGTCATTGTGTTTTCTTTTTATAATTCATTTTGATAATGGGATTTATCGGATTATCTCTGCTGCCTTCATGCAGCTGTACACACGCTTGATTCTCTTATGGAGACAAATAAATCCATGTGTTTGAAGATTCTTTCTAGTCAGGTGTATTCCTAGGCGTTGAATATAGGGTGTTTAGCCCATTTGGTTGAGCAAGGGGTAGGTCTTGACTATTACATATTTGACGTATGGAATGGTATCTGTGCTAATTCCTATCTCTGGTTTTATGCAGGACCCCAACTCACCTTTCCCCTTAAGCAAACATAAGTTGGTTTTCTTAATTTGAGACCCTGTTCTGTTTTGTAATTCAGTTCATGTGTAGCCAAGAATACATTCCGTGTATTAGTGACATCTTATGATATTTCATTTTCTGTGTGATTTATTTCACTTAGAATCATCGTACCTGAATCCACTCATTATGCCACGACGGGCCAGATGACATAGATTTCATTGTTGAGTGATATTCCATTGTACGTACGTACCACAACTTCTTTATCCATTTTTTGCTTTCTGGGATATTTAACTTGTACCGTTGACGAGGTTCTTGTAAACAGAGCCGTCTGAAACTTTGGGGTGGCTGTGTGTTTTTGATTTTAATTTCCTTAAGCTATAGGACCATAAGTGGAAGTGCCGTAGGCTCCGTTGCTTTGTTTTTTAGGTGTTTCAGGAAACACCATACACTTCTCCAGAGTGGCTGTTGGCAATTTACATCCCACCCATCAGCATAACAAGGCTCCCTGTTCTCCATTGCCTGTGCTGCATTTCTGGATGTTACACTTTTTTCAGATGGCCCTTTTGACCGTGGGGCAGTGAGACTTCATTGTAGTGCAGATTTCTTTACACGCTTGCTTGGTTGGCCAAAAAGTGCGTATGCGTTTATTCCTGAATATATTCAGGAAAAAACGCATATGCCCTTTTTGGCCAAGTGCATCATTTTCGACATTCTGCTATTTTCCTAAGCTTTAGGTGAATTTCCTGTCTACACCCTGAAGTCGTTTTCCTGCAATTCTGCCCCGCTTTCAAGTCCTCTTCGAAGACTTACTTCAGTACATTTTTGTACGATAGCTGTCATTCATAACTCTGCAGGTTTGTGAATTACAGTGCCCCTGAGCTCCTTTCTTCAACTCGTTTTCTTGTGAGGTGGCCGCAAAACTGCAGGATTGCTTCAGGCCCTAATCTGTTTCAGGCAGGGCACGCTGAGCCTTTGGTTAATTCCTCTTCCTGGTGGGAAATGAGCGTTCCATTTGCCCGTGCAGACACTTACAGCTAGTCTCTCATTGGTTCTCCCTATTCCTGTTCATCTTGCGCAGAAATTGCAAACTGTGCCAAAGAGGAGGTTAAAGGCACTGACTCTCCAAGTGGGGAGAGTGTTAGTAAAGCGTCTGGAATGGTGAACCCGAGTACCAGGGGACGAAAACTGAGATGCATTTCAAAACGTTTCCCAATCACACGGTGTACCTTACTCTGGGTTTGCCATGCATGGTTTAGTTGAAGGAAGAATCCCTTAAACCTGGAGAGTTGGGACCCATGGAATGGGTACCATACAGTATGACTTCAAAGGGTCTGCATTTGCTCACCGAACCTCACCAATGCTATGAGCCCGAAGTGTCCAGCCTTATGTCTCACCCAGGTCTGGTTGTAGATGTGGTTAATCAGATTGCATCACAAGCCCTGAATGAATTATTTAAGAATTGCTCTCTATTTCACTGTCATTGTGTTTTTTTTTGAAATTTATTTTGATAATGGGATTTATCGGATTTTCACTGCTGCGTTTAGGCCGCTGTACACACGCTTGATTTCCTTATGGAGACATATAAATCCATGGGTTTTAAGATTCTTACTTGTCAGGTATATTCCAAGGCGTTGAATATGGGGTGTTGAGTCCATTTCGTTGAGCAAGGCGTAGGTTTTTTCTATTATATATTTGGCTTATGGAACGGTATCTGTGCTAATTTCAATCTCTGGTTTTATGCAGAACCCCAACACACCTTTCCCCATAAGCAAGCATAAGTTGGTTTTCTAAATTTGAGACCCTGTTCTGTTTTGTAATTCAGTTCATGTGTAGCCAAGTTTACATTCCGTGTATTAGTGATATCTTATGATGTTTGTTTTTCTGTGTGACTTATTTCTCGTAGAATCATCGTACCTGAATCCACTCATTATTCCGCTACGGGCCTGATGACGTAGATTTCATTGCTGAGTGATATTCCATTGTACGTACGTACAACAACTTCTTTATTCATTTTTTGCTTTCTCGGATATTTAACTTGCATCGTAGACGAGGTTCTTGTAAACAGAGCCGTCCCAAAATTTGGGGTGGCTGTGTGTGTTTGATTTTAATTTCCCTAAGCTATACGACCATAAGTGGAAGTGCCATAGGCTGTGTTTCTTTGTTTCCTACGTGTTTCAGGAAACAGCATACACTTCTCCAGAGTGGCTGTTGGCAATTTACATCCCGCCCATCAGCATAACAAGGCTCCCTGTTCTCCATGCCCTGTCCTGCCTTTCTGGATTTTACACCTTTTTCAGATGGCCCTTTTCACCGGGGGGCCGTGAGACTTCATTGTAGTGCAGATTTCCTTTACACGCTTGCTTGGTTGGCCAAAAATTGCGTATGCGTTTTTTCCTGAATATATTCAGGAAAAGAACGCATACGACCTTTTTGGCCAAGTGCATCATTGTCGACATTCTGCCTCTTTTCCTATGCTTTAAGTGCAATTCCAGTCTACCCCCTGAAATCGTTTTCCTGAAATTCTGCCCCTTTTTCAAGTCCTCTTCGAAGACTAACTTCAATATATTTTTGGACGATAGCTCTCATTCATAACTCTGCAGGTTTGTGAATTACAGTGCCCCTGAGCTCCTTTCTTCAACTCGCTTTCTTGTGAGCTGGCCGCAAAACCGCAGGATTGCTTCAGGCCCTAATCTTTTTCCAGCAGGCACGCTGAGCCTTTGGTTAATTCCTCTTCCTGGTGGGAAATGAGCGTTCCATTTGCCCGTGCACACACCTACAGCTAGTCTCTCATTGGTTCTCCTTATTCCTGATGATCTTGCACAGAAATTGCAAACTGTGCCAAACAGGAGGTTAAAGGCACTGACTCTCCAAGTGGGGAGAGTGTTAGTAAGGCGTCAGGAACGGTGACCCCAAGTACCAGGGTACGAAATCTAAGATGCTTTTGAAAACGTTTCCCAATCACACGGTGGACCATACTCTGGGTTTCCCATGCATGTTTTAGCTGAAGGAAGAATCCCTTAAACCTGGAGAGTTGGGACACATGGAATGGGTACCATGCAGTATGACTCCAAAGGGCCTGCGTTTGCTCACCGAATCTCACCAATGCTATCAGCCCGAAGTGTCCAGCCTTATTTCTCACCCAGCTCTGGGTGTAGATGTGGAAATCAAGGTTGCATCACAAGCCCTGAATGAATTATGTAAGAATTGCTCTCTATTTCACGGTCATTGTGTTTTGTTTTTGAAATTTATTTTGGTAATGGGATTTATCGGATTTTCACTGCTGCGTTTAGGCCGCTGTACACACGCTTGATTTCCTTATGGAGACATATAAATCCATGGGTTTTAAGATTCTTACTTGTCAGGTATATTCCCAGGCGTTGAATATGGGGTGTTGAGTCCATTTCGTTGAGCAAGGAGTAGGTCTTCTCTATTATATATTTGGCCTATGGAACGGTATCTGTGTTAATTTCAATCTCTGGTTTAATGCAGCACCCCAACTCACCTTTCCCCATAAGCAAGCATAAGTTGGTTTTCTAAATTTGAGACCCTGTTCTGTTTTGTAATTCAGTTCATGTGTAGCCAAGTTTACATTCCGTGTATTAGTGATACCTTATGATGTTTCTTTTTCTGTGTGACTTATTTCACTTAGAATCCTCCTACCTGAATCCACTCATTATGCCGCTATGGGCCTGATGACATAGATTTCATTGCTGAGTGATATTACATTGTACGTACGTACCACAACTTCTTTATCCATTTTTGCATTCTGGGATATTTAACTTGTACCGTAGACGAGGTTCTTGTAAACAGTGCCGTCCAAAACTTTGGGGTGGCTGTGTGTTTTTGATTTTAATTTCCCTAAGGTATAGGACCATAAGTGGTAGTGCCGTATGCACCGTTACTTTGTTTTTTAGGTGTTTCAGGAAACACCATACACTTCTCCAGAGTGGCTGTTGGCAATTTACATCCCGCCCATCAGCATAACAAGGCTCCATGTTCTCCATGGCCTGTGCTGACTTTTTGGATTTTACACTTTTTTCAGATGGACCTTTTGACTGGGGGGCAGTGAGACTTCATTGTAGTGCAGATTTCTTTAACGTGCATGCTAGGTTGGCCAAAAAGTGCATATGCATTTTTTCCTGAATATATTCAGGAGAAACGCATACGCCCATTTTGGCCAAGTGCATCGTTGTCAAGGTTCTGCCTCTTTTCCTATGCTTTAAATGCAATTCCAGTCTACCCCCTGAAATCGTTTTCCTGCAATTCTGCCCCGCTTTCAAGTCCTGTTCCAAGACTTACTTCAATATATTTTTGGACGATAGCTGTCATTTGTAACTCTGCAGGTTTGTGAATTACAGTGTCCCTGAGCTCCTTTCTTCAACTCGCTATCTTGTGAGCTGGTCGCAAACCCGCAAGATTGCTTCAGGCCCTAATCTTGTTCGGGCAGGGCATGCTGAGCCTTTGGTTAATTCCTCTTCCTGGTTGGAAATGACCGTTAAATTTGCCCGTGCAGACACCTACAGCTAGTCTCTCATTGGTTCTCCCCATTCCTGTTCATCTTGCGCAGAAATTGCAAACTGTGCCAAACAGGAGTTTAGAGGCACTGACTCTCCAAGTGGGGAGAGTGTTAGTAAAGCATCTGGAATGGTGAACCCGTGTAAAAGGGGACGAAACCTGAGATGCATTGGAAAACGTTTCTCGGTCACACGGTGCACCATACTGTGGGTTTCCCAGGCATGTTTTAGCTGAAGGAAGAATCCCTTAAACCTGGAGAGTTGGGACCCTTGGAATGGGTACTTCAAGGGGTCTGCATTTGCTCACGAAACCTCACCAATGCTATCAGCCTGGTGTCCAGCCTTATGTCTCACTCAGCTCTGGGTGTAGATGTGGTAAATCCAGTTTGCATCACAGGCCCTGAATGAATTATTTAAGAATTGCTCTCTATTTCACTGTCATTGTGTTTTTTGTTTCTGTAATTTATTTTGATAGTGGGATTTATCGTATTTTCACTGCTGTGTTCATGCCTCTGTAGACACGCTTGATTCTCTTACGGAGACATATAAACCCATGGGTTTGAAGATTCTTACTAGTCAGGTATATTCCTAGGCGTTGAATATGGGGTGTTGAGTCCGTTTTGTTGAGCAAGCAGTAGGTCTTGACTATTACATATTTGGCTTATGGACCAGTATCTGTGCTAATTTCAATCTCTGGTTTTATGCAGCACCCCAACTCACCTTTATCCTTAAGCAAGAATAAGTTGGTTTTCTATATTTGAGACCCTGTTCTGTTTCGTAATTCAGTTCATGTGTAGCCAAGTTTACATTCCATGTATTAGTGATATAGTATGTCTTTTTCTTTTTGAATTCTGTGACTTTGAATGATCATACGTAACTCCTCTGGAGTTGTTTCAAGTGGCCATATTGCATTGATTTCCAGGCTGAGTCATATTCCACTCTACATAAGCACCACATCTGTATCCATTTTTTCCCTCCAGAGACATTTAAGTTATATCCTAGTCGAGGATCTTTTAAACAGTGAGGCGGTATACATTGGGGTGCCTGTGTCCTCTCGATTTTTGTTTTTCCCATGATATACGTCCATGAGTGCAAGTGCCCTGTGCTCTGTAGCTCATTTTTTAGATGCTTTAGTAAACACAGTACACTTCTCCAGAGTGACCGTTGGCAATATACATTTCCAGTATAAGCCTCACAGGGCTCCCTTTTCTCCTTGCCCTGTCCTGCATTTCTGGTGTTTACACTTTATGAGGACGGCTCTTCTGACTGATGCGAAGTGATATGTTTTGTAGTATTGATTTCCAGTGCCCACCTGTTTGGTTGGCTAAAAAAGTGTATGCCCTTTTCTTGAATATATACAGAAAATGACGCATACACCATTTTTGGCCAACTGCAATGTTGGCAATGTTCAGCCCCTTTTCTTGTGCTTAATGGCGAGTCCTTTCTACCTCTTCCAATCCCTTTCCTGCCATTCTCTGTTGCTTACAAGTCCTTTTCTCTGACTTTCCTCAAGACATTTTTCAGTGATAGATATTTTCAACTCTGCAGTTTCGTGAATTTTAGTGCCACTGAGCTCCATTTTTCAACTTGTGTTTATGGGAACTGGCCACAAAGCAGCGGGATTTCCTCAAGCCCTATTCTGTTTCCATGGGCAACCCTAGCCTTTGGTCAATTCGTCTTCCTGATTGGAAATTAGAGTGACATGTGCCTGTCCGAACACCTAGGACTTGTCTCTCATTGTTCCTCCTCCTTCTGCTTCATCCTCTGGACAAATTCCAAACTGTATGCAACAGGATGTTGACAGTGCTGACATCTCCAAGTGGGGAGACTGTTCGTAAAGACGCTGGAGGGGTGAACCCGAGCACCAGGAGAAGAGGAGATGAGATGCCTTTTCCAAACTCTTCCCGATCAGACAGTATACCATCCTCTGGGTGTGACAGGCATGCTTTAGCTGTAGGAAGGGTCCCATTCATGTGAGGAGAACACCAGGGCTTTTTCAAAATCAGTGTCTCTCCGCAACCCAAAGTGGGGAATGTTTTAAGCTACGGCTACACATATGTTCATTAAGGGCCTTAGGAAGTAGGCAGAGTCCAAACTTTAGATGATTGAAGTCTTCAGGGTCAGAAGCACTCACCACCGGCTTCCCTTAGGTTCCATTTTAACTGTCATTAATAGATGATGTCAATAAAAATATCTATTCTTTTTCAGATTATTTCCCCTTATAGGTTATTGCAAAATATTGAGTGTAGTTCCCTGTGCTATACAGCAGTTCCTTGTTGATGATCGATTTTATACATAGCAGTGTGTATGTGTTAATCCCAAACTGTTAATTTATCCCTCCTCTCACCTTTCCCCTTTGGTAATAATAAATTATAAGACTTTATACTTCTCAGAAATGGGGGAGCTGAAAGAGAGGTATCATTGTCAATGGAAAAGCATTTAAAACAAGATTGAAGCTTTAACCAAGATTATTAGATGTACATCCTTGGAAAGAAATCACTTCGTTTCTCTAATATTGACCTGACAAATAAGACAAACCTTTTCACTGAACTTGCTTATAATAAAGTGATGGAAATACCAAATGGAAGTGTTAGAAACATCTTATTTTACCCGAGCCTTATACACTGTTCTATGTTAATTACAGTTTGGCTCACACATCTGTTCATTGAAGTTACAATGTTCTGAATTTCTGTTACTGATCCTCCAGAGTGGACCCCAACAAGTGTCCCCCTGCCCAGGGTCATTGGAGCCAACAGATCGAGACTGAGTTTGGTTCAGAAGCAAAGGAAACTTTATATTTTGATCAGAGAATGGAGAGGTGAGAGCATGTGCTACCCGGTGGGCTGTGGGCTGGGCTGCTGTGTAGAGATCCTGTCAGAGTCAGTCAGAGGGAGGGGGCGGAGCTCTTGAGGGCCCGGCTGGCTGCAGCTCAGGCTCTATATCACGGAGTGTGCACTGTGCCCCAGGAGCTGAGTTGTCGACCCAGCCATTCTGCACTAGGAAATCAGGTCTGAAGTGCCGGGTGTGGAACCTCTGTATGCGGGACCCTAGGAGCACGTGTAATTAGACAAAGCACAAAGGATAAAAAAGGTTAGACTTTATTTTATTGCCCAGATTCTATTTTTCTCTCCCAGGGATTTTTAAGGGGCTTTGCCTCGGACAAACCCCTCTTCTGCCTTTTGTCCCTTCCTCATTCTTGGAGTGCTGAGGGTGCAGACCCTTCTTCTGTAACTGCTGAGTGCTGAGTTAGGAGCCCTCATACCCGTGGGCGAGGGTCAGAACTTCTCCCCAGCAGCCTCCAGGTGACGTTGATTGTCCCCAGGCCTCCTGCCTCCCTGCTCGTCCGCCTGAGCACCAATATTGGAAGTTTTATAGATTCTAATGACCTTTAAGGGTCCAGGAAGGAGATGTGCAGTGACGCTGTGAGGTCCAGTTTCACCCCGCCCCTCATTTGTTCGGCCACCTTAGGCTGACCGTTTCTGCCAGCGTAGATGCTCTGACCAGTAGTCTGCGCTTTCTTCAATTAGGCCCCTGAATTAACGTAAAAACAGCACCAGGTGTCAGGACCCTGTCCGCTCAACTCCCAGACAGTCCAGGGTCAGTGGTGATGAAGGACCATGATGGCCACTGAGTCAACAGCCTTTTGAAGTAAACAGGAGTCCAGCCGGTCTTATTGGCCACCATTATCACAGTGTCTGTAGGCTTTTCTATGGTGACAGCATGATATACGGTTCCCCCACCAAGATTATTAGGTCCGATCTGGAGGCAGTAAGTCCTGCAAACAGTAGTCTACTCTTTTGGGACACACTCTTGTTGTTTTATGAGAGAAACTCCAGGTCAAGTGATGGTCACATGAGTCGTCATGGTGCCCCGTTGCCCCCGGTTATCTCTCTGGAGGTTGGAGTTGGAGGGCCTCCTCACTCGAGGTCAGTGTGCCCACGGAGCAAACCCTGCAACTTCAGGGCATGGTTGGGGGTTAGGATCACCACGTGGGACCCTTTTCCCTTAGGAGGGAGGTGGCCTTTTGGGCTGCTGATTTCCAGGTTTTTAGATACTGCCAGTATCTTGGACAGATGTGGCAGTGGGCCAAGCCCCTTGGTGACTGTAGTTTATCCTACCTGGATGGCATTTTTGCATTGTTCCATTTCAAGTGGTCCCAGTTTTTGCACTAATCCTCCAATGGCGATTCACTTTTCACCAGGAATGTAAAGATCAAAGGGTTTAGCTAAATTAGGGAGTTCCAGGGCAAGGGTCTGAATTGACTGCTCTTTCCATTCTTGAAAGGCCACTTTTGGATTCTATTCAAAAGGATCATCATCTTTTCCTTTCAGTATTTCATATAGAGACCCAGCTAGTAGACTGTAGTTAGGGATCAAGAAGCAGCAAACCCTGGCCTCCCCAGGAACCCCTAAGCTGTCTTCTAGTTTTAGATATGGGTAAGGCTGTAAATTGTTTCTTCCCTTTCCTGGGATGGGCTTCTCCGACCTTCTGTGAGAATGAAGCCCAGGCAGGTCGCCGTAGTCTGTGATATTTGAGCTTTTTCTTGGACAACTTGTATCCTTTATTGGCTTGGTAGTTCAGAGGTCCCCTTAGTAGGGCTGGTGATCAGAATGTCGTCTGCATATTGAAGGAGTGTTTCCTTTTCCAGTGGTAGAACTTTTAGGTCTTTAGCTGAGCTTTCCCCAAAGATGGTGTGGGAATTTTTGAACCCTTGGGGCAAGACGGCCCAGAAGTATTGTTTTAGTTGTATGTTGAGTCCTGCCACTCACAAGCCAAAATTTCTTGTGACTCTGACACTAATGGAATACAAAAGAAGGCATCATTGAAGACTAATACAGAATACCATGTCCTGGTGGTTGGTAGAATGACCAGCAGGGTGTAGGATTTAGGAACTACTGGAGGTATATCCTCGGTGGCTTCACTGACTGTCCTGACATCCTTTACCAGGGCTCCAGCAGCCCATGGGGCTCTCGAGATCAGGCCAATCCCAGGATATTTAGATCACCTGCGCAGGTACCCTACCCCCACCCCAGAACACGGGGCTCTCATGGTCAGGCCCCTCTCAGGATACAGAGCTACCCTTGCAGTTACGGTGGCAGGGCTGGGCACACAGGAACCGTGCACATCGCCCTCATTGCAGAGCACTCCCAGCTCACCTGTCACTCAGATCTGACACAGAGCACCTCAGAGCAGGACTTGAACTAACAAACAGCAGCTCCGACAGGTCTGTGACCCTGGGCATCACTCTGTGTGGCCTCCCTCCACCTGGCCTTCCAGAGACTTCCACTGCACCCGGGGCACCAGGCCTCTGTCTCCACCCAACACCCACCCCTCCTCTCCCTGACTCCTGGGTTCCTCTCATTAGGAGAGGGTTTTCTTGAAGTTGTCTCCCACTCATGGGCCAGATAATATAATTAGAAAACAAGCCAGAGCTGCAGCCCCTTGTCTATCCTGACTCTCAGGAGCCCACACCTGTTCCTTGGACCTGGCCGATTCAGAAAGTTCCATTTTCTGCAACTGTGAGCCCCTGAGGGGTGATTATTGGCTGGCCTGGGAAGCCTGACCATGCCGGCCAGTCCTCCTCAGGTGTGCCTGGGTTGAGATCAATATAAACACCACTCCAGGCAGCAAGAGCCCCTGCAGCTGTGCCTGACGCCATTTTCTCTGCCCAGTCAGCAGTCTCGGGGCTGGGCTGGTGGGAGGGAGTGAGAGGCCACGGCTTTGTGGGTGGCCCAGTGTGAGTGGGGCTCTGCTGGACTTTCTGCAGCAGTTGCCAAGATGCCACCTGCTAAAGAAGAGGATGTGTCACCCATACCTGCCGCTGGAATTTCTCCCTGGGCAGAGGTGAGTAAGGAAGAAAGCATTGGGGGCCAGGACAGGAGGGGTATCTCAGGCAGGGAAATGGAAAGCTTCCAGAAGAGCACCCAGGGCCAGGACCATCCTGTCTGGCCTGCAGGCACCAAGTCGGCTGGCATGCTGTCGCTCATGTGGCTCCATGGCCCTTCCTCTAGGCTTTCAAGTCCTTGTACATATTCAGGTGTTTTACCTGGGAAGGGTGGGAACATTTCAGCAGCAGCTGGTCTGGGGCTCGGCCCACGTTTACTCACAGATGCCTCGGCACGGGCCCCCAGCTTTGCAATGAGGACGCTTGTTGCGTGGGGCCTGCTGGCTGAATGGGAGATGATTCCCCACCACTGACCAACTTCAGAATTGTTTACAACTGGAGCAAGGGCCCTGATACGGTTTTCCTCTGTGTAACTGGTGGGTTCTGTTTTTTTTTCTTTTTTTCGTTTTTGGTTCAAGGTAGATTTTATTCCTCTTTTTTGTAATTACAGATATAAGCATGGAAATAATTTATTCATATAAATACATGTATGTGAAGGGAAGAATATTTTTTCTGTTTTACTTTTTGTAATTTTGAATTTTATTTTATTTTTTTATACAGCAGGTTCTTTTTGGTTACCTATTTTATACATAGAAATGTATACATGCCAATCCCAATCTCTCAACTCCTCCCACCACCACCCCCCTAACAGCTTTCCCCCCTTGGTGTCCATACGTTTGTTGTCTACATCTGTTGCTCTATTTCTGCCTTGCAAAACGGTTCATCTGTACAACTTTTCTAGGTTCCACATATATGCATTTATATACAGGATTTGTTTTTCTCTTTCTGACTTACTTCACTCTGTATGACAGTCTCTAGATCCATCAACGTCTCTACAAATGACCCAATTTCATTCCTTTTTATGGCTTAGTAATATTCCATTTTATATATGTACCTCATCTTTATGCATTCGTCTGTCTGTGGGCATTTAGGTTGCTTCCATTACCTGGATATTGTAAATAGTGATGCAATGAACATTGCGGTGAATGTCTCTTTTCGTTTTATGGTTTTGTCTGGGTATATGCCCAGTAGTGGGATTGCTGTATTATATGGTAATTCTATTCTTAGTTTTATAAGAAACTCCATAATGTTCTCCACAGTGACGGCATCAATTTACATTCCCAACAATAGTGGAAGAGGTTTCCTTATCTCCGCACCCTTTCCAGCATTTGTTGTTTGTAGATTTTCTGATGATGCCCATTCTAACAGGTGTGAGGTGATACACCATGGATTAGTCTATTTCGTTGAGCAAAGAGTAGGTCTTGTCTATTACATATTTGGCTTATGGAACGGTATGTGTGCTCATTTCAATCTCTGGTTTTATACAGCACCCCAACTCAACTTTCCCCTTAAGCAAGCATAAGTTTTTATCTAAATGTGAAACTCTGTTCGGTTTTGTAATTCAGTTTATGTGTAGCCAAGTTTACACTTCCTCTATTTGTGATATCTTATGATAATTATGTTTCTCTGTGTGACATATTTCTCTTAGAATCATCATACTTAAATCCACTCAATTTGCTGCTACAGGCCTGATGACATTGATTTCATTGCTGAGTGATATTCCGTTGTACGTAAGTAGGACAACTCCTTTATCCATTTTTTTCTTTCTGGGATATTTAGTTTGTACTGGACTCGAGGTTCTTGTAAACACAGCAGCCCTGGATATTGTGTTGGCTGTGTCTTGTTGATTTTAATTTTCCTAAGCTTAGGGCCAAAAGTGGAAGTGCCCTAGGCTCTGTAGCTTTGTTTTTTAGATGTTTCAGCATACACCATAAACATCACCAGAGTGTCTGTTGGCAATTTACATCCCGTCCATCAGCATAACAAGGCTCCCTGTTCTCCATGGCCTGTCCTGTGTTTCTGGGTTTTACACTTTTTTCAGATGGCTCTTTTGACGAATGGGAAATGAGAGTTCATTGTAGTGCGGATTTCCATTGCTCGAATTCTTGGTTGGCCACAAAGGGCATATGCGTTTTTTCCTGAATATATTCAGGAAAAAATGTATACGCACTTTTTGTCCAAGTGCATCACTGTCAAAGATCTGCCGCTTTTCACATGCTTTAAATGCAATTCCAATCTACCTCCTGAAATATGATTCCTGCAATTCTGCCTCGTTTTCAAGTCCTCTGTGCAGACTTACTTCAATATATTTTTGCCAATAGCTGTCATTTATAATTCTGCAGGTTTGTGAATTACAGTGCCTGTGATTTCCTTTCTTAACTCGTTTCCTTGAAAGCTGGCCACAGAACCGCAGGTTTGCTTCAGGCCGTAATCAGGGTCCCGCACGGCACTCTGAGCCTTTGGTTAATTCCTCTTCCTGGTGGGAAATTAGAGTTAAATGTGCCCCTTCAGACACCTGCCTCACTCCCAGCCCCTTGATGATGTGTGTCCTCTGGTTTGAGGCCACATGTGCTGGGTTCCTCACCTTTCGCAGATGTGGCCCCACTGGTGTGCGGACACTCCTGCCTGGTTCCCATCCCCTTGGTGATGTGAACCCTCCAGTGAGAGTCTGATCCTGGTTGGGCTCCTCACACTTCTGTGAGGTGGGCCCTCTTCTCTGAGGTCACTCCTGCCTGGCTGACACACCCCGCCTTGGCGACGTCGGCCCTCTGGTGGCAGTTGGAGCCCGCTGGGAGCCTCCTCCCCTCAGTGATGAGGCCCTCTGGCATCAGGCCCTAACTGCTGGTTACCCACATTTTCTGATACGTGCTAAGTGGTGTGAGGGCACTCCTGCCAGGTTCCCATCCCCATGTGCCTTCTGCTCTATGGTCCCAACACCTGTGTTGTTCACAGTTTCAGGATGTTGGCTCTCTGGTGTTAGTTCACTCAGGCCTAGATCCCATAGACTCTGTGCTCTGAGCCGCCTGCTGGGAGGTTCCTACTGCTGGATTCCTTACCATTTTTATTCTTTGGGTCCTGTGTTTTCATGCTCCTCCTTCCTGACTCACTCCCAGCCCTTTTGTGATGTAGGTCCTCTGGTTTGAGGCCACATGTGCCGGTTTCCTCACCTTTATTGATGTGGCCCCACTGGTGTGAGGACACTCCTGCCTGGTTCCCATCCCCTTGTTGATGGGGGCCCTCTGGTGAGAGTCTGATCCTGGCTGGATTCCTCACCCTTCTGGGAGGTGGGCCCTCTGCTGTGAGGTCACTCCTGCCTGGCTGGCACACATCACCTTGGCGATGTGCGACCTCAGTTGGGAGTTGGTGCCTGCTGGGAGTCTCCTCCCCTCGGTAATGAGGGCCCTCTGGCGTCAGGCCCTAACTCATGGGCTCCCAAAGTTTTCTGATATGTGCCCTGTCGTGCGAGTACACTCCTGCCACGTTCCCATCCCCATGGGGATGTGGGCCTTCTGCTCTGAGGTCCCACCAGCTGGGTTGCTCACAGTGTCATGATGTGAGCCCTCTGCTGTGAGTTCACTGTGGCCTGGATCCCATAGACTCCGTACTCTGGGCCACCTGCTGGGGGGTTCCAACTGCTGGATTCCTCACATTTTTTATTCTGTGGGCCCTGTGTTTTTAGGCTACTCCTGCCTGCCTCACTCGGAGCACCTTGGAAATGTGGGTCCTCTGGTTTAGGCCACATGTGCTGGGTTCCTCACCTTTCTATAATGTGGCCACACTGGTGTGAGGACACTCCTGCCTTGTTCCGGTCCCCTTGGTGATGTGGGCTCTCTGGTGAGAGTCTTATCCTGGCTGGTTTCCTCACCCTTCTGTGAGGTAGGCCCTCTGCTGTGAGGTCACTCCTGCCTGACTGGCACACGTCACCTTGGCGACGTGGGCCCTCAGTTGGGAGTTGGTGCCTGCTGGGAGTCTCCTCCCCTCGGTAATGAGGGCCCTCTGGCGTCAGGCTCTAACTCCTGGGCTCCCAAAATTTTCTGATGTGCGCCCTGTGGTGTGAGTACACTCCTGCCAGGTTTCCAACCCCATGGGAATATGGGCCTTCTGCTCTGAGGTCCCAACGGTGGGTGGCTCAGTTTCATGATGAGGGCCCTCTGGTGTGAGTTCACTCCGGCCTGGATCCCATAGCCTCGCTGCTCCTGGCCGCCTGCGGGGAGGTTCCAACTGCAGGATTCCTCACCTTTTTCTTCTATGGGCCCTCTGTTTGGAGACTCCTCCTGCCTGACTCACTCCCAGCCCCTTGGTGATGTGTGTCCTCTGGTTTGAGGCCACGTGTGCTGGGTCCCTCACCTTTTGATGATGTGGCCCCACTGGTGTGAGGACACTCCTGCCTGGTTTCTATCCCCTTGTTGATGTGGGCCCTCTGGTGAGAGTCTGATCCTGGCTGGGTTCCTCACCCTTCTGTGAGGTGGGCCCTCTGCTGTGAGGTCACTACTGACTGGCTGGCACACCCCGCCTTGGTGACATCGGCCCTCTTGTGGCAGTTGGAGCCTGCTGGGAGCCACCTCCCCTCGGTGATGAGGGCTCTCTAGCGTCAGGCCGTAACTTCTGGGTACCCACTTTTTCTGATACGTGCTAAGTGGTGCGAGGACACTCTTGCCATGTTCCCAACCCCATGGGGATGTGGGCCTTCTGCTGTGAGGTCCCAATGGCTGGGTTGCTCACAGTTTCATGATATGGGCCCTCTGCTGTGAGTTCACTGCAGCCTGGATCGCATAGACTCGGTGCTCTGGGCCGCCTGCTGGGAGGTTCCCACTGCAGGATTCCTCAGCTTTTTTATTCTATGGGTCCTGTGTTGTGAGGTTACTCCTGCATGCCTCACTCCGAGCCCCTTGGAGATGTGGGTCTTCTGGTTTTGGCCACATGTGCTGGGTTCCTCACCTTTCTATGATGTGGTCACGCTGGTGTGCAGACAGTCCTGCCTGGTTCTGATCCTCTTGGTGATGTGGGCCCTCTGGTGAGAGTCTAATCCTCTTTGGGTTCCTCACACTTTTTTGAGGTTGGCCCTCTGCTCTGAGGTCACTCCTGCCTGGCTGGCACACCCCGCATTGGCGACGTTGGCCCTCTTGTAGCAGTTGGAGCCTGCTGGGAGCCTCTTCTCCTCGGTGATGAGGGCCCTCTGGCGTCAGGCCCTAACTGCTGGGCTCCCCACATTTTCTGATGTGTGCCCACTGGTACGATGACACTCCTGCTTGGTTCGCTTCCCCATGGGGATGTGGGCCTTGTGCTCTGAGGTCACAATGGCTAGGTTGCTCACAGTTTCATGATGAGGGCCCTCTGTTGTGAGTTCATCATCGCCTGGATCCCATAGCCTCGGTGCTCTGGGCCGCCTGCTGGGATGTTCCAACTGCTGGATTCCTCACCTTTTTTATACAATGGGCCACGTGTTTTGAGGTTCATCCTGCCTGCCTCGCTCTGAGACCCATGGAGATGTGGGTCCTCTGGTTTGAGGCCACATGTGCTGGGTACCTCATCTTGCGATGATGTGGCCCCACGGGTGTGAAGACACTCCTGCCTGGTTCCCAGCCCATTGCTGATGTGGGCCCTCTGTTGAGAGTCTGATAATGGCTGGGTCCCTTACCCTTCTGTGATGTGGGCCCTCTGATGTGAGGTCACTCCTGCCTAGCTGGCTCACGTCACCTTGGCGATGTGGACCCTCTGTTGGCCACTGAAGCATACTGGGAGCCCCCTACCCTCTTTAAGGAGGGCCTTGGAAAAAACGCATATGCACTTTTTGAACAAGTGCATCATTGTCGAGGTTCTGCCTCTTCTCCTATGCTTTCAGTGCACTTTCCGTCTACCTCCTGAAATCGTTTTCCTGGAATTCTGCCCCACTTTCAAGTCCTCTTTGCAGCCTTTTTTCAATATATTTTTGGACGATAGTTGTCATTCATAACTCTTCAGGTTTGTGAATTACAGTGCCCCTGAGCTCCTTTCTTCAACTCGCTATCTTGTGAGCTGCCTGCACACCCACAGTATTGCTTCAGGCCCTAATCTGGTTCCGGCAGGGCATGCTGAGCCTTTGGTTAATTCCTCTTCCTGGTGGGAAATGAGCGTTCCATTTGCCAGTGCAGACACCTACAGTTAGTCTCTCATTGGTTTTCCCTATTCCTGTTCATCTTGCGCAGAAATTGCAAACTGTGCCAAACAGGAGGTTAAAGGCACTGACTCTCCAAGTGGGGACAGTGTTAGTTAAGCGTCTGGAATGGTGAAGCCGAGTATAAAGGGACGAATACTGAAATGCATTTGAAAATGTTTCCCAATCACATGGTGGACCATACTCTGGGTTTCCCATACATGATTTAGCGGAAGGAAGAATCCCTTAAACCTGGAGAGTTGGGACCTATGGAATGGGTACCATGCAGTATGATTTCAAAGGGTCTGCATTTGCTCACCGAACCTCACCAATGCTCTCAGGCCGAAGTGTCCGGCCTTATGTCTCCCCAGCTCTGGGTGTAGTTGTGGTAAATCCAGGTTGCATCAGAAGCCCTGAGTGAATTATTTAACAATTGCTCTCTATTTCACTGTCATTGTGATTTGTTTTTGAAATTTATTTTGATAATGGGATTTATCGGATTTTCACTGCTGCGTTTAGGCCACTGAACACACGCTTGATTCTCTTACGGAGACATATAAATCCATGGGTTTTAATATTCTTGCTAGCCAGGTATATTCCAAGGCGTTGAATATGGGGTGTTGAGTCCATTTCGTTGAGCAAGGAGTAGGTCTTGTCTATTATATATTTGGCTTATGGAACGGTATCTGTGCGAACTTCAATCTCTGTTTTTATGCAGCACCCCAACTCACCTTTCCCAAAAAGCAAGCATAAGTTGGTTTTCTAAATTTGAGACCCTGTTTTGTTTTGTAATTCAGTTCATGTGTAGCCAAGTTTACATTCCGTGTATTAGTGATAACTTATGATGTTTCTTTTTCTGTGTGACCTATTGCACGTAGAATCATCGTAACTGAATCCACTCATTATGCCGCTACGGGCCTGATGACATAGATTTCATTGCTGAGTGATATTCCATTGTACGTACGTACCACAACTTCTTTATCCATTTTTCGCTCTCTGGGATATTTAACTTCTACCGTAGATGAGGTTCTTGTAAACAGAGCCGTTCCAAACTTTCGGGTGGCTGCGTGGTTTTGATTTTAATTTCCCTAAACTATAGGACCATAAGTGGAATTGCCATAGGCTGTGTTGCTTTGTTTCTTACATGTTTCAGGAAACACCATACAGTTCTCCAGAGTGGTTGTTGGCAATTCACCTCCCGCCCATCAGTATAATAATGCTCCCTCTTCTCCATGGCCTGTCCTGCCTTTCTGGATTTTACACTTTTTTCAGATGACCCTTTTGACCGGGGGGCAGTGAGACTTCATTGTAGTGCAGATTTCCTTTACACGCTTGCTTGGTTGGCCAAAAAGGGCGTATGCGTTTTTTCCTGAATATATTCAGGAAAAAACGCATACGCCCTTTTTGGCCAAGTGCATCATTGTCGCCGTTCTGCCTCTTTTCCTATGCCTTAAGTGCAATTCCAGCCTACCCCCTGAAATCGTTTTCCTGAATTTCTGCCCCGCTTTCAAGTCCTCTTCGCAGACTTACTTCAATATATTTTTGGACGATAGCTGTCATTTATAACTCTGCAGGTTTGTGAATTACAGTGCCCCTGAGCTCCTTTCTTCAACTAGCTTTCTTGTGAGCTGGCCGCAAAACCGCAGGATTGCTTCAGGCCCTAATCTGGTTCCGGCAGTGCGTGCTGAGCCTTCGGTTAATTCCTCTTCCTGGTGGGAAATGAGCGTTGCATTTGCCCGTGCAGACACCTACAGCTAGTCTCTCATTGGTTCTCCCTATTCCTGTTCATCTTGCGCAGAAATTGCAAACTGTGCAAAACAGGAGGTTAAAGGCACTGACTCTCCAAGTGGGGAGAGTGTTAGTTAAGCGTCTGGAATGGTGAACCCCAGTATAAAGGGTCGAAAACTGAGATGCATTTGAAAACGTTTCCCAATCACATGGTGGACAATACTCTGGGTTTCCCATACATGATTTAGCGGAAGGAAGAATCCCTTAAACCTGGAGAGTTGGGACCCATGGAATGGGTACCATGCAGTATGACTTCAAAGGGTCTGCAATTGGTCACCGAACCTCACCAATGCTATCAGGGTGAAGTGTCCGGCCTTATGTCTCCCCAGCTCTGGGAGTACATGTGGTAAATCCAGTATGCCTCAGAAGCCCTGAGTGAATTATTTAAGAATTGCTCTCTATTTCACTGTCATTGTGTTTTGTTTTTGAAATTTATTTTGATAATGGGATTTATCGGATTTTCACTGTTGCCTTTAGGCCACTGAACACATGCTTGATTCTCTTACGGACACATATAAATCCATGAGTTTTAAGATTCTTGCTAGGCAGGTATATTCCTAGGCGTTGAATATGGGGTGTTGAGTCCATTTCGTTGAGCAAGCAGTAGGTCTTGTCTATTACATATTTGGCTTATGGAACGGTATCTGTGCGAATTTCAATCTCTGTTTTTATGCAGCACCCGAACTCACCTTTCCAAAAAAGCAAGCATATGTTGGTTTTCTAAATTTGAGACACTGTTCTGTTTTGTAATTCAGTTCATGTGTAGCCAAGTTTACATTCCGTGTATTAGTGATATCTTATGATGTTTCTTTTTCTGTGTGACCTATTGCACGTAGAATCATCGTACCTGAATCCACTCATTATGCCGCTACGGGCCTGATGACATAGATTTCATTGCTGAGTGATATTCCATTGTACGTAAGAACCACAACTTCTTTATCCATTTTCCGCCCTCTGGGATATTAAACTTGTACCGTAGACGAGGTTCTTGTAAACAGAGCCGTTCCAAATTTTGGGGTTGCTGTGTGGTTTTGATTTTAATTTCCCTATGCTATAGGACCATAAGTGGAAGTGCCATAGGCTGTGTTGCTTTGTTTCTTACGTGTTTCAGGAAACACCATACACTTCTCCAGAGTGGCTGTTGGCAATTCTCATCCCGCCGATCAGGATAACAATGCTCCCTCTTCTCCATGGCCTGTCCTGCCTTTCTGGATTTTACACTTTTTTCAGATGTCCCTTTTGACCGGGGGGCAGTGAGACTTCATTGTAGTGCAGATTTCCTTTACACGCTGGCTTGGTTGGCCAAAAAGTGCGTATGCATTTTTTCCTGATTATATTCAGGAAAAAACGCATACGCCCGTTTTGGCCAAGTGCATCATTGTCGCCGTTCCCCGTCTTTTCCTAGGCTTTAAGTGCAATTCCAGTATACCGACTGAAATCGTTTTCCTGAAATTCTGCCCCGCTTTCAAGTCCTCTTTGAAGACTTACTTCAATATGTTTTTGGACGATAGCTGTCTTTCATAACTCTGCAGGTTTGTGAATTACAGTGCCCTTGAGCTCCTTTCTTCAACTCGCTATCTTGTGAGCTGGCCGCAAACCCGCAGGATTACTTCAGGCCCTAATCTGGTTCCGGCATGGCATGCTGAGCCTGTGGTTAATTCCTCTTCCTGGTGGGAAATGAGCATTAAATTTGCCCGTTCAGACACCTACAGCTGGTCTCTCATTGGTTTTCCATATTCCTGTTCATCTTGCGCAGAAATTGCAAACTGGGCCAAACAGCAGGTTAAAGGCACTGGCTCTCCAAGTGGGGGAGTGTTAGTAAAGCGTCTGGAATTGTGAACCCGACTAAATGGGGACGAAAACTGAGATGCATTTGAAAACGTTTCCCGGTCACATGGTGCACCATACTGTGGGTTTCCCATGCATGTTTTAGCTGAAGGAAGAATCGCTTAAACCTGGAGAGTTGGGACCCACGGAATGGGTACCATGCAGTATGACTTCAAATGGTCTGCATTTGCTCATCGAACCTCACCAATGCTATCATCCCGAAGTGTCCCACCTTATGTCTCACTCAGCTCTGGGTGTAGATTAGGTAAATCCAGGTTGCATCACAAGCCCTGAATGAATTATTTAAGAATTGCTCTCTATTTCACTGTCATTGTGTTTTCTTTTTATAATTCATTTTGATAATGGGATTTATCGGATTATCTCTGCTGCCTTCATGCAGCTGTACACACGCTTGATTCTCTTATGGAGACAAATAAATCCATGTGTTTGAAGATTCTTTCTAGTCAGGTGTATTCCTAGGCGTTGAATATAGGGTGTTTAGCCCATTTGGTTGAGCAAGGGGTAGGTCTTGACTATTACATATTTGACGTATGGAATGGTATCTGTGCTAATTCCTATCTCTGGTTTTATGCAGGACCCCAACTCACCTTTCCCCTTAAGCAAACATAAGTTGGTTTTCTTAATTTGAGACCCTGTTCTGTTTTGTAATTCAGTTCATGTGTAGCCAAGAATACATTCCGTGTATTAGTGACATCTTATGATATTTCATTTTCTGTGTGATTTATTTCACTTAGAATCATCGTACCTGAATCCACTCATTATGCCACGACGGGCCAGATGACATAGATTTCATTGTTGAGTGATATTCCATTGTACGTACGTACCACAACTTCTTTATCCATTTTTTGCTTTCTGGGATATTTAACTTGTACCGTTGACGAGGTTCTTGTAAACAGAGCCGTCTGAAACTTTGGGGTGGCTGTGTGTTTTTGATTTTAATTTCCTTAAGCTATAGGACCATAAGTGGAAGTGCCGTAGGCTCCGTTGCTTTGTTTTTTAGGTGTTTCAGGAAACACCATACACTTCTCCAGAGTGGCTGTTGGCAATTTACATCCCACCCATCAGCATAACAAGGCTCCCTGTTCTCCATTGCCTGTGCTGCATTTCTGGATGTTACACTTTTTTCAGATGGCCCTTTTGACCGTGGGGCAGTGAGACTTCATTGTAGTGCAGATTTCTTTACACGCTTGCTTGGTTGGCCAAAAAGTGCGTATGCGTTTATTCCTGAATATATTCAGGAAAAAACGCATATGCCCTTTTTGGCCAAGTGCATCATTTTCGACATTCTGCTATTTTCCTAAGCTTTAGGTGAATTTCCTGTCTACACCCTGAAGTCGTTTTCCTGCAATTCTGCCCCGCTTTCAAGTCCTCTTCGAAGACTTACTTCAGTACATTTTTGTACGATAGCTGTCATTCATAACTCTGCAGGTTTGTGAATTACAGTGCCCCTGAGCTCCTTTCTTCAACTCGTTTTCTTGTGAGGTGGCCGCAAAACTGCAGGATTGCTTCAGGCCCTAATCTGTTTCAGGCAGGGCACGCTGAGCCTTTGGTTAATTCCTCTTCCTGGTGGGAAATGAGCGTTCCATTTGCCCGTGCAGACACTTACAGCTAGTCTCTCATTGGTTCTCCCTATTCCTGTTCATCTTGCGCAGAAATTGCAAACTGTGCCAAAGAGGAGGTTAAAGGCACTGACTCTCCAAGTGGGGAGAGTGTTAGTAAAGCGTCTGGAATGGTGAACCCGAGTACCAGGGGACGAAAACTGAGATGCATTTCAAAACGTTTCCCAATCACACGGTGTACCTTACTCTGGGTTTGCCATGCATGGTTTAGTTGAAGGAAGAATCCCTTAAACCTGGAGAGTTGGGACCCATGGAATGGGTACCATACAGTATGACTTCAAAGGGTCTGCATTTGCTCACCGAACCTCACCAATGCTATGAGCCCGAAGTGTCCAGCCTTATGTCTCACCCAGGTCTGGTTGTAGATGTGGTTAATCAGATTGCATCACAAGCCCTGAATGAATTATTTAAGAATTGCTCTCTATTTCACTGTCATTGTGTTTTTTTTTGAAATTTATTTTGATAATGGGATTTATCGGATTTTCACTGCTGCGTTTAGGCCGCTGTACACACGCTTGATTTCCTTATGGAGACATATAAATCCATGGGTTTTAAGATTCTTACTTGTCAGGTATATTCCAAGGCGTTGAATATGGGGTGTTGAGTCCATTTCGTTGAGCAAGGCGTAGGTCTTTTCTATTATATATTTGGCTTATGGAACGGTATCTGTGCTAATTTCAATCTCTGGTTTTATGCAGAACCCCAACACACCTTTCCCCATAAGCAAGCATAAGTTGGTTTTCTAAATTTGAGACCCTGTTCTGTTTTGTAATTCAGTTCATGTGTAGCCAAGTTTACATTCCGTGTATTAGTGATATCTTATGATGTTTGTTTTTCTGTGTGACTTATTTCTCGTAGAATCATCGTACCTGAATCCACTCATTATTCCGCTACGGGCCTGATGACGTAGATTTCATTGCTGAGTGATATTCCATTGTACGTACGTACAACAACTTCTTTATTCATTTTTTGCTTTCTCGGATATTTAACTTGCATCGTAGACGAGGTTCTTGTAAACAGAGCCGTCCCAAAATTTGGGGTGGCTGTGTGTGTTTGATTTTAATTTCCCTAAGCTATACGACCATAAGTGGAAGTGCCATAGGCTGTGTTTCTTTGTTTCCTACGTGTTTCAGGAAACAGCATACACTTCTCCAGAGTGGCTGTTGGCAATTTACATCCCGCCCATCAGCATAACAAGGCTCCCTGTTCTCCATGCCCTGTCCTGCCTTTCTGGATTTTACACCTTTTTCAGATGGCCCTTTTCACCGGGGGGCCGTGAGACTTCATTGTAGTGCAGATTTCCTTTACACGCTTGCTTGGTTGGCCAAAAATTGCGTATGCGTTTTTTCCTGAATATATTCAGGAAAAGAACGCATACGACCTTTTTGGCCAAGTGCATCATTGTCGACATTCTGCCTCTTTTCCTATGCTTTAAGTGCAATTCCAGTCTACCCCCTGAAATCGTTTTCCTGAAATTCTGCCCCTTTTTCAAGTCCTCTTCGAAGACTAACTTCAATATATTTTTGGACGATAGCTCTCATTCATAACTCTGCAGGTTTGTGAATTACAGTGCCCCTGAGCTCCTTTCTTCAACTCGCTTTCTTGTGAGCTGGCCGCAAAACCGCAGGATTGCTTCAGGCCCTAATCTTTTTCCAGCAGGCACGCTGAGCCTTTGGTTAATTCCTCTTCCTGGTGGGAAATGAGCGTTCCATTTGCCCGTGCACACACCTACAGCTAGTCTCTCATTGGTTCTCCTTATTCCTGATGATCTTGCACAGAAATTGCAAACTGTGCCAAACAGGAGGTTAAAGGCACTGACTCTCCAAGTGGGGAGAGTGTTAGTAAGGCGTCAGGAACGGTGACCCCAAGTACCAGGGTACGAAATCTAAGATGCTTTTGAAAACGTTTCCCAATCACACGGTGGACCATACTCTGGGTTTCCCATGCATGTTTTAGCTGAAGGAAGAATCCCTTAAACCTGGAGAGTTGGGACACATGGAATGGGTACCATGCAGTATGACTCCAAAGGGCCTGCGTTTGCTCACCGAATCTCACCAATGCTATCAGCCCGAAGTGTCCAGCCTTATTTCTCACCCAGCTCTGGGTGTAGATGTGGAAATCAAGGTTGCATCACAAGCCCTGAATGAATTATGTAAGAATTGCTCTCTATTTCACGGTCATTGTGTTTTGTTTTTGAAATTTATTTTGGTAATGGGATTTATCGGATTTTCACTGCTGCGTTTAGGCCGCTGTACACACGCTTGATTTCCTTATGGAGACATATAAATCCATGGGTTTTAAGATTCTTACTTGTCAGGTATATTCCCAGGCGTTGAATATGGGGTGTTGAGTCCATTTCGTTGAGCAAGGAGTAGGTCTTCTCTATTATATATTTGGCCTATGGAACGGTATCTGTGTTAATTTCAATCTCTGGTTTAATGCAGCACCCCAACTCACCTTTCCCCATAAGCAAGCATAAGTTGGTTTTCTAAATTTGAGACCCTGTTCTGTTTTGTAATTCAGTTCATGTGTAGCCAAGTTTACATTCCGTGTATTAGTGATACCTTATGATGTTTCTTTTTCTGTGTGACTTATTTCACTTAGAATCCTCCTACCTGAATCCACTCATTATGCCGCTATGGGCCTGATGACATAGATTTCATTGTTGAGTGATATTACATTGTACGTACGTACCACAACTTCTTTATCCATTTTTGCATTCTGGGATATTTAACTTGTACCGTAGACGAGGTTCTTGTAAACAGTGCCGTCCAAAACTTTGGGGTGGCTGTGTGTTTTTGATTTTAATTTCCCTAAGGTATAGGACCATAAGTGGTAGTGCCGTATGCACCGTTACTTTGTTTTTTAGGTGTTTCAGGAAACACCATACACTTCTCCAGAGTGGCTGTTGGCAATTTACATCCCGCCCATCAGCATAACAAGGCTCCATGTTCTCCATGGCCTGTGCTGACTTTTTGGATTTTACACTTTTTTCAGATGGACCTTTTGACTGGGGGGCAGTGAGACTTCATTGTAGTGCAGATTTCTTTAACGTGCATGCTAGGTTGGCCAAAAAGTGCATATGCATTTTTTCCTGAATATATTCAGGAGAAACGCATACGCCCATTTTGGCCAAGTGCATCGTTGTCAAGGTTCTGCCTCTTTTCCTATGCTTTAAATGCAATTCCAGTCTACCCCCTGAAATCGTTTTCCTGCAATTCTGCCCCGCTTTCAAGTCCTGTTCCAAGACTTACTTCAATATATTTTTGGACGATAGCTGTCATTTGTAACTCTGCAGGTTTGTGAATTACAGTGTCCCTGAGCTCCTTTCTTCAACTCGCTATCTTGTGAGCTGGTCGCAAACCCGCAAGATTGCTTCAGGCCCTAATCTTGTTCGGGCAGGGCATGCTGAGCCTTTGGTTAATTCCTCTTCCTGGTTGGAAATGACCGTTAAATTTGCCCGTGCAGACACCTACAGCTAGTCTCTCATTGGTTCTCCCCATTCCTGTTCATCTTGCGCAGAAATTGCAAACTGTGCCAAACAGGAGTTTAGAGGCACTGACTCTCCAAGTGGGGAGAGTGTTAGTAAAGCATCTGGAATGGTGAACCCGTGTAAAAGGGGACGAAACCTGAGATGCATTGGAAAACGTTTCTCGGTCACACGGTGCACCATACTGTGGGTTTCCCAGGCATGTTTTAGCTGAAGGAAGAATCCCTTAAACCTGGAGAGTTGGGACCCTTGGAATGGGTACTTCAAGGGGTCTGCATTTGCTCACGAAACCTCACCAATGCTATCAGCCTGGTGTCCAGCCTTATGTCTCACTCAGCTCTGGGTGTAGATGTGGTAAATCCAGTTTGCATCACAGGCCCTGAATGAATTATTTAAGAATTGCTCTCTATTTCACTGTCATTGTGTTTTTTGTTTCTGTAATTTATTTTGATAGTGGGATTTATCGTATTTTCACTGCTGTGTTCATGCCTCTGTAGACACGCTTGATTCTCTTACGGAGACATATAAACCCATGGGTTTGAAGATTCTTACTAGTCAGGTATATTCCTAGGCGTTGAATATGGGGTGTTGAGTCCGTTTTGTTGAGCAAGCAGTAGGTCTTGACTATTACATATTTGGCTTATGGACCAGTATCTGTGCTAATTTCAATCTCTGGTTTTATGCAGCACCCCAACTCACCTTTATCCTTAAGCAAGAATAAGTTGGTTTTCTATATTTGAGACCCTGTTCTGTTTCGTAATTCAGTTCATGTGTAGCCAAGTTTACATTCCATGTATTAGTGATATAGTATGTCTTTTTCTTTTTGAATTCTGTGACTTTGAATGATCATACGTAACTCCTCTGGAGTTGTTTCAAGTGGCCATATTGCATTGATTTCCAGGCTGAGTCATATTCCACTCTACATAAGCACCACATCTGTATCCATTTTTTCCCTCCAGAGACATTTAAGTTATATCCTAGTCGAGGATCTTTTAAACAGTGAGGCGGTATACATTGGGGTGCCTGTGTCCTCTCGATTTTTGTTTTTCCCATGATATACGTCCATGAGTGCAAGTGCCCTGTGCTCTGTAGCTCATTTTTTAGATGCTTTAGTAAACACAGTACACTTCTCCAGAGTGACCGTTGGCAATATACATTTCCAGTATAAGCCTCACAGGGCTCCCTTTTCTCCTTGCCCTGTCCTGCATTTCTGGTGTTTACACTTTATGAGGACGGCTCTTCTGACTGATGCGAAGTGATATGTTTTGTAGTATTGATTTCCAGTGCCCACCTGTTTGGTTGGCTAAAAAAGTGTATGCCCTTTTCTTGAATATATACAGAAAATGACGCATACACCATTTTTGGCCAACTGCAATGTTGGCAATGTTCAGCCCCTTTTCTTGTGCTTAATGGCGAGTCCTTTCTACCTCTTCCAATCCCTTTCCTGCCATTCTCTGTTGCTTACAAGTCCTTTTCTCTGACTTTCCTCAAGACATTTTTCAGTGATAGATATTTTCAACTCTGCAGTTTCGTGAATTTTAGTGCCACTGAGCTCCATTTTTCAACTTGTGTTTATGGGAACTGGCCACAAAGCAGCGGGATTTCCTCAAGCCCTATTCTGTTTCCATGGGCAACCCTAGCCTTTGGTCAATTCGTCTTCCTGATTGGAAATTAGAGTGACATGTGCCTGTCCGAACACCTAGGACTTGTCTCTCATTGTTCCTCCTCCTTCTGCTTCATCCTCTGGACAAATTCCAAACTGTATGCAACAGGATGTTGACAGTGCTGACATCTCCAAGTGGGGAGACTGTTCGTAAAGACGCTGGAGGGGTGAACCCGAGCACCAGGAGAAGAGGAGATGAGATGCCTTTTCCAAACTCTTCCCGATCAGACAGTATACCATCCTCTGGGTGTGACAGGCATGCTTTAGCTGTAGGAAGGGTCCCATTCATGTGAGGAGAACACCAGGGCTTTTTCAAAATCAGTGTCTCTCCGCAACCCAAAGTGGGGAATGTTTTAAGCTACGGCTACACATATGTTCATTAAGGGCCTTAGGAAGTAGGCAGAGTCCAAACTTTAGATGATTGAAGTCTTCAGGGTCAGAAGCACTCACCACCGGCTTCCCTTAGGTTCCATTTTAACTGTCATTAATAGATGATGTCAATAAAAATATCTATTCTTTTTCAGATTATTTCCCCTTATAGGTTATTGCAAAATATTGAGTGTAGTTCCCTGTGCTATACAGCAGTTCCTTGTTGATGATCGATTTTATACATAGCAGTGTGTATGTGTTAATCCCAAACTGTTAATTTATCCCTCCTCTCACCTTTCCCCTTTGGTAATAATAAATTATAAGACTTTATACTTCTCAGAAATGGGGGAGCTGAAAGAGAGGTATCATTGTCAATGGAAAAGCATTTAAAACAAGATTGAAGCTTTAACCAAGATTATTAGATGTACATCCTTGGAAAGAAATCACTTCGTTTCTCTAATATTGACCTGACAAATAAGACAAACCTTTTCACTGAACTTGCTTATAATAAAGTGATGGAAATACCAAATGGAAGTGTTAGAAACATCTTATTTTACCCGAGCCTTATACACTGTTCTATGTTAATTACAGTTTGGCTCACACATCTGTTCATTGAAGTTACAATGTTCTGAATTTCTGTTACTGATCCTCCAGAGTGGACCCCAACAAGTGTCCCCCTGCCCAGGGTCATTGGAGCCAACAGATCGAGACTGAGTTTGGTTCAGAAGCAAAGGAAACTTTATATTTTGATCAGAGAATGGAGAGGTGAGAGCATGTGCTACCCGGTGGGCTGTGGGCTGGGCTGCTGTGTAGAGATCCTGTCAGAGTCAGTCAGAGGGAGGGGGCGGAGCTCTTGAGGGCCCGGCTGGCTGCAGCTCAGGCTCTATATCACGGAGTGTGCACTGTGCCCCAGGAGCTGAGTTGTCGACCCAGCCATTCTGCACTAGGAAATCAGGTCTGAAGTGCCGGGTGTGGAACCTCTGTATGCGGGACCCTAGGAGCACGTGTAATTAGACAAAGCACAAAGGATAAAAAAGGTTAGACTTTATTTTATTGCCCAGATTCTATTTTTCTCTCCCAGGGATTTTTAAGGGGCTTTGCCTCGGACAAACCCCTCTTCTGCCTTTTGTCCCTTCCTCATTCTTGGAGTGCTGAGGGTGCAGACCCTTCTTCTGTAACTGCTGAGTGCTGAGTTAGGAGCCCTCATACCCGTGGGCGAGGGTCAGAACTTCTCCCCAGCAGCCTCCAGGTGACGTTGATTGTCCCCAGGCCTCCTGCCTCCCTGCTCGTCCGCCTGAGCACCAATATTGGAAGTTTTATAGATTCTAATGACCTTTAAGGGTCCAGGAAGGAGATGTGCAGTGACGCTGTGAGGTCCAGTTTCACCCCGCCCCTCATTTGTTCGGCCACCTTAGGCTGACCGTTTCTGCCAGCGTAGATGCTCTGACCAGTAGTCTGCGCTTTCTTCAATTAGGCCCCTGAATTAACGTAAAAACAGCACCAGGTGTCAGGACCCTGTCCGCTCAACTCCCAGACAGTCCAGGGTCAGTGGTGATGAAGGACCATGATGGCCACTGAGTCAACAGCCTTTTGAAGTAAACAGGAGTCCAGCCGGTCTTATTGGCCACCATTATCACAGTGTCTGTAGGCTTTTCTATGGTGACAGCATGATATACGGTTCCCCCACCAAGATTATTAGGTCCGATCTGGAGGCAGTAAGTCCTGCAAACAGTAGTCTACTCTTTTGGGACACACTCTTGTTGTTTTATGAGAGAAACTCCAGGTCAAGTGATGGTCACATGAGTCGTCATGGTGCCCCGTTGCCCCCGGTTATCTCTCTGGAGGTTGGAGTTGGAGGGCCTCCTCACTCGAGGTCAGTGTGCCCACGGAGCAAACCCTGCAACTTCAGGGCATGGTTGGGGGTTAGGATCACCACGTGGGACCCTTTTCCCTTAGGAGGGAGGTGGCCTTTTGGGCTGCTGATTTCCAGGTTTTTAGATACTGCCAGTATCTTGGACAGATGTGGCAGTGGGCCAAGCCCCTTGGTGACTGTAGTTTATCCTACCTGGATGGCATTTTTGCATTGTTCCATTTCAAGTGGTCCCAGTTTTTGCACTAATCCTCCAATGGCGATTCACTTTTCACCAGGAATGTAAAGATCAAAGGGTTTAGCTAAATTAGGGAGTTCCAGGGCAAGGGTCTGAATTGACTGCTCTTTCCATTCTTGAAAGGCCACTTTTGGATTCTATTCAAAAGGATCATCATCTTTTCCTTTCAGTATTTCATATAGAGACCCAGCTAGTAGACTGTAGTTAGGGATCAAGAAGCAGCAAACCCTGGCCTCCCCAGGAACCCCTAAGCTGTCTTCTAGTTTTAGATATGGGTAAGGCTGTAAATTGTTTCTTCCCTTTCCTGGGATGGGCTTCTCCGACCTTCTGTGAGAATGAAGCCCAGGCAGGTCGCCGTAGTCTGTGATATTTGAGCTTTTTCTTGGACAACTTGTATCCTTTATTGGCTTGGTAGTTCAGAGGTCCCCTTAGTAGGGCTGGTGATCAGAATGTCGTCTGCATATTGAAGGAGTGTTTCCTTTTCCAGTGGTAGAACTTTTAGGTCTTTAGCTGAGCTTTCCCCAAAGATGGTGTGGGAATTTTTGAACCCTTGGGGCAAGACGGCCCAGAAGTATTGTTTTAGTTGTATGTTGAGTCCTGCCACTCACAAGCCAAAATTTCTTGTGACTCTGACACTAATGGAATACAAAAGAAGGCATCATTGAAGACTAATACAGAATACCATGTCCTGGTGGTTGGTAGAATGACCAGCAGGGTGTAGGATTTAGGAACTACTGGAGGTATATCCTCGGTGGCTTCACTGACTGTCCTGACATCCTTTACCAGGGCTCCAGCAGCCCATGGGGCTCTCGAGATCAGGCCAATCCCAGGATATTTAGATCACCTGCGCAGGTACCCTACCCCCACCCCAGAACACGGGGCTCTCATGGTCAGGCCCCTCTCAGGATACAGAGCTACCCTTGCAGTTACGGTGGCAGGGCTGGGCACACAGGAACCGTGCACATCGCCCTCATTGCAGAGCACTCCCAGCTCACCTGTCACTCAGATCTGACACAGAGCACCTCAGAGCAGGACTTGAACTAACAAACAGCAGCTCCGACAGGTCTGTGACCCTGGGCATCACTCTGTGTGGCCTCCCTCCACCTGGCCTTCCAGAGACTTCCACTGCACCCGGGGCACCAGGCCTCTGTCTCCACCCAACACCCACCCCTCCTCTCCCTGACTCCTGGGTTCCTCTCATTAGGAGAGGGTTTTCTTGAAGTTGTCTCCCACTCATGGGCCAGATAATATAATTAGAAAACAAGCCAGAGCTGCAGCCCCTTGTCTATCCTGACTCTCAGGAGCCCACACCTGTTCCTTGGACCTGGCCGATTCAGAAAGTTCCATTTTCTGCAACTGTGAGCCCCTGAGGGGTGATTATTGGCTGGCCTGGGAAGCCTGACCATGCCGGCCAGTCCTCCTCAGGTGTGCCTGGGTTGAGATCAATATAAACACCACTCCAGGCAGCAAGAGCCCCTGCAGCTGTGCCTGACGCCATTTTCTCTGCCCAGTCAGCAGTCTCGGGGCTGGGCTGGTGGGAGGGAGTGAGAGGCCACGGCTTTGTGGGTGGCCCAGTGTGAGTGGGGCTCTGCTGGACTTTCTGCAGCAGTTGCCAAGATGCCACCTGCTAAAGAAGAGGATGTGTCACCCATACCTGCCGCTGGAATTTCTCCCTGGGCAGAGGTGAGTAAGGAAGAAAGCATTGGGGGCCAGGACAGGAGGGGTATCTCAGGCAGGGAAATGGAAAGCTTCCAGAAGAGCACCCAGGGCCAGGACCATCCTGTCTGGCCTGCAGGCACCAAGTCGGCTGGCATGCTGTCGCTCATGTGGCTCCATGGCCCTTCCTCTAGGCTTTCAAGTCCTTGTACATATTCAGGTGTTTTACCTGGGAAGGGTGGGAACATTTCAGCAGCAGCTGGTCTGGGGCTCGGCCCACGTTTACTCACAGATGCCTCGGCACGGGCCCCCAGCTTTGCAATGAGGACGCTTGTTGCGTGGGGCCTGCTGGCTGAATGGGAGATGATTCCCCACCACTGACCAACTTCAGAATTGTTTACAACTGGAGCAAGGGCCCTGATACGGTTTTCCTCTGTGTAACTGGTGGGTTCTGTTTTTTTTTCTTTTTTTCGTTTTTGGTTCAAGGTAGATTTTATTCCTCTTTTTTGTAATTACAGATATAAGCATGGAAATAATTTATTCATATAAATACATGTATGTGAAGGGAAGAATATTTTTTCTGTTTTACTTTTTGTAATTTTGAATTTTATTTTATTTTTTTATACAGCAGGTTCTTTTTGGTTACCTATTTTATACATAGAAATGTATACATGCCAATCCCAATCTCTCAACTCCTCCCACCACCACCCCCCTAACAGCTTTCCCCCCTTGGTGTCCATACGTTTGTTGTCTACATCTGTTGCTCTATTTCTGCCTTGCAAAACGGTTCATCTGTACAACTTTTCTAGGTTCCACATATATGCATTTATATACAGGATTTGTTTTTCTCTTTCTGACTTACTTCACTCTGTATGACAGTCTCTAGATCCATCAACGTCTCTACAAATGACCCAATTTCATTCCTTTTTATGGCTTAGTAATATTCCATTTTATATATGTACCTCATCTTTATGCATTCGTCTGTCTGTGGGCATTTAGGTTGCTTCCATTACCTGGATATTGTAAATAGTGATGCAATGAACATTGCGGTGAATGTCTCTTTTCGTTTTATGGTTTTGTCTGGGTATATGCCCAGTAGTGGGATTGCTGTATTATATGGTAATTCTATTCTTAGTTTTATAAGAAACTCCATAATGTTCTCCACAGTGACGGCATCAATTTACATTCCCAACAATAGTGGAAGAGGTTTCCTTATCTCCGCACCCTTTCCAGCATTTGTTGTTTGTAGATTTTCTGATGATGCCCATTCTAACAGGTGTGAGGTGATACACCATGGATTAGTCTATTTCGTTGAGCAAAGAGTAGGTCTTGTCTATTACATATTTGGCTTATGGAACGGTATGTGTGCTCATTTCAATCTCTGGTTTTATACAGCACCCCAACTCAACTTTCCCCTTAAGCAAGCATAAGTTTTTATCTAAATGTGAAACTCTGTTCGGTTTTGTAATTCAGTTTATGTGTAGCCAAGTTTACACTTCCTCTATTTGTGATATCTTATGATAATTATGTTTCTCTGTGTGACATATTTCTCTTAGAATCATCATACTTAAATCCACTCAATTTGCTGCTACAGGCCTGATGACATTGATTTCATTGCTGAGTGATATTCCGTTGTACGTAAGTAGGACAACTCCTTTATCCATTTTTTTCTTTCTGGGATATTTAGTTTGTACTGGACTCGAGGTTCTTGTAAACACAGCAGCCCTGGATATTGTGTTGGCTGTGTCTTGTTGATTTTAATTTTCCTAAGCTTAGGGCCAAAAGTGGAAGTGCCCTAGGCTCTGTAGCTTTGTTTTTTAGATGTTTCAGCATACACCATAAACATCACCAGAGTGTCTGTTGGCAATTTACATCCCGTCCATCAGCATAACAAGGCTCCCTGTTCTCCATGGCCTGTCCTGTGTTTCTGGGTTTTACACTTTTTTCAGATGGCTCTTTTGACGAATGGGAAATGAGAGTTCATTGTAGTGCGGATTTCCATTGCTCGAATTCTTGGTTGGCCACAAAGGGCATATGCGTTTTTTCCTGAATATATTCAGGAAAAAATGTATACGCACTTTTTGTCCAAGTGCATCACTGTCAAAGATCTGCCGCTTTTCACATGCTTTAAATGCAATTCCAATCTACCTCCTGAAATATGATTCCTGCAATTCTGCCTCGTTTTCAAGTCCTCTGTGCAGACTTACTTCAATATATTTTTGCCAATAGCTGTCATTTATAATTCTGCAGGTTTGTGAATTACAGTGCCTGTGATTTCCTTTCTTAACTCGTTTCCTTGAAAGCTGGCCACAGAACCGCAGGTTTGCTTCAGGCCGTAATCAGGGTCCCGCACGGCACTCTGAGCCTTTGGTTAATTCCTCTTCCTGGTGGGAAATTAGAGTTAAATGTGCCCCTTCAGACACCTGCCTCACTCCCAGCCCCTTGATGATGTGTGTCCTCTGGTTTGAGGCCACATGTGCTGGGTTCCTCACCTTTCGCAGATGTGGCCCCACTGGTGTGCGGACACTCCTGCCTGGTTCCCATCCCCTTGGTGATGTGAACCCTCCAGTGAGAGTCTGATCCTGGTTGGGCTCCTCACACTTCTGTGAGGTGGGCCCTCTTCTCTGAGGTCACTCCTGCCTGGCTGACACACCCCGCCTTGGCGACGTCGGCCCTCTGGTGGCAGTTGGAGCCCGCTGGGAGCCTCCTCCCCTCAGTGATGAGGCCCTCTGGCATCAGGCCCTAACTGCTGGTTACCCACATTTTCTGATACGTGCTAAGTGGTGTGAGGGCACTCCTGCCAGGTTCCCATCCCCATGTGCCTTCTGCTCTATGGTCCCAACACCTGTGTTGTTCACAGTTTCAGGATGTTGGCTCTCTGGTGTTAGTTCACTCAGGCCTAGATCCCATAGACTCTGTGCTCTGAGCCGCCTGCTGGGAGGTTCCTACTGCTGGATTCCTTACCATTTTTATTCTTTGGGTCCTGTGTTTTCATGCTCCTCCTTCCTGACTCACTCCCAGCCCTTTTGTGATGTAGGTCCTCTGGTTTGAGGCCACATGTGCCGGTTTCCTCACCTTTATTGATGTGGCCCCACTGGTGTGAGGACACTCCTGCCTGGTTCCCATCCCCTTGTTGATGGGGGCCCTCTGGTGAGAGTCTGATCCTGGCTGGATTCCTCACCCTTCTGGGAGGTGGGCCCTCTGCTGTGAGGTCACTCCTGCCTGGCTGGCACACATCACCTTGGCGATGTGCGACCTCAGTTGGGAGTTGGTGCCTGCTGGGAGTCTCCTCCCCTCGGTAATGAGGGCCCTCTGGCGTCAGGCCCTAACTCATGGGCTCCCAAAGTTTTCTGATATGTGCCCTGTCGTGCGAGTACACTCCTGCCACGTTCCCATCCCCATGGGGATGTGGGCCTTCTGCTCTGAGGTCCCACCAGCTGGGTTGCTCACAGTGTCATGATGTGAGCCCTCTGCTGTGAGTTCACTGTGGCCTGGATCCCATAGACTCCGTACTCTGGGCCACCTGCTGGGGGGTTCCAACTGCTGGATTCCTCACATTTTTTATTCTGTGGGCCCTGTGTTGTTAGGCTACTCCTGCCTGCCTCACTCGGAGCACCTTGGAAATGTGGGTCCTCTGGTTTAGGCCACATGTGCTGGGTTCCTCACCTTTCTATAATGTGGCCACACTGGTGTGAGGACACTCCTGCCTTGTTCCGGTCCCCTTGGTGATGTGGGCTCTCTGGTGAGAGTCTTATCCTGGCTGGTTTCCTCACCCTTCTGTGAGGTAGGCCCTCTGCTGTGAGGTCACTCCTGCCTGACTGGCACACGTCACCTTGGCGACGTGGGCCCTCAGTTGGGAGTTGGTGCCTGCTGGGAGTCTCCTCCCCTCGGTAATGAGGGCCCTCTGGCGTCAGGCTCTAACTCCTGGGCTCCCAAAATTTTCTGATGTGCGCCCTGTGGTGTGAGTACACTCCTGCCAGGTTTCCAACCCCATGGGAATATGGGCCTTCTGCTCTGAGGTCCCAACGGTGGGTGGCTCAGTTTCATGATGAGGGCCCTCTGGTGTGAGTTCACTCCGGCCTGGATCCCATAGCCTCGCTGCTCCTGGCCGCCTGCGGGGAGGTTCCAACTGCAGGATTCCTCACCTTTTTCTTCTATGGGCCCTCTGTTTGGAGACTCCTCCTGCCTGACTCACTCCCAGCCCCTTGGTGATGTGTGTCCTCTGGTTTGAGGCCACGTGTGCTGGGTCCCTCACCTTTTGATGATGTGGCCCCACTGGTGTGAGGACACTCCTGCCTGGTTTCTATCCCCTTGTTGATGTGGGCCCTCTGGTTAGAGTCTGATCCTGGCTGGGTTCCTCACCCTTCTGTGAGGTGGGCCCTCTGCTGTGAGGTCACTACTGACTGGCTGGCACACCCCGCCTTGGTGACATCGGCCCTCTTGTGGCAGTTGGAGCCTGCTGGGAGCCACCTCCCCTCGGTGATGAGGGCTCTCTAGCGTCAGGCCGTAACTTCTGGGTACCCACTTTTTCTGATACGTGCTAAGTGGTGCGAGGACACTCTTGCCATGTTCCCAACCCCATGGGGATGTGGGCCTTCTGCTGTGAGGTCCCAATGGCTGGGTTGCTCACAGTTTCATGATATGGGCCCTCTGCTGTGAGTTCACTGCAGCCTGGATCGCATAGACTCGGTGCTCTGGGCCGCCTGCTGGGAGGTTCCCACTGCAGGATTCCTCAGCTTTTTTATTCTATGGGTCCTGTGTTGTGAGGTTACTCCTGCATGCCTCACTCCGAGCCCCTTGGAGATGTGGGTCTTCTGGTTTTGGCCACATGTGCTGGGTTCCTCACCTTTCTATGATGTGGTCACGCTGGTGTGCAGACAGTCCTGCCTGGTTCTGATCCTCTTGGTGATGTGGGCCCTCTGGTGAGAGTCTAATCCTCTTTGGGTTCCTCACACTTTTTTGAGGTTGGCCCTCTGCTCTGAGGTCACTCCTGCCTGGCTGGCACACCCCGCATTGGCGACGTTGGCCCTCTTGTAGCAGTTGGAGCCTGCTGGGAGCCTCTTCTCCTCGGTGATGAGGGCCCTCTGGCGTCAGGCCCTAACTGCTGGGCTCCCCACATTTTCTGATGTGTGCCCACTGGTACGATGACACTCCTGCTTGGTTCGCTTCCCCATGGGGATGTGGGCCTTGTGCTCTGAGGTCACAATGGCTAGGTTGCTCACAGTTTCATGATGAGGGCCCTCTGTTGTGAGTTCATCATCGCCTGGATCCCATAGCCTCGGTGCTCTGGGCCGCCTGCTGGGATGTTCCAACTGCTGGATTCCTCACCTTTTTTATACAATGGGCCACGTGTTTTGAGGTTCATCCTGCCTGCCTCGCTCTGAGACCCATGGAGATGTGGGTCCTCTGGTTTGAGGCCACATGTGCTGGGTACCTCATCTTGCGATGATGTGGCCCCACGGGTGTGAAGACACTCCTGCCTGGTTCCCAGCCCATTGCTGATGTGGGCCCTCTGTTGAGAGTCTGATAATGGCTGGGTCCCTTACCCTTCTGTGATGTGGGCCCTCTGATGTGAGGTCACTCCTGCCTAGCTGGCTCACGTCACCTTGGCGATGTGGACCCTCTGTTGGCCACTGAAGCATACTGGGAGCCCCCTACCCTCTTTAAGGAGGGCCTTGGAAAAAACGCATATGCACTTTTTGAACAAGTGCATCATTGTCGAGGTTCTGCCTCTTCTCCTATGCTTTCAGTGCACTTTCCGTCTACCTCCTGAAATCGTTTTCCTGGAATTCTGCCCCACTTTCAAGTCCTCTTTGCAGCCTTTTTTCAATATATTTTTGGACGATAGTTGTCATTCATAACTCTTCAGGTTTGTGAATTACAGTGCCCCTGAGCTCCTTTCTTCAACTCGCTATCTTGTGAGCTGCCTGCACACCCACAGTATTGCTTCAGGCCCTAATCTGGTTCCGGCAGGGCATGCTGAGCCTTTGGTTAATTCCTCTTCCTGGTGGGAAATGAGCGTTCCATTTGCCAGTGCAGACACCTACAGTTAGTCTCTCATTGGTTTTCCCTATTCCTGTTCATCTTGCGCAGAAATTGCAAACTGTGCCAAACAGGAGGTTAAAGGCACTGACTCTCCAAGTGGGGACAGTGTTAGTTAAGCGTCTGGAATGGTGAAGCCGAGTATAAAGGGACGAATACTGAAATGCATTTGAAAATGTTTCCCAATCACATGGTGGACCATACTCTGGGTTTCCCATACATGATTTAGCGGAAGGAAGAATCCCTTAAACCTGGAGAGTTGGGACCTATGGAATGGGTACCATGCAGTATGATTTCAAAGGGTCTGCATTTGCTCACCGAACCTCACCAATGCTCTCAGGCCGAAGTGTCCGGCCTTATGTCTCCCCAGCTCTGGGTGTAGTTGTGGTAAATCCAGGTTGCATCAGAAGCCCTGAGTGAATTATTTAACAATTGCTCTCTATTTCACTGTCATTGTGATTTGTTTTTGAAATTTATTTTGATAATGGGATTTATCGGATTTTCACTGCTGCGTTTAGGCCACTGAACACACGCTTGATTCTCTTACGGAGACATATAAATCCATGGGTTTTAATATTCTTGCTAGCCAGGTATATTCCAAGGCGTTGAATATGGGGTGTTGAGTCCATTTCGTTGAGCAAGGAGTAGGTCTTGTCTATTATATATTTGGCTTATGGAACGGTATCTGTGCGAACTTCAATCTCTGTTTTTATGCAGCACCCCAACTCACCTTTCCCAAAAAGCAAGCATAAGTTGGTTTTCTAAATTTGAGACCCTGTTTTGTTTTGTAATTCAGTTCATGTGTAGCCAAGTTTACATTCCGTGTATTAGTGATAACTTATGATGTTTCTTTTTCTGTGTGACCTATTGCACGTAGAATCATCGTAACTGAATCCACTCATTATGCCGCTACGGGCCTGATGACATAGATTTCATTGCTGAGTGATATTCCATTGTACGTACGTACCACAACTTCTTTATCCATTTTTCGCTCTCTGGGATATTTAACTTCTACCGTAGATGAGGTTCTTGTAAACAGAGCCGTTCCAAACTTTCGGGTGGCTGCGTGGTTTTGATTTTAATTTCCCTAAACTATAGGACCATAAGTGGAATTGCCATAGGCTGTGTTGCTTTGTTTCTTACATGTTTCAGGAAACACCATACAGTTCTCCAGAGTGGTTGTTGGCAATTCACCTCCCGCCCATCAGTATAATAATGCTCCCTCTTCTCCATGGCCTGTCCTGCCTTTCTGGATTTTACACTTTTTTCAGATGACCCTTTTGACCGGGGGGCAGTGAGACTTCATTGTAGTGCAGATTTCCTTTACACGCTTGCTTGGTTGGCCAAAAAGGGCGTATGCGTTTTTTCCTGAATATATTCAGGAAAAAACGCATACGCCCTTTTTGGCCAAGTGCATCATTGTCGCCGTTCTGCCTCTTTTCCTATGCCTTAAGTGCAATTCCAGCCTACCCCCTGAAATCGTTTTCCTGAATTTCTGCCCCGCTTTCAAGTCCTCTTCGCAGACTTACTTCAATATATTTTTGGACGATAGCTGTCATTTATAACTCTGCAGGTTTGTGAATTACAGTGCCCCTGAGCTCCTTTCTTCAACTAGCTTTCTTGTGAGCTGGCCGCAAAACCGCAGGATTGCTTCAGGCCCTAATCTGGTTCCGGCAGTGCGTGCTGAGCCTTCGGTTAATTCCTCTTCCTGGTGGGAAATGAGCGTTGCATTTGCCCGTGCAGACACCTACAGCTAGTCTCTCATTGGTTCTCCCTATTCCTGTTCATCTTGCGCAGAAATTGCAAACTGTGCAAAACAGGAGGTTAAAGGCACTGACTCTCCAAGTGGGGAGAGTGTTAGTTAAGCGTCTGGAATGGTGAACCCCAGTATAAAGGGTCGAAAACTGAGATGCATTTGAAAACGTTTCCCAATCACATGGTGGACAATACTCTGGGTTTCCCATACATGATTTAGCGGAAGGAAGAATCCCTTAAACCTGGAGAGTTGGGACCCATGGAATGGGTACCATGCAGTATGACTTCAAAGGGTCTGCAATTGGTCACCGAACCTCACCAATGCTATCAGGGTGAAGTGTCCGGCCTTATGTCTCCCCAGCTCTGGGAGTACATGTGGTAAATCCAGTATGCCTCAGAAGCCCTGAGTGAATTATTTAAGAATTGCTCTCTATTTCACTGTCATTGTGTTTTGTTTTTGAAATTTATTTTGATAATGGGATTTATCGGATTTTCACTGTTGCCTTTAGGCCACTGAACACATGCTTGATTCTCTTACGGACACATATAAATCCATGAGTTTTAAGATTCTTGCTAGGCAGGTATATTCCTAGGCGTTGAATATGGGGTGTTGAGTCCATTTCGTTGAGCAAGCAGTAGGTCTTGTCTATTACATATTTGGCTTATGGAACGGTATCTGTGCGAATTTCAATCTCTGTTTTTATGCAGCACCCGAACTCACCTTTCCAAAAAAGCAAGCATATGTTGGTTTTCTAAATTTGAGACACTGTTCTGTTTTGTAATTCAGTTCATGTGTAGCCAAGTTTACATTCCGTGTATTAGTGATATCTTATGATGTTTCTTTTTCTGTGTGACCTATTGCACGTAGAATCATCGTACCTGAATCCACTCATTATGCCGCTACGGGCCTGATGACATAGATTTCATTGCTGAGTGATATTCCATTGTACGTAAGAACCACAACTTCTTTATCCATTTTCCGCCCTCTGGGATATTAAACTTGTACCGTAGACGAGGTTCTTGTAAACAGAGCCGTTCCAAATTTTGGGGTTGCTGTGTGGTTTTGATTTTAATTTCCCTATGCTATAGGACCATAAGTGGAAGTGCCATAGGCTGTGTTGCTTTGTTTCTTACGTGTTTCAGGAAACACCATACACTTCTCCAGAGTGGCTGTTGGCAATTCTCATCCCGCCGATCAGGATAACAATGCTCCCTCTTCTCCATGGCCTGTCCTGCCTTTCTGGATTTTACACTTTTTTCAGATGTCCCTTTTGACCGGGGGGCAGTGAGACTTCATTGTAGTGCAGATTTCCTTTACACGCTGGCTTGGTTGGCCAAAAAGTGCGTATGCATTTTTTCCTGATTATATTCAGGAAAAAACGCATACGCCCGTTTTGGCCAAGTGCATCATTGTCGCCGTTCCCCGTCTTTTCCTAGGCTTTAAGTGCAATTCCAGTATACCGACTGAAATCGTTTTCCTGAAATTCTGCCCCGCTTTCAAGTCCTCTTTGAAGACTTACTTCAATATGTTTTTGGACGATAGCTGTCTTTCATAACTCTGCAGGTTTGTGAATTACAGTGCCCTTGAGCTCCTTTCTTCAACTCGCTATCTTGTGAGCTGGCCGCAAACCCGCAGGATTACTTCAGGCCCTAATCTGGTTCCGGCATGGCATGCTGAGCCTGTGGTTAATTCCTCTTCCTGGTGGGAAATGAGCGTTAAATTTGCCCGTGCAGACACCTACAGCTAGTCTCTCATTGGTTCTCCCTATTCCTGTTCATGTTGCGCAGAAATTGCAAACTGTGCCAAACAGGAGGTTAAAGGCCCTGACTCTCCAAGTGGGGAGAGTGTGAGTAAAGGGTCTGGAATGGTGAACCCGAGTAAAAGGGGACGAAAACTGAGATACATTTAAAACGTTTCCCGGTCACACGGTGCACCGTACTGTGGGTTTCCGACGCATGTTTTAGCTGAAGGAAGAATCCCTTAAACCTGGAGAGTTGGGACCCATGGCACGGGTACCATGCAGTATGACTTCAAAGGGTCTGCATTTGCTCATCGAACCTCACCAATGCTATCAGCCCGATGTGCCCAACCTTATGTCTCACTCAGCTCTGGGTGTAGATGTGGTAAATCCAGGTTGCATCACAAGCCCTGAATGAATTATTTAAGAATTGCTCTCTATTTCACTGTCCTTGTGTTTTGTTTTTGTAATTCATTTTGATAATGGGATTTATCGGATTTTCTCTGCTGCATTCATGCAGCTGTACACACGCTTGATTCTCTTATGGAGACATATAAATCCATGGGTTTTAAGATTCTTACTTGTCAGGTATATTCCCAGGTGTTGAATATGTGGTGTCGAGTCCATTTCGTTGAGCAAGGACTAGGTCTTTTCTATTATATATTTGGTTTATGCAACGGTATCTGTGCTAATTTCAATCTCTGGTTTTATGCAACACCCCAACACACCTTTCCCCTTAAGCAAGCATAAGTTGATTTTCTAAATTTGAGACCCTGTTCTGTTTTGTAATTCAGTTCATGTGTAGCCAAGTTTACATTCCGTGTATTAGTGATATCTTATGATGTTTCTTTTTCTGTGTGACTTATTTCAGTTAGAATCATGGTACCTGAATCCACTCATTATGCCGCGACGGGCCTGATGACATAGATTTCATTGCTGAGTGATATTCCATTGTACGTACGTACCACATCTTCTTTATCAATTTTTCACATTCTGGGGTATTTAACTTGTACCGTAGACGAGGTTCTTGTAAACAGAGCCGTCCGAAACTTTGGGGTGGCTGTGAGTTTTTGATTTTAATTTCCCTAAGCTATAGGACCATAAGTGGAATTGCCGTAGGCTCCGTTGCTTTGTTTTTTAGGTGTTCCAGGAAATACCATACACTTCTCCAGATTGGCTGTTAGTCATTTACATCCCGCCCATCAGCATAACAAGGCTCCCTGTTCTCCATGGCCTGTGCTGCCTTTCTGGATTTTACAGTTTTTTCAGATGGCCGTTTTGACCGGGGGGCAGTGAGACTTCATTGTAGGGCAGATTTCTTTAAAATGCTTGCTTGGTTGGCCAAAAAGGGCGTATGCGTTTTTTCCTGAATATATTCAGGAAAAAACGCATACGCCCTTTTTGGCCAAGAGCATCATTGTCGACGTTCTGCCTCTTTTCTATGCTTTAAATGCAATTCCCGTCTACCCCCTGAAATCGTTTTCCTGCAATTCTGCCCCGCTTACAAGTTCTCTTCGCAGCCTTCCTTCAATATATTTTTGGACGATAGCTGTCTTTCATAACTCTGCAGGTTTGTGAATTACAGTGCCCTTGAGCTCCTTTCTTCAACTCGCTATCTTGTGAGCTGGCCGCAAACCCGCAGGATTACTTCAGGCCCTAATCTGGTTCCGGCATGGCATGCTGAGCCTGTGGTTAATTCCTCTTCCTGGTGGGAAATGAGCGTTAAATTTGCCCGTGCAGACACCTACAGCTAGTCTCTCATTGGTTCTCCCTATTCCTGTTCATGTTGCGCAGAAATTGCAAACTGTGCCAAACAGGAGGTTAAAGGCCCTGACTCTCCAAGTGGGGAGAGTGTGAGTAAAGGGTCTGGAATGGTGAACCCGAGTAAAAGCGGACGAAAACTGAGATACATTTAAAACGTTTCCCGGTCACACGGTGCACCGTACTGTGGGTTTCCGACGCATGTATTAGCTGAAGGAAGAATCCCTTAAACCTGGAGAGTTGGGACCCATGGCACGGGTACCATGCAGTATGACTTCAAAGGGTCTGCATTTGCTCAT